>NC_141067.1:37912020-38442020 GCF_041138505.1 Cibotium barometz
TTTCTGTGAGTCATCAATTGAATACGACTTCTGCTTGTTATGACCTAGAAGCATCATAAACTCAAAACAAAGAATCCACGTAAAGTGTTATGGAAAGATTATGAATGTGAAATGCAATCACGATATCGTAAGAGACGGTTCGCAACGCCGCTCTCAAGACAACATAGATACAAACGGTATGTAGATATGGACATAAATTGCAAAAACAACTAAATGATTTATAGCTACAACTAAATGAGAAAATAGATTCACTCATTGTCTTTGATATGTCTTTGTATTCTCTTTAAATTTAGGCAACATATTCTGTAATCTCATTGTCTTTGTGATATGTCTTTACCTTCTCTTCAGATCTGGGCAGCATAATCTATAATATCATAAACTCAATAGAAAGTTGTATAATTATGTTATATACAAAATATCACAACATAAGCACAATGCCATAAGAGACGGGTCATGATGCCGCTCTATGGACAACATAGATACAAATGATACTAATGAAAAATGTGCGCATATGAAATCACAAATGTGTCATACAAATAACATATAGGAAAGGGAGCACTGAGATGAATATGAAAAAGGTACTATTGTCTTGGCACTAGAGATATCATTACTGAGATGCCATGAGTCAAAGTGACATAGTTAATGATATGATTACCAAGGCACCAAAATTACAAACTCACCAAACCTGTCAGAATCACCGAGGCTTGCATGCTTAAAATAATAATTGTCAAGTCCATGAGACTGGTTGTAATGTAACAAGCAAAAGTAGAACACATGGCACCTTTAACTATATCTTGCAAAGGCTCCCGAGAAATAGTTGCATGCTTACAAAGCCTCTCGAGCAGTAGCAGCATGCTAAGCATCAATAAAGTCCTCTTTACGCACAAGACAAACTTCCTCAAAGCCATAGAAAGAACAAATACACTTGGAAGATTGACCTATCAATAAACACTAAAATAGAAAATGACACTCATTCTAGTTAGTAAGTCATATCTTTGCCATGGGAAAAATCTATAACATAAGATCAAACCTCCAATAAGTGAGTCAAGATAATGAGACAACTATAACTTGGATCAAACCTCCAGGATGACATGATATGAAAGTAAACCTCATAAGATGATAGGATGAGAAATCAAACCTCTGACGTCCATAGGTAGGATGACCAGACATGATGAAAAAGCGAACCTCTGACATGAAACAATAATTAGGATGTAGACACCTCTGACGGGATGAAAAAGCAAACCTCTGACATGACGTACTTGAAAGTAAACCTCATAAGATGATAGGCCGAGAAATCAAACGTGTGACATTCACAATCAGGATAGTAAACCTCATAAGATGACGGAACGAGAAATCACACTTTTGACATCCGCAGGCAGCATGTAGCCAGGATGACATGATGTGAACATAAACCTCATAAGCTAATAGGACGAGAAATCAAACCTCTGACGGGAAGAGAAATCAAACCTCTGACGGGAAGAGAAAATGACATGTAAACCTCTAAGATGACGGGACAAGAAATCAAACCTCTGACATGTAGTCAGGATGACATGACGTGAACATAAACCTCATAAGCTGTTGACGGGACGAGAAATCAAACCTCTCGGGAAATATGCTCGACGGAATTTCTTGTTAGTTGCCATAGATTGAATTCCAAGACTTGACCACCATTGATTAGTCACATAAGGATATAGACCATCATTCTGATCATGAAAAGAGCTGCCTGACCTGTCCTCTCTCATGGCAAGACAAGATCACCCATATAGCCATTTAGACCTGCATGGTTGCATTGTCGACCACAAAAGACATTGATAGACTTAAATAAACCTAGTCAATCTGATGAGCCAAAGCCAAGGCACGGTGCATCCAATAACCATGGCATCATGGTAACAATCCATGGAAACGTAGTCAACCATCATTCACGAAACATGTAACCATCATCACGGAACAACACCATGGCATCATGGTAACAATCCATGGAAACGTAGTCAACCATCATTCACGAAACATGTAACCATCATCACGGAACAACACCATGGCATCATGGATACAATCCATGGAAACGTAGTCAACCATCATTCACGAAACATGTAACTATCATCATGGAACAACACCATGGCATCATGGATAAAATCCATGGAAACACAATCAACCAATATAGATTAGCCAAGTGAACCAACATCAACGAAACATGTAGCTTGGAATGACCAACATCAACGAAACATGTAGCTTGGAATGACCAACATCAACAAAACATATAGCTTGGAATGACCAACATCAACGAAACAAATAACCATCACCATGGAACAACGATCCATTGAAACATAGTCAACCATCATCGAGGAAACATGTAACCATCATCATGGAACAACACCATGGCATACTGGATACAATCCATGGAAACATAGTCAACCATCATTCACGAAACATGTAACCATCATCATGGAACAACACCATGGCATCATGGATACAATCCATGGAAACGTAGTCAACCATCATCTATGAAACATGTAACCATCATCATGGAACAACACCATGGCATCATGGATACAATCCATGGAAACGTGATCAACCAATATATATTAGCCAAGTCGTGTTACATGGTTGTCCTAGTCCACAAACTTACCTTTCTGGAGAATCAGACTCAAGGCTAGTTAAAGCATCGGTTGATAAAGGAGAGAATAGTTCAGCACTTTCTGATAGTAGTTATGCCATATTTCACTACCCATCACCATCCTTTGCGCAACTCAAATATTGATGTATGAGGTTCTGCATAAGATACTAAAGACCCCTCGCATGGCACTCATGGGTTACCCAATCACGCACACTATTGAACTTGTGCTGACCCGTGTGCATCATCACGCACATAGATGCACATGCAAGCAAGTGCAGAAACATGAAAGTGATGAAGTAGGAAATATTCTTTCTTACAGAACAAGAGAATAGCAATGGAAACAGAAGGCATTGAGGCTTTGCTAAAAATAGGGGCAGCACAACGCCATGGGTTTTTCTTGCCCACACACTGGTGAAAAAACCAAGGAAAAATAGTAGCATACCTGCACACGGTAGTACACAGCCTTGGGTTTTGCTTGCCCACACACTGGTGAAAAACACCAAGGAAAAATAGTAGCATACCTGCACACGGTAGGACACAGCCTTGTGTGTGCTTGTATTTACACACACATACACACCGCTCTCTCTGCTTTGCAAAACAAATCTAATCTCTCTATCTCATGGCAGCAATTTCTCTCTCCCTTTCGCTCATCTGCCATCCAATAAGCTCAACACACACACACACCGCCATCCCTTCTCTTGCGTGTGGCCTTGTATGTGTGTGTATTCATACACACACATACGATATGGATGCGTGCCATGGAAAAGAAACATGTATGTTGTATGGAAAGAAAAAGAGAAGCGTGTTGAGACTTATCTTGCTTATCGTATGGAAAGAAGAAGAGAACCATGATCGCCATGAATTGCACACGCTCTGATACCATGTTGGAGATGGAGGCGATAGCATGAGAGAGATGAGAGAGAAGCACACGAGACACAAGATTGAATCCCCAAAGTGTGTTCAATACACACGAGAGATTGATCATATATAGAGGAGACCCATCTATATATAGAGCACATCTATATATATAGTTCCAACAAATCTTGCACACATAACATCCATAAGCTCCACATATCTAATCACATAACATAAAGAAACACATCAGTGTCACAATATCATCACATGTCCAATAACATAATGTAAAGAAACACATCAATGTCTTAATATCATCGCACATATCTTCCTGCACCATGATTGTGATCCTCAACAAGATGGTATGTATTGTCAAGCACGATCACTCCTCATCCATCTCATTAGCAATAGTGCATACGTCATACATCCACCAAAATTATGAAAATCCCACTATCCTAAGGAGTTGTTTTACCCATCCATTACCATTCCCGGAAGCTTGTACACTCTACTATGCAGAGCGAGGGGCCATGTATGTCTAGTACTGACATGTTTCCTTAGTCACCAAGCTCCATCCTGCCCTCAATCAATCTAGAGTCACTTCCTTATAATCACACCAACCATTCTGAGATCCCACCCACATACGACCATGAAGAGTCAAGCCTTCATGTGATGCACCCACGGATGATATCCATGTAGCTATTCATGAACCTGTGTGATACCTTCATAGCAATCAACAAAAAAAAACACATATACAACACATGAATATAATATCTCGGGGGGTTCACTATAAGTAAACCCTCTATATCACATGAACTCAAGGCCTATTTTTAAAATCCCTTATTTGTGAGTTTTTCATGAATAAAACATACCCTTTTGCTATTCAACTTGTGAATACCCCCTTTAAATGTTACCCTTATGTATGTAAAGAATGTGTAAAAAGAAATCCCTTCTGTTGAACCCACGTGCTACGCTTACATATTGATGAGTGAACCCCCCCTGGGTATAATATTCCAATAGTAAAACACGACTTTACCCGAATATGTACAATATTCATATCAAAAAGCAATGTACACCAGCACAAGCTTGAGGAGGCAACTCTCCACTTGATACTCTGAGTAAGTTAAATTACTCTAGTTGCATGTTCTTTGCAAGTTCTTCTCACGACATTCCTTTGTAACTTATTGAAGTCAAGTCATAGGAGATTACAACTCCTTAGTCAAATGGTCATTCTCGTCAGAGTTTTAACGTGAAGTTTTTTAAGTGCATTAGGGGTATTTCTAAGGTTTATGTTCTCTAAGAGCCTCCTTAATTTAAGTGCATTAGGGGTATTTCTAAGGTTTATGTTCTCTAAGAGCCTCCTTAATTTAACAATGCACATTGATCTAAGTCTGAGACTTCTTTACCTAAAAATGAACAGATAGTATATTTTATCTCAACAAATAAGTCACCCTTATTTTCCATTCAAGTTTTTCCTCTTTAAGGACTTATTCTCCATAATCCCTACAACTTGATAACCATACATATTTATAAAGATTCACAATGGTCCTTCTAAGCCTTAATCCTATTTCATTTTGAGAACTCTCTCTCTCTAATTTTTCAACTTACGGTGATATAACTCCACACCCAATTTAGTAAACTCTAATTTTGATTTCTTTTCAAAGGTTTGATCATTTTCTTTACTATTTTTTAAAGAGAGAAAATGTGAAGTCCGTGGGATTTTCCAAGATTATAAATTGTATTCACATGGTTAACTTATTCTCTTTTCTTCATAAGAAAAGGTCAAGACACATCCTTAAAAATAATCATTAGCACATTTATGCCCTTAATTAATGAGCACTTTACAAATTTTTCTCATTTTTACAAATTTGTAAAAATTTCATCCTAGCTTGCCAATTACGATCCAATTATTCTAAATCCATTCTAAGGTCCTATCCTTAAAATAAAATATCTTTTATGGTACACAAAGAAGGATTATTAGGGTTAAAAATAGGCATGTGTATAAATATTTCTCTCTGTAATTTATGTGATAATCCATAATTATGTTATCAATTACTTTCTTAGGGTTAGGTAAATTCATCTTAACTTATCCATGTTTTAAACTAATTTAGGTTTAGGAAAATGCTCATAAATTTACATGATAAACTAAGGTCACAAACCTTTACTTTACTAAGCCCTAATTTAATTATTTTTGACCTTTGGGTTCATTGATTTGGGGTCATGAACATAAATTTAAACTAATATACTCTAGCCAAAATTAATAATAAGATATCCTAAGTTTACAAGTTTGATTTATCTCGTAAGTAACAGAGAGGAAAACCATTCTTCGAGAGCAAGTTTTTTTGAGCAAAGGGAAAAGCTGAGCGAAACCGGCCAAACAATCCACAAAAAAGAAGGAAACAGGTACACTTTCTAAACATGCACATGCACACATAACACTATAGTTGATATAGAGAATGTAATTGGAGAAATGATACAGCCCATCGCCTTAAAAAAACATTAAAACAATGGTTTCCTCGCACGATATTGAAACCCAACTAGAGTAAATTTAAATTTGGGTTCTAATCCTAGCTAAATTGTTATATTCAAATGGTACAAGCACCCCTCTAATATGAAGCTCACACAAGAAACTTCAACACAGCTCAACCATAACAAAAAGTTCCACCATATGTCAAGGTGCTATATTTTACCCAAAAAAAAAGGTTCCACTATATTTCAAGGTGCTATAAAGTTCCACCATATGTCAAGGTGCTATATTTCAAAAGTGACACCGAAAAAACATCTCTTTATGTAGGTACATTGCATCTTCTACCTCACCGAGGACTTGAAAAAACATTCCATCATGAACTCATGAGCCAATGAATCTAATCCGAGAACCTGTAAGTACAAGAAGTATAAGCGCTTGCATGGCATGTATACCAAGCGCTTACTCTCTCATTTTTAAAGCTTTTCACATGTGCATCATGGAAAGTCTACAATTGACATAGAGTAGGTAACACCATTTACTATGGACCCTTCAATACTAATGTAAAATATGTGGGATTAATTGCATAAAATAATGTTCTAACGAACAACTTGTGCATCCAAGGTCCTTCCCTTCTCTACATTATTGAGGAACTCTTTAGTTAATCAAGATCTCCACTTAGCAATATTGCCATCCCTGTATTCTAGATGAAAAGCACTAAGAACTTTTGCTGTAGTTGTGTTTTCTTAAGCTGACTATGGACGTGGACCCCACTTTAAAGCACAAATCCATTTACTTGAAGCATTTGTATCTCATGTGGCTGCAGACATGTTCCATTATCCAATGGCCACACCCCAAGTGTGCAGCCAAGTGTGCCAATCACATTTTTTTCATCAACATCCCAAGAGTGAGTGGGAGCCAAGTTATAAAACCATATCACCCCCCCGCCCCCCCACAACACCACCAAGGTATTTATTATGACATCCCTATTACGACATCCCTAAAAGCATGGTGTAGGCACTTTGCCATTTCTATCTCCATCTCCCTCGTTGATGTATCTCCCACACGTTACTCATGTAGTCGCCCAAAATAGGTCATTTTCTTACCTAGCTCTATCCTTTGAATAGCCCACATTGTTTTGGGTAATTTTATCACGATACATGCCTCAGTTTTCCCTCCTTGTACACCTTTTGGGGCACCTTGCCGATTGTTCACTGTATCAATCACATATTTAGGCTTGTGATTGTCCTCCTCTCAAAGATGACACCTAGAGGATCTTTTTTGTGAACACTATGTCGATCTACATTCCCACGCTACATTTTAGGAGAGTTTATCTCCATCTCTTGAGAGTGTGCTAGATCCATGAGTCCGTTCCAGAGTCCAGAGTGGGCTCTCTCTCCACGTAAACCAGCATATGTACATCCATTTCCACCAGAGGCTCATCAAAACCTTATCATTGACATCCTCATGCTCTTCCACCTCTTATTTGCACACATCCAAGACACCCTCTTTCACATGTCTCCGTCACCATGTAGTCATGACCATGGCCATATCCATGCCATTTTGAACCTCAATCAAATGCCACTATCATCTCAAGCATGATTTATGAGCATTTTACCATCTCGTGGGGCCAAGAAAAGCTGTTAAATACTCAAGCAAAATCCAAACCTATGTACAAAGGCACAGGGACTTTTGCTAGCCCCCAAGGCTCACCATAAGCATAAAAACTCCATGATTCACACCACACTCATGTACTGAGGCTTGGAGACCTGGCTCAGCTTCAGCTCGTCTTATTGAACCTCATTTACAATATGAACATATGTACATGGGCATCATATAATGACTCAAGTGATGGCACTTAATCCCATGCATCTGAATTTGTATTTAATGGCCTCACATGCATGGTTTCACACCATAGACGTGCCATGGCACGGCATCCACCCCCTCTAAACCTGCACATACCACACCGCAATGCCTATCAAGGCCTTCATCAAAATCTTTTGAACACCGGAATCCACACCAATACCACTTCTCAACACCATGGCTATTATGCCCAAACCTTCTGCAATATGGAGATACACGGCCATTCCAAACCTGAAAGACCCTCCAAACTCAAGCACAAGAGAAATTTATATTCTGCTGGCGTCCCTTGTAGATTTCAACATTTATAGTCCAGAGTGGGCTCTCTCTCCACGTAAACCAGCATATGTACATCCATTTCCACCAGAGGCTCATCAAAACCTTATCATTGACATCCTCATGCTCTTCCACCTCTTATTTGCACACATCCAAGACACCCTCTTTCACATGTCTCCGTCACCATGTAGTCATGACCATGGCCATATCCATGCCATTTTGAACCTCAATCAAATGCCACTATCATCTCAAGCATGATTTCTGAGCATTTTACCATCTCGTGGGGCCAAGAAAAGCTGTTAAATACTCAAGCAAAATCCAAACCTATGTACAAAGGCATAGGGACTTCTGCTAGCCCACAAGGTTCACCATAAGCATAAAAACTCCACGATTCACACCACACTCATGTACTGAGGCTTGGAGACCTGGCTCAGCTTCAGCTCGTCTTATTGAACCTCATTTACAATATGAGCATATGTACATGGGCATCATATAATGACTCAAGTCATGGCACTTAATCCCATGCATCTGAATTTGTATTTAATGGCCTCACATGCATGGTTTCACACCATAGACGTGCCATGGCACGACAGCGTGGCAACATCGTCTCCTACCAAAATCCGAGCACAAGCATTCACGAGGTGAGCGAAACATCTTGTTTATGCAATTGTGAGCCAGGTTATGGTAGATTAACTTCTCGATTTGATCTGTTTTATTCTCCTGAGTGCGATGTGGCAAAGCCCCACAACATTGGCTAGTCTACACTCTTTCTATGGTGCAAGCGCTTCCCATAAATGGCACCGCTCTGCCAAGGAATAGCCCTATTGCTTAGCCACAATGCATTTTGAATATGTGTGTGAGTGTGTGTGTGTGTGTGTTTGTGTATGAAAGAATTTTGTTATAATTATGTTTTCTATTTTTGCAAGGAGGGTAGAAATGAATAACTGAAAATGTGTCCATTTTGTGGCATTGTTGGTATTCTTGTTGATTTCTACAATTTCTATAGTTTCTACATATTGTTCAATTTCTTTAATTCTTACATGTTTCTTAGTTTTTTTTTTCATTTCCTGTGAGTGTTGCAATTAGTGCATTTTGATTAATTCTTATCCCACGTCCAATTTGTAATTTTTACATTTTCTAGTTTTTACTTTTTTTTAATTTCAAACTAAAAAAACAATCAATTGAGCATTAAATTGAAAGAATTGGGTGAGTTAGACCATCAAATCAGTTTCCTAGCATAGTGTTTATCCCAATTTCAACTCCTTACATAAATTGGGATAATAACAGAAATTAGGGGAGAATTTGGCACACACAAAACATTTTGTGTTTTTTGTATTTTTGCATTAGTGTAATTAATGCGAGTTAATTACACTTAATCGTATTCCTAATTTGGGACATGTTGTTTGGCCAGCTGCATTTATTGCATACAGGCTTTTAAGCCACTAGCCAAAAATGTCCAAAAGTCTGTTTTGTGTGGCTGGATGTATTTAATGTGTGTTGGCCCTAAGTTAAAGATTCTAGGAAAACCCCTTTTGAGTGAAACCTAAAAATAAAACCGTGAATAGTAAACAAAAAAAGTTAAAAAAAAAGTGAAAAGTGAAAAGGTAAGAGGGGAAAGGTAAAGGTTCGAGGGTAAAAGAAAACGAGTATATAATTTTTTGGGAAAGTGATCGCACCAACTTTCCTAATATATGTTTTGGGCTATTGCAATCACATTGGCGCAACTTGTGTGACACCCAAAAAATTTACAATTTTACATAGTTAATGAGCCCCCTACTATGGGAGAGATTCTTATATTTGTGTACCTGCTGAATAAGGATGCACTTCATATATATATAGGTAGAATGGGTGCTAGTCGGTCAGGAGAAAAGTTGCTGGTGCATTGGTCAAGCCAAATGGCATCACCTTATAGGCATACACTCCCCAAGGGGTGATAAATGAGGTTTTCCTTTGATCTTCTTCACAAATCCGGATTTGAAATTATCCAGAGTATCCATCACACACTGAATACAACTCATGACCTGCAACTTGATCCAAAATCTGATCCTAAAAGGGTAGAGGATAATAATCCCTCTTTGTGCATGCATTTAGAGGCCGAAAGTCCACACACACATGCCATTTTCCACCCTTTTTGGGAGTGACTGCAACTGGGAAAATCCACTCTGAATTCTCTACTGGAAAAATAAATCTAGCTTCAAGTAAATTAGTTACCTCATTCTTAAGCACCTCTGCTTGCACGACTCCCAAACGCGTTAGCCGCTGTACCACTGGCTTACTTTGGGGCTTGAGATCAATCTTATGCTCTATTAGGGTAACTTGGCATATTTGTGAGTGGCTGTTTGCAAAAAGGTTAGGAAATCTATCCAACATTTTTAAGTAATTCTCCCTTTCAGTACCTGTGCTATGGACTCATCAAGAAGAAGCTCGTTCTGTTGGTGAAGACTAGTGAGGTCCACATCTCCTTTCTTGAACATGGTTGAAGAAGCATCCCCTCGATCCCTTCCCAGGGAAAGACCAAATGCAACTCCCTCCACCTCCCCTTCTGAGATGGAATCCTCAGAGCTACCACTTGTCTCCTCTTCATCATCGGATGCTCATCGAATGACTCTGACTCTGAACTTTCGGAAGTTGAAGGTTCACCTCTTACCACTTTCTTGCGATGACTCTTGATGATGTAGTGGACCTTCTTATTCTCACCTTTTGTAGAATAAGATCACCTGTCTCCCACTTTTAAATTGCCTTCACTTGGCGAAGCCATGGCCTACCCAATATCAATGGTAAGCCCTAGCATCAGGCTTTGTAGGAATGACCTGGAAAGTTGTAGGCACAGAAATACCACATACATCCACTCCCAAATTCCTGACAATTCCTAAGGTTTTCACCCTAGTATTATCAGCAAGTTTGATGCGATAGGGAGAGTTAGTAGAAGACAACTTTAAATCGGCATCTTTCATTGTTTTTTCGCTCATGACATTTTTTGACGCACCTCCATCAATGTATGCATTAGAAATTGTTTGCTCCTCAATGATGACATCAATCATAGGCACATCATCTCCTACATCAATATCCACCTTTTGAGCCATAGGAGTCCCATTATCCCTCTTCTTCTTTTTCTTAGATTCCCTTGTGCTAGCCAGCTTACCCCATACCTTTCTGAGCTTGGGAGAGAGTGCCAAAAGCTGCCCAAATGTGATTTATGCCGTTTTCTCCCTAAGATTTGTTAAGAGGTCATAACTAAGAGATCCTTGTCTAAGAGGAAAGTCAGATTGTCCAATTTTTCTCCTAGATGACTTCTTCTTCTTCTTATTTTTCTCCTCTTCTTCAGATTTATCTTCTTGTTCTTTTTCTTCCCGGCTTCTAGTTTTACGACCCCCTTTTTGCCATTAATGGCATCAATGTTTCCTCTTCTTCTTCTGAGCATGTTTCCTCTAAAAAAGCTAAACTTTTATCCTCTCTTCTCCTCAATTTTGGACACTCAGTGCGATAGTGCCTCTTCTCTTGACAGTCATAGCATGTGACACTACTTTTATCCCTAGGTTTATCCTCAACTTGTGGAACCCTAGGTGGCCTTGCATTGACTAAGTGTAACTTTAAATCAGCAAATTCTGCCATAAGTTGTGCAATGTTATGATCCAAGGATGGAGCTTGTATTACCTGAGATGTTGAGGCTATCTCTATTACTTGTGGTGGGATCGGCACACTCGGAGAGGATTGGAATGTAGACTCAATATGAAGAGTGGCCTTCTTCTTCAAAGCAATACGAAGAGGCGGGGATCCAAAGCCCTGATAAACTTACTCATATTAAGGTGCTCCATTGCTAAAGAACTCTTTGAATCTCCCATAGAAGGTGAAGAAGAAGAAGCAACAACATGTAAAGTAGCTTGTTGATATTTGATGAGAACAAGGCTTCATACCTCACTGAAAAGGCAGAAACTGACTCTCCTTCCTTTTGGAAAATTTGATCAATTTGATCCAATTGCAATAGTAAAGCATTTGGTGACTCCACTGTCCCAAATCTCTCCTTCATTGCGTTGGTCAACCTTTCCCAATCATTCTTGGACTCCTCTGGCAAAGCCTCATGCCAAGTTAAGGCCACACCCTCCAAGAAATCTGGAAGTATTTCTACCCTCTCCTTCATAGACCAACCCGTCAAGCAGCATGCTCGGTTAAACTCTTGGAGATAACTCCCCGGGTATTCTCCTTCCGATCCTTGGAACACCGGAATGTTGAACATCTTGCACCAAAAGATGACTAGCAACAAGGAAAATTTATTTATTTCAAAATAACTTTTCTTTAATCATACGGGACCTTGAGGTTAAAATAGAATAATTCTAAGTAAAACCTGCCCGTCAACTCCACCAAAAAGATGTGACACAAAGTTGGGGTTTTGACTTCGGTCACTTCTTAGAATCAAAACACACTTGTATGAAACCTCACAGCCTCCTCACCTCCCTTTCTCTCCCTAGGTTAAGATAAAGATAAACACATCAAAGGTGAGATTATAATTTATGGAAGGAAAGATGAAAGGCTCAGGAGAGGCAAGAATTTCTGCCAGTCTTGTAGCTCCAAACAAGAGGGAAATTCTTTGTTGGAAGAAAATCTTCCGACTCAGGATTATGTGAACAGAAACATACGGGGAATGTTGGTAAGGTTCATCCATTTGAATTGGACGATTTGGACGAAACATCTTAAAGTAAAAGAATATAGCAATCACTTACAAGAGGATAAGATACATGGGATTTGCTTTTTGATAAGAGATTAAGAGAAATTAATCATTATTAAGAAGAAATAGTGGTCACAAGTCTATGAAAACAGAGATACATAGAGAATTGCAGTTTTAAATCCATATAGACTATGCAAAAGAGGATTACATAAATACGTAGAGCTTGAAGAGAGCTTCGTGCCTATATATAAACTTTCAAAAACGGGCAACTGAGCGAAAAGTTATAAGCATTTTACTCCAAGACTATAAAACTGCCAAAATTCACCTAAAAGTTAGCAACTTTGGGAGAAATTCTGATCATCAATGAAGTAAAGGATTAAGAAATTAGTTACATGAGTGGAAAGAGCATATAAAGAGCTTCCTAGCCATATGATCAATTTTAGAAACCAATACCCGAGTGATGAGTAATTACCGGTTGAAAATTGGGTATTAGACCACAAAAACTGCACTTCCCTCTCTTTGCATGAAACCTCAATTTTCACATAGCCTCTTGCCTTTCATCTCCTTCATGATTCAAGCTAGAGGGTAAGGGTTAACATTGCTCAGCGGACAATCGTAAAGATTTACCTATGGTCCTCAAAGTCTTTCCACATGCTCATTACCACCACTAAAACCATTGGTACCTCCAAAGGAGGGCGGCAATAAGGCAAGGGCTACCTTGAGAAGTCACAGGCCCACCAAGATAATAACTCCTTATCCCACTTATCATCATGAATCATCAAAGAGGTCCAAAATTGGGTTAAGCATGAGGAGCTAATGCTAAATGAGACATTCACATGTAAAGAGAGTGTTTGAATATAAGGGTTTGAAGATAAGAGAATGGCAATGACACAAAATGCTCAATTGAGGAGGCTTCATTCATTGATTTGAAAGGGAGAGGAGGGCTCCTTTTATAGATGGAGAATCACCCTATCTTCCATAGTTACAAATTACAACGTAAAAATCTTCAACCCTTCAGTGACATAAGGGTAGATGTCACCATCAATTGTGCTCTTAGGCTAAGTCTTCTATTGATTATTAAATTGAAGACTTTTTGACTTTGAGAGTGTGATGAGATAATAGCCAAGTCTAAGTGGCACGTAGGTGGAGATCCCACTTACACATGGCGGAATTCTCCTCTTCTATGTAGGCATTCTAGAAGAATCTTTCCCAATTATGCACCTCTACACACACTCCTCCACATGCCTTCCACACTCCCCAACTTGTAGCCATATGGTGAATACTATATTAGTAATATAATTAAAATCCATGTGAGCATGAAGCCCACTTTTATTTTCCACATCACTAGCCTTTCTACCATACCAAAGTATTTATCAAGCATACTTGTGGCATTTACAATGTGTGCACCCTAAATCAAGTAAAACCATTATATTTGAAGATAGAATGCTGTTATCAGGGTAGCCGCCGTATCACCACGCCATTATTCCATTGTGGGCGCCACAATCTTCTTGGACAAGCTTCCACCTTATTACCATCGAGAAACCATCAAAATATGCACAAAATTGAAAATGAAATATATTAATTTTTCATGTCACAGTAGTTCTACAAAGTGTTTAATGCTTACTTGAAACACCTATGGGAAATGGAATAGGGATACAAGATATGGTAGATAAATTTTATAATCAGGGTGTAAGAACATCTTCGAGAAAAAGACTCATGGATCTAGCACACTCTCAAGAGATGGAGATAAACTCTCCTAAAATGTAGCGTGGGAATGTAGATCAACATAGTGTTCACAAAAAAGATCCTCTAGGTGTCATCTTTGAGGAGGACAATCACAAGCCTAAATATGTGATTGATACAGTGAACAATCGGCAAGGTGCCCCAAAAGGTGTACAACGAGGGAAAACTGAGGCATGTATCGTGAGGTGATAAAATTACCCAAAACAATGTGGGCTATTCAAAGGATAGAGCTAGGTAAGAAAATGACCTATTCTGGGCAACTACATGAGTAAAGTGTGGGAGATACATCAACGAGGGAGATGGCAAAAGAAATGCCAAAGTGCCTGCACCATGCTTTTAGGGATGTCGTAAATACCCTGATGGTGTTGTGTGTGTGGGGGGGTTTATTTGGTTTTATAACTTGGCTCCCACTCACTCTTGGGATGTTGACAAAAACCATGTGAGTGGCACACTTGGCCGCACACTTGGGGTGTGTCCACAATGGATGATGGAACATGTGTGCTGCCACATGAGATACAAATGCTTCAAGTAAATGGATTTGTGCTTTAAAGTGGGGGTCCACCTCCATAATCAGCTCAAGAAAACACAACTACAACAAAAGTTCTTAGTGCTTTTCATCTAAAATATAGGGATTCTAACAATGCGGACACCTGGTGTGAAGAAGGCTATGGAAGCCATGAATGTAAAGTTACAAAGATCTGGAAGAGTTGAAAACCCTGTGCAGAGGTTGACTTATGATGGTTATGTGGCATATCACTATGCTTATATGGCAAAAGTTGTGCAGGTTGTAGAACCCACATGTTTTGATGAGGCTATTGGAAATGTGTTTTTTTGGGAGAAAGCTATGGATGAGGAGATGGATGCATTGTATGGAAATGAGACTTGGGATTTGGTGCCATTGCCTGAAGGCAAGAAAGCTATTCGCTGTAAGTGGGTGTATAAGAAAGGTGAAACATAACAGTGAGGGTAGCATAAGCAGGTACAAGGCTAGATTGGTAGCCAAAGGATATGCATACATGGTTATGAGGAGACATTTTTCCTAGTTGCAAAGATGGCAACTGTGAGAGTTGTGATTGCAGTGGCTGCAGCTAAAGGCTAGTTTTTACATCAGATGGATGTAAAAAATGTGTTCTTGCATGGTGACTTACAAGAAGAGGTGTATATGGATACCAGGCCCGTTTTTTTTATGATACACGTCACCCAGAGTATGTATGTAAGCTTCGTAAGGCCTTGTATGGGGGGCTGAAGCAAGCTCCGTGAGCATGGCATGACAAGATTGCTGAGTATCTTGTCACTATTGGTTTTCATATGGCAGATGCAGATCATTCTTTGTATGTGGGCAAGAGTGATAAGGGTATTGTGATCATCACCATTTATGTAGACGATCTTATTGTTGGGGGGGGTGACAACTTGGAAGAGATTCAGCATGTGAAAAGTATTCTCAAAAGGAAGTTTGAGATGAAGGATTTGGGAGATCTGCACTACTTTTGGGGAATTGAGGTCATTCGCACACCTGAAAGTATTTGGTTGTCACCACAGAGACAATATGTATTGGACATGTTGTCCAAGTATGGGATGGCTGAGATTGTAAGTCAATCTCGGTGCCATTATATCAAAATGGCAAGCTTAGTGCAGATGTAGGTTATGTGTTGGGAGGATCCCACTATGCACAGGAAGATTGTGGGGAGTTTAATCTATGTCACAATCAGTAGGCCATATTTGAGCTACACTGTTGGCTTAGAGAGCCAGTTTATACTTCGATACTTGAGGGCCACTATTGATTATGCATTATTTTATGCAAAAGGTGTACCATTGGAGCTATATGGGTACACAGATGCAGATTGGGCAGGTAGCATCTCAGACAAGAGATATACTAGTGGATTTATGTTTTCATTAGGGAGTGTTACTGTGACATGGAGCAGAAAGAATCATCCCACAATTGTCTTGTTGAGCACAGAGGTAGAGTACAGTGCGGTGGCAGCATGTGAGGTAGCTTGGTTACGCAAGCTATTGCTGATTTGAGGTTGCATATGGAGAGAAAGGTTGTCATATATTGTGATAATCTTAGTAGTATACAGTTGGCCAAGAACCCAATTTTCCATGCGTAGACAAAACACATTGAGGTACATTACCACTTCATCAAGGAGAGAGTCTTGGCAGGTGACATCGACTTGGCCTACATCAGCACACAAGATCAGGTCGCTAACATCTTCACGAAGGCCTTGGGAGCTGAGAAGCTCTGCAGATTTTGAGATATGCTTAGATTTCATGAGGTGGAGTTGAGCTTGAGGAGGGGGAGTGTTGAGATGTCAAGCTCAACATGAGCTAACACTCAAGAGGCGCCTGCATGACCGTTCGACATTTATATCACTAGCGGGTTTGGTAGGCTGGCACCGACATATCTTCGCCAGAGATTCTACAGCAGTTGGACTACACCAACTAGTCCACATCTACCCAATCCACTTAGCGTGTTCACATTATGGACCGCTTGTGTATACTTTATTATGTGTGTTAGTCATCTTATCCTTTTTGTAGACCTCTTTTGTTGTGTGAAGACAAAGAAGAATTTTCAGCCTCTCACCTTGTGTGTTCACCTAGGGTTAGTGTGAGTGTGTGTGTGCTTGCAAGAGCTCAAGCTCTCTTCTCCCTACATCTTTTGAGAGATAAGGGTTGGCCACCATGGGCTATAGAATTCATCTCCCAAGACCTATAGCTCATTGGTTACCCATGGCCATAAGATTCTACAAGGTAATATCTTGTTAGAGTTTTGTTCAGCATCCTCACAAGTATTACATCTCATTTTTTGAAATGGAACATAATAGGAATGATATTTGGATGGTATTTCTAAAGGTTGGGGTTGTGGCACAAAAGTGTCAAGGATATCTTCAATGAGAAGCACAGCTTCCATATGCCTTATGGATGCCACACATGTGGTGGTAGGTTGATGTTCCAAAATGGGAGGAGCTGTGTTTGGAAATTTAAGGATTCCTCTTTGCAGAGGATTGGTAGCAGTAGTAGCCTAGTGTACAATCTCCACTACCCACTCCAGGTGGAGTAGGAAGTGCAAGAATTCGATTGACTACTAATAAGGTGGGAGCATGCATACCATGATTTGCTTGATTAGACCGATAGTAGAGGGTCAATTTGGGTATCATGATTAATATATCTTCTACAATAGCCACACCACACCCTTGCAATGTGGACACTCATTTCTAGTGTTCTTATTACCTCTACAATAATTAGACCACCAAGTTGTTAAAATATACAAGTGAATAGGGTGTGTGCGGGAACAAGCCCTTAGCAAGAGGCTGTAAAAGAGAATCTGTAAATGTGAGAGAACCTCTGAAAAGGTGAGAAGTATCTACTAGCAGAGAATAAAGGGTAGCATGACGAGGTTTAGGAGGTGTGCAGATATTCTAGGAGAGAATAAAGGGTAGCATGAGGAGATATAGGAGGTGTGGAGATATTCTGGGAGAGGTGGAGAGAATCAAGCAAAAGAGGTGGAGTGAATCAAGGAGAAATCAATGGGATTAGATGCTTGGATGTAAACCCTATAAATTGAGGCATTGGCCTAATGAGAATTTGTTAGTTTTTGATTATCCATGCCTACATTAATCTATCAATTAATTGCTTACTAATCACGTGTTAATTATCGTCTAATCTCTTTGTTAATGATGTTGATTCTAGCATTTGATCCACCATAGCTCATCACATTGCTATAATTTTAACATGGTATTAGAGCCGAGTCTAGAATCCATCAATTTGTGAGCCCATTATCTTACTAATCACATGGTTAATTAGGATTAGTAGATAATTAATATTTTACCTCTTTTTCAACAAATCCTCTATATGTACCCCCAACCGGTGGAAGAGCTCTATCTCCCATCATACATCAAATTAGCTCAAGCCACTTTAGGAAAACATAGCTAACACATTTGTGCTCCAACCTATCTAAATAGAAGGTCAAACCGCCGCACACAGCTGGAGAAATTCGCTAATTTGCAGGCATCGTTTTTCTCAAGAAAATCTAAGATTTCTGCTTCATCAAATGCAATGGGTCTAATTCCCCTTGGCCCTAGGGGTTTTCAGGGTGCTCTACAAGCTGGTAAAGACAGAATTTGATTTGATCAAGTCTACAGGGAGATCCAAGCTCTTCATCAAATCTGCAGGTGACTTTGGTAAAACAGAGATTAAGCATTCAATGTTTGGTCAAATCTTGTGTTTCTTGGCTTAATCCTCTACTATAATAATTGTTATTGATGGCCTTGAAAGGATTTGAGCTCATTTTAACTCTAAGGCCTCAGATCAGGGCTCCCTCCATACTCTGTTTTTTGTACATAAAACAAAGGATTAATTTGCTAATCAATGCTAATCACTATTTTGTGGTGCAATTGAGGGTTCAAATTAACCATTAGGTATCTGATACAGATCCGTATAACTTCAGATTGCAATTCAGAGATGGTTTGATACTCCAACCATTCCGTACAAATTGGTTACCCTTGATTTAATGTAATTTCTCGTGATTTTATGCTGATAAATCTATTGTTGTAATCATCTCCTAAACACCAGATTGAGTTGTAAAAGGGTAGACACTACCCTTGAATCTTGAGATTTGATCAAGAGGTAAGACCCCATTCACATTATCATGAGTACGGCACAAAAAATAGCCAAATTTAATGGGGAGTAATTTTACACATGGCAGACAAAAACCATGTATCTGCTCATTTGAGGAAAAATCTGTGGGGGCTAGTTGAGGGAAGAGATGAATGCCCAGAGGTGAGAGAAGAAAATGAGTGGAAGAGTAGGAATGAAAAAGCATTGGGACTTATCGCACTCAGTTTAAATGATGAAATCATTCATCACATCACAGGGATACACAATGGGCAAAAGATGCATGGGATGAACTCAATAAATTATTTGGCACACAAGCTAAAAATTAAAAGATAAATCTGTTAATGCAATTTTACAAATTGGATATGAAGGAAAGTGTGTTGAAATGTAGAGAGAAAGAGACGAGACAAGAGGCACATCATGTACGCTCCCAAAGACTGATTCATATTGAGGACAAGATACATATATATAGGTGAGAACAAGTTAGGTAGAGTGAGCCATATATAGAGCTCCAACACCCCCACTTAAACAAGGGTCTCTAGCTATGGATGAAAAAACCCTTGGGGAGTACAAGGGAAAAACCCAAGCCCCTATACAAATGTGAAAATATGAACCAGAAGTAATGATGTGAAAGTGCATTGTGCATCTATGTACAAATATACAAAAGGACCAAGAGGTCATAGCGTGCAATTGTGAAATGTGCAAAGTGCATGGTGTCTAGAAGATTACAACGATATATGTACAAAGCTACCATAAGAGTAAAGAGCCTAATCTAGAAAGAGTGAGCCCGAGGCAACTCCAAGCTCTGAGCGCAAGAGAATGAAGCGTGACTCATTGAGACCTTTGGTAAGAATATCTGCAATCATCTGGTCACTTGGACAATGTTCAATCATGATAGTGCCTTTGCGTACTTCGTATCGAACATAATGGTAATGTACAGCAATATGTTTTGACTTGTTATGTTGGACATAGTCTTTTGCAAGACTAATAGCACTCTGATTATCACACCGCAAGGGTGTACTAGAAAGAGGAGAATGGCCAATATCTGTCAACACTTGTCGAAGCCAAATGAGTTCACGAGCTGCAAGTGATGCCGCAACATATTCAGATTCGGTTGTAGAAGCTGCAACACAACGTTGTTTCTTGCTGGTCCAAGAAATAAGACAACCATTAATGAAGAAACAATTGCCACTAGTGGATCGCATAGATAAATGTGAGCTGGCCCAATCTGCATCTGTGTAACCCAAAAGAGAAAGAGATGGAATGGAGTCGGATGTGAATTGTCATTAATAAACCAAACCATAATCTACAGTGCCTTTCAAGTATTTCAACACGCGCTTTGCTGAAGGGTGGTTGCAAGATCAGGGTGCTCAGTTTTGTCCACTCAGGCACCCTGTAAACAGTAAAAAAACAAGCATTTGTTTACCTTTAGTGGCTAATCTCTCTTAGTAAATGAAGGAATTTCGTTTCAAGTCCTTTTGTTGGAACATCATATTCAAAGTTAGAAATATAGTTGCATAATTTGATTAAGCATTAGATAGTCAAAAGTCGTCATTTTCTTAGGTACAAAGTCAATGTATACACCCTGTCCCAAATTTGAATTGATTCCATAAAATGCTAATATCTTTTACATATAAACTCATATGAGATTCCCACTTTGTACCTTAGATCTTCACATAATATAGAGATTAACTTGATTTTTCAAGAAAATTTTAAGATATTTGTTTATTTTTTTAAAATATTTCAAGGTCTTTAAAGTGTTATAATATACGCCACTTTTTGTACCCACAATAACTACCACTTAAAATCCTCAATCTTGTAAATCAAAAGAGTGGGTACATACTGAGACATTAGTAGAATGTGGTGGTTAGTAAAAATTACAAATTCAATGGTTGGATTTTTAATGATCTCTTTTTCAAAATTCTTCCAGACTATCAGAAGGCCTGCAAATATTAATAATCTAATTAGTAAAATTACATTTTTGATGTGAATCATCTAAAACCTATAGGGACTAGTGTACTTGTAATGGTGCATCTATGGAAAAATAAATTGGATCACTCTAAGTATGGAAAGATCATTTGTTTATCATTTTATCATATTTTTGATTAATTTTAATTAATTAGACTAATCTATATTAATTTAAGTTATATTGGGTTAATTTAAGAGCAAGTGTATTTTCTATTAGTTGCTTGATTTCATTTTAAGTACCTTGTCCCCCAAAATTTACTCTCCAAGCATTGTCCCAGTCCAGCATAAACTGGATAAAACTGGATACCCTGATCTTGCAACAACCCTGAAGACCAATGCTTAAGAGAAGGACATGCGAGATGTTGCCCGAGATAGTTAGCAATAAACAAAATGTCAGGACGAGTGTTCAAACCAACAACTTGAAGACATCCAACCAAATTAGCATATGGTTGATTTGTAAACAAGCTGGCCACCACCATTAGAAGTGTTTTTCATGGAACTCGCAAGACAAGGAGTAGTTGCTGAATGTGCAGATTCCAAACCAAACTTCTTAATAGTATCTTCAATAAATTTTGACTGTCGAAGTAATAAAATACCTTTGCTGCGATCCCTTTGAATCTGAATGCCAAGACACGAGTGAAGCTCTCCAAGATCCACCATATCAAATGTCGAAGATAACAACTGCTTATTTTGGTGTAAAAATCCCAAATCGTTGGAAACAAGGATTGTATCATCCACATAAAGGGCAAGGATTACAAAACTACCATTTTGGTGTTTGGTAAATAAGTTGGGATCAGAAGAGCAAGAGAGAAAGCCATGGGAGGTAAGAAAAAGATCAAACTTGATGTACCAGGCTCGTGAAGCCTGTTTAAGACCATATAAGGCCCTATGAAGACGAGCAACAAGATCTTCCTTACCTGCAATAACAAATCCTTCTGGCTGCTCCATGTAAATTTCTTCATTCAAATCTCCATTCAAGAAAGCTGTGCGTATGTCTATCTGATGAATTTCTAAGTTGAATTGAACAGCAAATGCCAATAAAACCCGAATACTAGTAATGCGAACAACTGGTGAAAAGGTTTCATGATAATCAATGCCAGCAACTTGAGAATAACCTTTGCCAACTAAACGTGCCTTGAATTTGTCAAAGGATCCATCTACTTCAAATTTTGTCTTATATACCCACTTACACTTAATGGCAGTACGGCCAGGAGGCAGCTCAGTGAGTATCCATGTACCTTTAGAGATAAGAGAATCGTACTCTGCTTCCATAGCCTCTTGCCATTGATCCTTTTGTGGAGAACATATAGCATCACTGTACGTGGCAAGATCTTCAAAAGTAGAGAAAACATTAGCATCAAAATCTTCATCATAAACATGACAAGAACCATGCTCAAAATCAATATAAAAATGTCAACATCATCAACGACAGCATTCGGAATCAATGGTTGTGAAGAGGAAAGTTGCTCTTTAGATGGTTGTGAAGAGGAAAGTTGCTCTGTAGAAGAAGATTCATCATCACACAAGAATGGAAAAGCTTGAAGCAAAGATTTAGTGTCATCAGAATCATCCATGGACCATGTACTGCCCATAAGCTGTTCATTGAAAATAGCATCACGATTCACAAGCACTTTCTTGGAGGACGGGTCATAGAATTTGTAGCCTTTGGAAGTGTCAGAATACCCAATAAAAATAACTTTAAGCCTAGGAGCATCAAGCTTTGCTCGTGTTTCTTTAGGAACATGAATATAAGTAATACATCCAAAGGTTTGAAAATGAGATACAGAAGGAATTTCACCTGTCCATGCTGTGATGGGTATCTTACCAAAAGGAGCAGTAGTAGGAAGATGATTCTGAACAAAGACTACTATCAAGAGAGCTTCACTCCAGAAAACACGAGATAACCCAGAATGAATCAGCATACATCGTATAGCATTGATAATAGTGCGATTCTTACGTTCAGCAACACCGTTCTGTTGAGGTGAATATGGAATAGTATGTTCATGATGAATACCATGGTCCGTACAATAACTCTCAAACTCACGAGACACATATTCTCCACCATTATCGCTGCGAAGTTTCTTGAGGCGACGACCAGTTTGAAGTTCGGCAGCCTTGTGAAATTGCTTAAAAATAGATAACGCCTCAGATTTTTGTCGAAGCAAGAAAACAACTGTATACCGTGAGTAATCATCAATAAATGTAATGAAATAACGATGTTGTGTTCTCGATGGAGGCAAAGGTCCACAAATGTCAGTATGAACAAGATCCAATAAATCATGAGAATGAACTGAATTCGAGAGAGGAAAGGGTTTACGATTGTGTTTGTTGCCAAGAGCACAAAACTCACATATTCCCATATGAGGATGAGCTTTAAGATTCATGCCACGTACAAGATCTTGACGATGAAGATAAAGAAGCTTTGAGAAATCAGCATGAACAAAGCGATGATGCCATATCTTGCAATCATGATCACCTGGAGCAGTGACAACATTTGCTACAGCATCATTGAGAGAGAGCTCAAACAAATTACCATTACGAGAAGCAGTTGCAATAATCTGTCCATCTTTCTCAATGCGGCATTTGGTGTGGTCGAATCCAACAAACAAACCAAGATCAACAAGTCTTGCAACTGAAAGAAGATTACGTTGAAGTTCTGGGACATGTAAAACCTCTCGTAAAACTCGAGTTGAAGAAGATAAGGTGCCAAGATATAAATCTCCAATGCCCTTGACTTGACAAGTTGTATCATCAGCAAGATAAACAACACGCTTAACAGGTAAAGAATGATAGTTATGTAGCCACTTAGATTCATATGTCATATTTCCTGTAGCACCAGAATCAATAATGAAAAGTTAACCATCACGTACATGAAGTATTCTGTCTGGGGGAACTGAACATAAAACACAACTTGTTTCAGGCACATCATTATCATGATGCTCGGTCGCATATGCTCGATTTCGATCTACATCAAATCGACACTTAAAGCACATGGAAGAGGGATGATCAGATTTTCCACAATAATCACAAGAAGAAGAATCTCTAGATAAACGTGGTTGTTTTGTGGTAATGTTGTGTTCTTCATCATATTGACGTGCCCAACAGTCATCTTCAGTATGACCATTCCTATTGCAGTAAGAACAATGCTTGTTAGGAAATTTGAGACGAGAGAAACTACCACCACCACGACCACCTCTGCGGTTGCCTCGTTGTAAAAGGACGCTTTCGCACATAAAAGGCCCATTCCAACTGTTGGGACTCGGGCTCCTCTTGTTGTGAAAACATAGCTGCATCATGACCAACGCTACGTCGTTGTTGACGTTGAGAATACTCAATCAAAGATATGCAAGTTTGGTCAAAATCAAGACCGTCCTTGTTAGAAAGAATGGTAAAAATGTTGTCATAAGACGGATCCTTTATCGTATCAAGAAGAATTGTAATAAGTTGCTTTCGTGGAACAGGATCACCCACAGAGTAGCAAGTTGATTAATAATAGATTTGAAAGAATCAATATGCCCCGTCATAGCAGTACCAACTTCATACTGTAACTTTGAAAGCAAACCTCTCAAATAAAGTGTTTGTGTAACAGACTTTTTCTGAAAATTTGCTATAAGATACTCCCATACGTCATGGGAAGTAGGAAAGTCATACACATCAAGCATGAGAGAATCACTAAGAGCAGAAAGAATGTACCGACGAGCTGCTTTATCACGCCTCTGCCAATCCATATAAGCAAGATGCCATGCATCAAAAACAGGGCCTTCCATGATAAGAACGTTGTCAGAATCCGGAATAGTAGGCTGAGACGGACATAGAGAATCGCCAATAACAACATTTGAAAGCTCATCACCTTCAAGAATTAACAGCATCTTTGCTTTCCAACCGGGAAACCCTTGGCCTTGAAAAGAAGGAATAGAACGTTGGCCAGAAGGAAAACCATTGACGAGAACAGTCATAGCCATATCTATCTGCGAGAAGACGTATAAGATAAAATCACAAAATCTGCACACCATAGACAAGAATGACCGCAAGAGATAAGAGACGTCAATAAGAAAAGAGTCCTCAAAATAGAGAGACGTGGAACGCAAGATTCATTGATAGACGCTTGATTGGTCGTTTTGCTAAAAATAATAAAATAATAAGAGACGCTTGACAAAAAAGCTAGATTTGGCGGTTTGCTAAAAAAATAGCAAAATAATAAAAGACGCTTGACGAAGACGAAACCTGTGTGCTCACAAAGACGCTTGACGAAAACGAAACCTGTGTGCTCACACAAAGAACCTGTTTGCTTATTCAAAGAACCTGTTTTGCTGTTACAGATGCAGTTTGCCTGAACTGTCATAACTTTTGACTCACAACTCCATTTGACAAACTTTTTTGATAGGATTCACCAGCACAATACAATCTATGCACTTGCACCTCTAAGGACACGATTAAGAAACAACTCTAATTACAACAAGTTAAGCTATAAAATCATGTAGACAACACATAATCAAAGAACAATCTTGTAAGACATGAAATTATAATCATGAATTTAACAAGAAGACATAGATGCTTTCCTTATAGATGCTCTGATACCATGTTGAAATGTAGAGAGAAAGAGACGAGACAAGAGGCACATCATGTACGCTCCCAAAGACTGATTCATATTGAGGACAAGATACATATATATAGGTGAGACCAAGTTAGGTAGAGTGAGCCATATATAGAGCTCCAACAAAGTGAACCTTTAATCACACACTTGAACAGATATAAAAGCATTAAGCAACAACTGGCAGCTATTGGCAAAAAGGTAGAAGATGATGAGGCACTAGCAGCGCTACTGAAGAGTGTGGACAAAGGTGAATATGAAAACATTGTAGCAAAACTAAAGAATGTACCTGAATTGAAGCTACACGAGATAGAAGGAGCTCTACTAGAGCAAGAGACCAGAGGCAAAGAGAAGAAATGACTCGACTCAACAGCAGGAGAAGAAAAAGCATTCTTCACTCGAGGAGGATTCTCTCGAGGACGAGGACGAGGACGAGGAAGAGGCGGAGTAGGAGGAAGGACCTTCACTTGCCACCAAAACTGTGGAAAGTTAGGACACATGGCAAGAGGCTGCTACAGCAAACCCAGTGGAGAAGGAACGACATCAGCAAACTTCATGGAGGCTCCTAAGGAAGTGGAGTCATATCATCTTTTCTGAGAGAGAGAGAGTGTGTGTGTGTGAAACCCCACAACCCAATGTAACCTGCCCCAATAGAGTAAAACCACCTCTGAGCCACACGAATGATGTGGGCCACGTGGTAGATGTATGTGTGACCACTTTAGTCAAGGTCACGGGCACTTGTAGTAGCCTTGGACACATAGAGAGAGAGTGTGTCAAGGACTATGAGTTTAGGGACTTGAGGCACTAGTCGCGGACTATCAAGTAAGAGGGAAACTTGGTATAGGGTCCAAGTGTGCTAGGAGTATTCACTTGAGGGGAGGTGTTGAAATATACAAGTGAATAGGGTGTGTGTGGGAACAAGCCCTTAGCAACAAGAGGCTGTAAAAGAGAATCTGTAAATGCGAGAGAACCTGTGAAAAGGTGAGAAGTAACTACTAGGAGAGAATAAAGGGTAGCATGAGGAGATGTAGGAGGTGTGGACATATTCTGGGAGAGGTGGAGAGAATCAAGCAAAAGAGGTGGAGTGAATCAAGGAGAAATCAATGGGATTAGATGCTTGGATGTAAACCCTATAAATTGAGGCATTGGCCTAATGAGAATTTGCTGGTTTTTTATTATTCATGCCTACATTAAGCTTTCAATTTAATTGCTCACTAATTATATGTTGATTATCATCTAATCGCTTTGTTAATGATGTTGATTCTAGCATTTGATCCACCATAGCTCGTCACATTGCTGTAAATTTGACACAAGTTTCCTCTCTCCTAGGAAAAGCTGCAAGATCCCTAAGAAGTGCTTTTCAATTTTCCTACATCTTTTGGAGCATAATAGCAAAGCCATGTCCTTGACATAAGCCTTATCCGATTTCTTGCTACTTGAGGACATTCTAAGATAGACTTCAGATGGAGCTTTTGATCTCTCAAAACCCTTTAGTGCCAGTCATATCAACGTTACAATCAAGGGTGTCTATAAAACACTCATTAAAGGTCATTGTCCTCTACAAATAAAGATAGTTGTGTAGATTTTGATCTTGTAAACCATCAAGTAACAACGAGATCAAAACCAAATTAGCTTGGTTTCTCGTCAAACTGACAAAATGGAAATAGTAGTATCTCTTATGCTTCGAATGTTCTTCCATACAAACTCAGATTTTTATTAGTTGACATTATTGAGATGGTGGACTCCACTTGAGTCTAGACTTTAGAATTCTAGCCTTCAAGTATTTTTCAAGGAAACATATGTAGTCTTGTAAGAGGCTTTAGGGTTTGAAACCAACATCCAGATCCATCTAAGTTCAAGCCAAAAGCTAATATTAGGGTACATTTATCACAAACAGCTTTTCCTTCGCACATTCTCTCAAAAACTGCTAGGGTGGTGCTTAGCATATTGTGTTCCATCATACTTGTGCATCTCTGAACATCTTGAGCTTTTGACTGTATGGTTTTTAAGGAGCACGAGTGTTAGTCCTATCCTCAACCCTCAATCCATAGTTTCCATAAAAGATGGAATTTCTAGAGAGAATCATAGAGGGAGTTTTTGTCCAACAAGGGCCATCGATGACATAAGAGGTACCACATGGTTTAACAAAACTTCATGTAAATGAGGTGGAACAAATATAGGTGGAACAAATATAGGTGTTGTTTAAGATATGGCAACTATTCTTGGTGAAGGAAAAACCATACTAATCATGGGTATAAATTGTAAGACAATTTGGGTCTCATATTGGTCTAATTTAAGGGTGTAGAATCCCTAAAAATCCCAAATGTTTGTTTTGAATTAGATGGTCTTAGGTGGGTTTCTCAAAAAGTCTAAAGGCTCATCGTTTGGCACTTAGAGATGTGGAGATGTGGAGATGTTTGGAACTCAATTCAACATTAGCAAGTTCTAGAATTGTGGCTTGAAAGGTGGATGCTTTCGTAATGTGAGTAATCTTCATATCAAACTATTATAATGCTCATGTCCACTAATACCTTTGTTCACATTTGTACGAAAACTATCCGGTTCAAGTATGTGCCTGAGCAATCTGAGCACTCGAGATAGTCATGCATCATCCAAAGCAAAACTCCTTTCACCTCCGCCTCATGCCTATTTGTTGGCCTTGAGATATCAGGCACTTTGATACCTCGCTATAGTGTCTCAAGCTCCTCGATCAAAGACTCGAGGTACACATCCATGTTTGCCACCTTATACTTGCATGGTACAAAGAGAGCAAGCATGATAAGACCTTTCTTGATTTCCACCCATGGAGGGAGGTTGTAATTCACCAATACAATAGGCCAAGTAGACCATGATGTGGACTTGAAGCCGAATGCGTTAACACCATCCATGCCCAAGGCAAGACGTAAGTTATGGGGCTCATCTTTTAACTCTTGCCATTGATGCTCCACATGTTGCCATGTTAGTGAATTAGCTAACGATCCTCATGATGCCATCAATTGAGTGATAAGTAGCATGCCATGTCATGAGTTCTGCAATCCCCTTACATTTAAACATGTGTTGATGACTGAGGAATGATAGGGATCTGTCTAAAAACCTTTCGGAGAATTTATTCTCCTTGAAAATAATCCCTATAGTCGCTCTCTCCACATTTTTCACCCCTCTAAATAGCATGCAATCATTAGGACATGCATGTATTTTTGTATAATCCTTACCTAGCATACAGAACATTTTATGAGACCCATCTCGTGAGTTCGGTAATAAATTTTGACGGGGAAGAATCTTCTTGAGAAGTCTAAAACATAACATATGAAATTTGTCAAATTCATCTCCACTAAAGTGTTTCCTTTAGAAAGCGGTTTAATTGTGTAAGTCCTATGTCCCCTGACTATAGAAGCAATAGATTTAGAATCTGATGCTTTAGCTCCTTTGACCATGAGATTATTCTCTAGTTGGATGGCATGTGTTGTGACTTCATCCCATGTAGTCATGCCTCTAATGACTAATCCATTATAGATCACTTCATGCTTAAGCAGCCTGTTGTGGATGAATCTATCCAACAATTGATTATTCGGATAGTGTTCATGCAGAAGGCAACAATGAGAGTTCAAATGCTTGATATGGCTAATGAAATCTCTAACCAATTCCTCTTCTTCCCTCTTGGTTATGTGTAGCTACTATGAAGCTACACCCCATAAGATTCATTCACGCACAAATTGCTTCAAGAACAATCTCCTAAAAGTTCAAGCGTTCCTCGACCCTTAGAGTTCTATACCAACCCCACCCTTACCGTCTAATGTTAAACTAAAGGCATTGGTCTTGAAATCCTCATTTCATTCTCCTAGGGCCTCAACCACTTGATCAGATACTTCCAAATGTATCCTAGGATCACCATCTCCAGTGAAATGAGTTATCTTGGCTATCTAGTTAGCTTTCCCATGGGTCTGTTGACCTATCACACTGCTATGCTTTCTGTCATCGCTCTTCTTAGGACTTGTACAAAAGCAACTCGGTCTGTAGGGGTAGAGCTAATGGTGGCATAACAGGAGCAATGATAGAAGTAGCTGGAGAGGTGCAGCATGTGGCACTGCATGAGGATGCATTAATCTAAACCCTAGTAGGGGTAGTTGTGCTACATAAGGCATGTGCCCTATTGGCACCCCAATAGGTGCTCTGGTCACGTGGGAATTAGTTGTAGCTGGTCTCGTAAGAGTTGTTAGCACACTCATTCTAGTGAAGGGTTGTTTAATGGGTGCACCAGAATGAGATGTGACCCCTCTAGGAATGGTAATACCAGATATGCCAAGCATGCAGGGGGCTCCATGTGTGAAGTGGTGTTGGCTACTGTGAACTGTGGGCATGTGGCTTAGAGGCAATTTTGCATCAGTCATTATAGGTGCCATATTTGATGTGATGTTATCCACTGGATGAGGCAATGTACTAGTATTGTCTTGGGTGGGGGTAGCTCTAGGATCTACTAAGGTGAAGCTTATGCTAGTCTGCCCCCTTGAGTCCCTACAGCATGGCCTTGTGGGTTAGAAGATGTGGGTTGATTTGTGGTATAGCCAGGTGATACTACAAAAGTAGGATCTGGTTCTGGGCTCACAGGAGGTGTTACCATTTCTCTCATTGTTGCTTTGGATGTCCCAACTTGTGCCATGGGTCTTAGGATCCTTTCATGTTCAATGACTCTATAAATACAATCGAAGAGATCCTGCAATCATTCCTCCTCTGTTGTGGCCCTAGATATGGATTGGACAATCCCTTCCCAACCAACACCTTCCCAACAATCGAAGAGATCCTGCAATCATTCCTCCTCTGTTGTGGCCCTACATATGGATTAGACAATCCCTTCCCAACCAACACCATAATTTTGGATGCGTCATGTGCCCAATCATTTGTGAGCAGATGTTGATCCATGATTTGCAAGCCTAGCTCTTTCCTTGAGGTAGATCTCAACATCTTGATCTTGTAATTTTGAACGAGGAAAAACTTGTATAACATACCACCACTTTGGATCAATATAATCTACATGAAACACACCCTAATATCACAAAGCACAGGGGTTACACTTTTATTATACTACATCAAGATTTACCGTTGAGATTGGTTGGGCTTTGTCATCATTTCAAAACTTGGTCGAATTATTTTGAAATAACCCATTTGGATGTTTCTTCTTGGTTTCTTGAGCACCTCTATATATCACCTTGAACCATTTGACATCAAAGACGAATAGACTAAATGCTCTAAGTCCAATCTCAAGAATATCTTGAGTTCTACAGTACTCAAGATTATCCTCTACAAAAACGAAAACTAAGAAACATGTAAGAATTAAAGAAATTGAACAATATGTAGAAATTATAGAAATTGTAGAAATCAACAAGAATACCAACAATGCCACAAAATGGACACATTTTCAGTTATTCATTTCTACCCTCCTTGCAAAAACAAAAAACATTATTATAACAAAATTCTTTCATACACACCATACACGCACACACGTATTCAAAATGCATTGTGGCTAAGCAATAGGGCTATTCCTTGGCAGCGGTGCCATTTATGGGAAGCCCTTACACCATAGAAAGAGTAGGAACTAGCCAATCGCACTCAGGAGAATAAAACACATCAAACCGAGAAGTTAATCTGCCATAACACGCCCACAATTGCATAAACAAGATGTTTCGCTCACCTCGTGAATGCTTGTGCTCGGATTTTGGTAGGAGACGATGTTGCCGCACAGTCACACTCCAAGCTCCACTCCAACATTGCTGCCACACTCCAATGGAACCTCAACCCTCCTCTCTCACTCAATCGCACACACTCGTGGTAGTTAGCATCATGGGAAACAATTAGCACTAGAATAGTGGTAATTACCACTTAAATAGCACTATTAACACTCATCACTGCTGGCATAGCGGTAACTAGCACTTCTGTCAAGGTGATCACTAGGATCATTAGTAGCAATCACAACCACTAGCACTGGTAATGCACAAGCTACCACTACTCCAGTGGTGATTATTGCATATATGATGCTAGCTACCACTTTTGTATGTATGTAGATGCTCAAGTGGTACTAGCCTATGAATCACCAGTGGTAGTGGTTATGAGTGCTACTAGTGATGTGAGTGACTACTTTGATAGACGTGCTAGTTACCGCTGTGCTAATTGTGAGTGTTACTATATTTATGCCACTATTCCAGTGTTAATTGATGCACATAATTGGTAACTACCTTTTTCCCATAATGTTCTCTACTATCTTAGGCAAGTGGAATTAAAATGGAAAGTGGTAGGAGAAGCTTTACAAGTGTGAGTGAAAAGTGAAATGCCCCAATGTACTATAAATTGTAACCACTCCTAATGGTAGTTACCAATTTGCTACCACTTCTCTCTCTTGGAGGAGAAGTAGAACCTATGCTAGTTAGTAGTCAAATATCAGTCCACTAACACCTATTATAATTTGTACTCAGGGGGAAGACCTACATATAATGTGCATTCAAAGGGTATTTAAAAATACCCTTGTCTAAGAATTTCGACTTAATAGAGTGACCCCTTTTTCTTTATAAACTTACGGTTTTTTTTTTCAAAATTCCATGAAAACCTCCCTTATGTAGGTAGATCTATGTAAAAAAGAAACCTTTAATTTTCACTATCCATGTGTTTCAAATAATTCCATAAAGCTGGTCAGTATTGAAGACATAAATATGTCCACGGGTACATTTCACTATCCATGTATTTCAAATAATTCCATAAAGCTGGTCAGTATTGAAGACATAAATATGTCCACGGGTACATTTCTATCCTATTACCAAACTAGTGTTAAATTAAAGGGCATTTTCACTGTTTAAAAATAAATCCCGTCGTGGGTGGACTACAACCCTTTTTGAGAAGATAGGCTGTAGGGAAAGTAAGAAGAGCAAGGATCCTTTTATGGTGGCTAGCCACTCTTGGAGGGTCATTACATTGAAGGGAGAAGGCATTGTCAAAAGAGTACTCAAACCAAAAGGTTTTTCCAAAAAAAGTACTCATGGATTAATTGGCGACGAGAACCATTGTGTGTGTTGCTCATTTATCAACAAAATAATGTATGATTGATTTGGCAAGAGCAATTAGCTCGGGGGGGGGGGGGGGGGGGGGGGGGGTTGGGGGGGGACTCATAAAAATGTAAGTGCAACACGTGGGTTCAACAGAAGGGATTTTTAAAATATGATTTTTACACATTTTTATATACAAAAAGGTACCATTTAAAGGGGGTATTCATAGGTTGAATAGAAAAAGGGTGCGTTTTAGTCATGAAAAGTTCACAGATAAGGGTGTTTTAAAGTAGGCATTGAACGCACGTGATATAGAGGGTTTACATATAGTGAACCCCCCGAGCCAATTAGAACCATTGATTTTGATGTGGATGCCCGCTTGTTCAGTGCAGATACATGATGAGGATGATAAGAAGCCAAGAAGGGTCGAGTTCATAAATAGGACGTTGTCAAAGGAGGGGAGGGACACTTCAACAAGGAGCCATTTTCACATGCTTGAGCTTGTGGGGTAACATGGATTTAGGTGCTATATCCATACCGGTGTTGGCCATGGCCTAAGAGGATGTTGTCTTGCTGCTAAGAGAAATGGACAACATCATGGGAAAACTTATAATATACATAACCCCATCCACGTTTCTCTTTTTTATGGGAGAGCATTGCTCCTGCCCATCAAAGACCAAACTTGTTGAGGATGGACGGCGCTGCTGCTGATGATAAGATTAAGCCTGCAAGAGGGCCCTTGCTCGGTTTGGTTTGGTTTGGTTTGGTCACGATATCGATGGGAGAGGAGGTGTCGTCGACGTCGCTCGGTTATTTATTTAAGGATGATGATCTGCGCCATTTCCCATTCACAGTACAATTGCTGGTCTTTGCCCACTTTTGCATGATCATGGCACTCAGTCGATCAGGAGGAGCTTGCGTGCTTATTCTCTTTCTTGTGTGCCTTGTGAGTGCACGCTTGAGCTTGTGGGGCAACGTCGCGGCTGCAAGCGCTGTGTCTAGTGACATTGACCAAGGAGGAGGAGGAGGAGGACGCTCTCTCGCTGAGAATGGTGGATCTGCTGCAGGGGAGAATATAATGCATCGTCACCTTTCTGATGACGGCCACCACAAGAAGCATCACCACAGGAAACATCGCCGTCACCACAAGAGACATCGCCGTCCCCACAAGAAACATCGCAAGTACTACAGCGATTAAGGTGCCATCTGAATGACGCCGCAGAGCAGCACCCTGTTAATAAGTAATTAATAATCAAGCGGCCTCTGCCAGCTTGAAGCTATAGCCTATCACTCCCTAAAATAAAACTTCGATAATAATTAGGCACCATGCCGCGCACACAGCCCAGCGTTGCTGCTTTAATAATATGGAACTTTTTTTTACGATGTTGAAAAAGGCCGTTCTAAGGTTTTATTAGTTTTTCTCGCCAGTGAAAATTGGAGATTTTATTAATTAGTCATTGTTGCAACCTTACAACTTAACTTGTTCCTCTAAAGCTTTAATAACCTAGGTTATTTTTCTAACCGTTACTTTTTGGTAACTTATCAGTACTAGGGGGGCCTGCAAATTTATGTCTCCAAATAGATGTCTCTCCACATCTCTCTCATCGCTTGTTGTCGAACAATGACAACATAAATCTCATCGATTATGAATCGCGTGTAGGCCAGGGTAATGCTCAGAATGACCACAAATCATTGTGCGTTGAGGAGGGTAATGCTCATAATGACACGTATTATACAGGGACTTCTTTCTCGAAGGACATGAAGAGGTGCAAGACTTCGAACATAGCACAATGGGGTTCGGATTTCTGCCTCACATGTAGGTCAACGACCTCTCTCTTTGTCCTGCTCTCTCTCTCTCTCTCTCTCTCTTCTCAACTCTCTCTTTCTTGAGACCTTTCAGACCTACCATGTGCTAGTCAAAAACGAACTCTGATTCCGTACCCAATGCTTGCTATTTGCGTTTTAAAATAGTCATGATGTTGCACCCACACACCAATATGAATTCCTATGAGAACAAATGTGTAATGATGCTAAGGAGGAACCATGAGTATGTGAGATGGATACGATCCTTGAGTTTGTGTTTATTCTCGTTCCTTAATGATGGATTCCTCATATATTGTACATTTGTTGATGTGAGATATATATATATATACATATACACATATATATATTGTTTACATAAACACATGTACACATGCACATTAACATGTTTACAAGCACACATGTACACCTGCAGAAATACATGCATGTGCACACACACACACACACACACACACACATAAAAACATACACGATGTACACACACGCACAATGCAGACAAATAAAATGTATTGGTGGATAAACATTGCATCATGATAGAGAAATATGCATTTTGACTAGCGGCCTCATATGAGAATGTAACCCAAAAAAAAGTCAATTAATATGCCCAAATATATGTATCTAAACTCCGCCTTGTTATTGGAGCTTCAATTTTATAAATTAAGTGAAATTGTGTGTGTGTGTGTGTGTGTGTGAAAGAGAGAGAGAGAGAGAGAGAGAGAGAGAGATTTTCTAGAGCGTTCAAAAGAAGCTAGCCTATCAAGAATAGTCGTTACTATGTTAATATATTAGGATATAAAATGATGCTTAAGAATACTACATGTGTCTCTTTGCGACACATTTGTATTTCAAAGAGAAATTCTTGATGTCAAGTATGCATTTTTAGAAAAGGACAGCTTCCTGATAAAAATGATGTTTTGTGGGTGGTGTTCAATGTCACTTGTCACCTTAAAATTTTACAAGCTTCCATTATGTTACAAGTGTCATACGCAATCCCCTATTTTCTTATAGTGTGATGTTAATTATGATCATACATATGTGTTAACGACGTTTCACCTACACACATATGTATAGCATGAGTGTATTGTTTTCATGATCATGAGTATATTTGAGCATGTGAGTACCAATAGTGAAGAGGTCCATCCTAGATTGATAGTTTAGGGATCTTATCATGCTTAAATTTTGACAAGATCGGACACCAAATGATCTTTGACACTTGCACTTTATTCAAATCCAAGGGCACCTTATTTCAGACACCATAAGTCTATTTCTAGCGGAGGCTTAGAATTTGGCTTAATTTTCTCCATCGGATTGTCGAATATCCTAAATGTGATGAAAATTGGCCAAAATTATGCATATAGAATTTATTTAATGTGGGCTAGCCTTGGTTGAAACCATAGTTAAATCCAGGATAAGCAAATCACCCAACCAAAATCTAGGCTTGCTGCTTTACAATTTTGTTTGCCTAATAAAAAAGAGGACTTTTGGTGCTCAATTTTAGATCAACTTTGGCACAATGTTTTATCTTTCCAATATCCACAAGCATGTTAGATTTCACATGCATCGGACAACTAGTCACTCTAATAGGCCAAAAAAGAAGATTCATTGTACATTTCAAGGCCCAAACCCCTCTCCACATTTCCATGCTTGGTAAAAATAGGGGAATCTAGTAATCAATTGACCTTGGTAAAAATAGGGAAATCTAGTAATCAATTGACCTTGTGAATTTTCGCATTCCTTCATCTAACCTTGTGCCACATGTAATCAAATTTGGGTTGATTCTAACAAGTGTAGGCATGCCAAGTTGTGTAAAAGCACCTTTCTGACATCAAATTCTAGCCAAATGCCAACATGGGCTTGCGTATTTCAATGCTAAGTTCAATTAAGGTCCATATGATGTCACATGGTTGCTCATCTTCACACGTGTGATATTCTTTGACCTTAGCCTCAATTTATGGACACTGTATTTTGAGCATAAGAGAGTGTCATGCAAGTAAAAGCACCTTTGTTGTATTTTTGGAGGCTATGGCCTATTTTAAAATAAAGATTTACGTAAATTCTCATGTGTGGGGAGATGCCAGACACATGAGGGGGGTTGATTGCACCCTATTTTTGAGTCATTATCTCAAGCTTAGTATTTTTCTTTGTTATTCACTCAAATCTTAAATGTGTTAAATTTGTGGTCTTTTGATGAATTATTTGGCGGCATGAATAATCTATTTTCTTGCAAGTTCCTATTTTCTCTGTCTTCCTAGAAATGGATCTGTGTCACATATGCACTATCATCCTACAATGCCTCATTAGCACCACCAACATCATAGGCTTGGAGATATTATAGTTACAAACTGCCATAGTTATTTAGTAATAGGATCTCACCTACCACCAATCAAGCTTAAAGGTCTATATATACCTAATGTAACTCGTTGTTGTGATTAGAGTAAGTAATACAAGGATAGAAAGGAATATTAAGGGCTGATCAACAAGCCACTTAGGTATTGAGGGATTTAGTTAATTCTCCTATTTGTCGAGTTCATCTGATTTATTTGAAGTTGTAGTGCACAAGCATTAATCTTTCATAATACAAGCATTAATCTTTCATAATACAAGCATTTTCTTGATATGCATGAATAAAGTGCTATATCGATAATTAGATCACTCTATGCAAGCATAGATCTCATAGAGAGATCTATATGCATGCATAGAGAGCTATATCTATGTATAGAGCCTGTAGAAAGTCCTATGCATGTATAGAGAGCTATATCCATGCATAGAGCACCCTATGCATTTATAGAGAGCCCTATGTATGCACAAAGAGCTATATCTGTGCATAGAGCTCATTAAGAGCTCTATGCATGTATAGAGGGCTATATCCACGCATAGAGAGATCTAGGCATGTATAGAGAGTTATATCCATGCATAGAGCACTCTATACATGTGATACCCTTACCCCTTTTTTTATACATTAATATGGTAGCATAATTCACACTAAGCATAGAGCACCTCACTTGAGGCCTCATATCACAATATCGTGACACTTAGCTATTATGTCACCTCCCCTCAGTTTCAATGAAATAATCTTGTTAAGTAAAGTTGAATTATTCCTCCATGTATTTTCCCTCCATAATTCTCAGTAGAAGGTAACATCCCATTGACTTTGTGAGTCTCAATAAGATGTTCTAACTCCTTGGTGAAGGTGATTCCTCTATTTGACCATTGGTCTAGACTACTTATTCTTATTGTGAAATATAATTTGGTCTCATTTTGGAAAATACCCACAAGGTCGGGTATCCCTTACCACTCACTTTCTAGAGTTTTATCCTTTTTCTACTCGAACCAGCTTTATAGCCAGCCTAGCCATGTCCAATCCTAAGGATCTAGACTCTCTAGACCTACGGATCTTGTGTGAACTCTCACACCCATAATTATAATTGCCATTTAACTCACACACACCACTTAAATGGAGCTCACACATGTACTCTAAAAAAATTATTTTTGTTAAAACATTTCATACAAATCTTGTTGGAGATGGAGGCGATAGCATGAGAGAGATGAGAGAGAAGCACACGAGACACAAGATTGAATCCCCAAAGTGTGTTCAATACACACGAGAGATTGATCATATATAGAGGAGACCCATCTATATATAGAGCACATCTATATATATAGTTCCAACACCCCCGCTCAAATAAGGGTCTCTAACTGTGAATGAAAAAACCCTTGGGGGCTCAAGGGAAAAACCCACAGCTCTATATACACCTACCGTTATATTAAATTATTTCAAGTTACAAAAGAATTGTTCAAAGGAGCTACATCACTCCCAAATATACAATGGTGGCCACAAAGGGTCACTTGAAAGATATAAAACATCTTGAAAGAATTTGTGTCATTGGCTTGAGTTCAACTTTTCTGTGAGTCATCAATTGAATACGACTTCTGCTTGTTATGACCTAGAATCATCGGCTTGAGTTCAACTTTTCTGTGAGTCATCAATTGAATACGACTTCTGCTTGTTATGACCTAGAAGCATCATAAACTCAAAACAAAGAATCCACGTAAAGTGTTATGGAAAGATTATGAATGTGAAATGCAATCACGATATCGTAAGAGACGGTTCGCAACGCCGCTCTCAAGACAACATAGATACAAACGGTATGTAGATATGGACATAAATTGCAAAAACAACTAAATGATTTATAGCTACAACTAAATGAGAAAATAGATTCACTCATTGTCTTTGATATGTCTTTGTATTCTCTTTAAATTCAGGCAACATATTCTGTAATCTCATTGTCTTTGTGATATGTCTTTACCTTCTCTTCAGATCTGGGCAGCATAATCTATAATATCATAAACTCAATAGAAAGTTGTATAATTATGTTATATACAAAATATCACAACATAAGCACAATGCCATAAGAGACGGGTCATGATGCCGCTCTATGGACAACATAGATACAAATGATACTAATGAAAAATGTGCGCATATGAAATCACAAATGTGTCATACAAATAACATATAGGAAAGGGAGCACTGAGATGAATATGAAAAAGGTACTATTGTCTTGGCACTAGAGATATCATTACTGAGATGCCATGAGTCAAAGTGACATAGTTAATGATATGATTACCAAGGCACCAAAATTACAAACTCACCAAACCTGTCAGAATCACCGAGGCTTGCATGCTTAAAATAATAATTGTCAAGTCCATGAGACTGGTTGTAATGTAACAAGCAAAAGTAGAACACATGGCACCTTTAACTATATCTTGCAAAGGCTCCCGAGAAATAGTTGCATGCTTACAAAGCCTCTCGAGCAGTAGCAGCATGCTAAGCATCAATAAAGTCCTCTTTACGCACAAGACAAACTTCCTCAAAGCCATAGAAAGAACAAATACACTTGGAAGATTGACCTATCAATAAACACTAAAATAGAAAATGACACTCATTCTAGTTAGTAAGTCATATCTTTGCCATGGGAAAAATCTATAACATAAGATCAAACCTCCAATAAGTGAGTCAAGATAATGAGACAACTATAACTTGGATCAAACCTCCAGGATGACATGATATGACAGTAAACCTCATAAGATGATAGGATGAGAAATCAAACCTCTGACGTCCATAGGTAGGATGACCAGACATGATGAAAAAGCGAACCTCTGACATGAAACAATAATTAGGATGTAGACACCTCTGACGGGATGAAAAAGCAAACCTCTGACATGACGTACTTGAAAGTAAACCTCATAAGATGATAGGCCGAGAAATCAAACGTGTGACATTCACAATCAGGATAGTAAACCTCATAAGATGACGGAACGAGAAATCACACTTTTGACATCCGCAGGCAGCATGTAGCCAGGATGACATGATGTGAACATAAACCTCATAAGCTAATAGGACGAGAAATCAAACCTCTGACGGGAAGAGAAATCAAACCTCTGACGGGAAGAGAAAATGACATGTAAACCTCTAAGATGACGGGACAAGAAATCAAACCTCTGACATGTAGTCAGGATGACATGACGTGAACATAAACCTCATAAGCTGTGACGGGACGAGAAATCAAACCTCTCGGGAAATATGCTCGACGGAATTTCTTGTTAGTTGCCATAGATTGAATTCCAAGACTTGACCACCATTGATTAGTCACATAAGGATATAGACCATCATTCTGATCATGAAAAGAGCTGCCTGACCTGTCCTCTCTCATGGCAAGACAAGATCACCCATATAGCCATTTAGACCTGCATGGTTGCATTGTCGACCACAAAAGACATTGATAGACTTAAATAAACCTAGTCAATCTGATGAGCCAAAGCCAAGGCACGGTGCATCCAATAACCATGGCATCATGGTAACAATCCATGGAAACGTAGTCAACCATCATTCACGAAACATGTAACCATCATCACGGAACAACACCATGGCATCATGGTAACAATCCATGGAAACGTAGTCAACCATCATTCACGAAACATGTAACCATCATCACGGAACAACACCATGGCATCATGGATACAATCCATGGAAACGTAGTCAACCATCATTCACGAAACATGTAACTATCATCATGGAACAACACCATGGCATCATGGATAAAATCCATGGAAACACAATCAACCAATATAGATTAGCCAAGTGAACCAACATCAACGAAACATGTAGCTTGGAATGACCAACATCAACGAAACATGTAGCTTGGAATGACCAACATCAACAAAACATATAGCTTGGAATGACCAACATCAACGAAACAAATAACCATCACCATGGAACAACGATCCATTGAAACATAGTCAACCATCATCGAGGAAACATGTAACCATCATCATGGAACAACACCATGGCATACTGGATACAATCCATGGAAACATAGTCAACCATCATTCACGAAACATGTAACCATCATCATGGAACAACACCATGGCATCATGGATACAATCCATGGAAACGTAGTCAACCATCATCTATGAAACATGTAACCATCATCATGGAACAACACCATGGCATCATGGATACAATCCATGGAAACGTGATCAACCAATATATATTAGCCAAGTCGTGTTACATGGTTGTCCTAGTCCACAAACTTACCTTTCTGGAGAATCAGACTCAAGGCTAGTTAAAGCATCGGTTGATAAAGGAGAGAATAGTTCAGCACTTTCTGATAGTAGTTATGCCATATTTCACTACCCATCACCATCCTTTGCGCAACTCAAATATTGATGTATGAGGTTCTGCATAAGATACTAAAGACCCCTCGCATGGCACTCATGGGTTACCCAATCACGCACACTATTGAACTTGTGCTGACCCGTGTGCATCATCACGCACATAGATGCACATGCAAGCAAGTGCAGAAACATGAAAGTGATGAAGTAGGAAATATTCTTTCTTACAGAACAAGAGAATAGCAATGGAAACAGAAGGCATTGAGGCTTTGCTAAAAATAGGGGCAGCACAACGCCATGGGTTTTTCTTGCCCACACACTGGTGAAAAAACCAAGGAAAAATAGTAGCATACCTGCACACGGTAGTACACAGCCTTGGGTTTTGCTTGCCCACACACTGGTGAAAAACACCAAGGAAAAATAGTAGCATACCTGCACACGGTAGGACACAGCCTTGTGTGTGCTTGTATTTACACACACATACACACCGCTCTCTCTGCTTTGCAAAACAAATCTAATCTCTCTATCTCATGGCAGCAATTTCTCTCTCCCTTTCGCTCATCTGCCATCCAATAAGCTCAACACACACACACACCGCCATCCCTTCTCTTGCGTGTGGCCTTGTATGTGTGTGTATTCATACACACACATACGATATGGATGCGTGCCATGGAAAAGAAACATGTATGTTGTATGGAAAGAAAAAGAGAAGCGTGTTGAGACTTATCTTGCTTATCGTATGGAAAGAAGAAGAGAACCATGATCGCCATGAATTGCACACGCTCTGATACCATGTTGGAGATGGAGGCGATAGCATGAGAGAGATGAGAGAGAAGCACACGAGACACAAGATTGAATCCCCAAAGTGTGTTCAATACACACGAGAGATTGATCATATATAGAGGAGACCCATCTATATATAGAGCACATCTATATATATAGTTCCAACAAATCTTGCACACATAACATCCATAAGCTCCACATATCTAATCACATAACATAAAGAAACACATCAGTGTCACAATATCATCACATGTCCAATAACATAATGTAAAGAAACACATCAATGTCTTAATATCATCGCACATATCTTCCTGCACCATGATTGTGATCCTCAACAAGATGGTATGTATTGTCAAGCACGATCACTCCTCATCCATCTCATTAGCAATAGTGCATACGTCATACATCCACCAAAATTATGAAAATCCCACTATCCTAAGGAGTTGTTTTACCCATCCATTACCATTCCCGGAAGCTTGTACACTCTACTATGCAGAGCGAGGGGCCATGTATGTCTAGTACTGACATGTTTCCTTAGTCACCAAGCTCCATCCTGCCCTCAATCAATCTAGAGTCACTTCCTTATAATCACACCAACCATTCTGAGATCCCACCCACATACGACCATGAAGAGTCAAGCCTTCATGTGATGCACCCACGGATGATATCCATGTAGCTATTCATGAACCTGTGTGATACCTTCATAGCAATCAACAAAAAAAAACACATATACAACACATGAATATAATATCTCGGGGGGTTCACTATAAGTAAACCCTCTATATCACATGAACTCAAGGCCTATTTTTAAAATCCCTTATTTGTGAGTTTTTCATGAATAAAACATACCCTTTTGCTATTCAACCTGTGAATACCCCCTTTAAATGTTACCCTTATGTATGTAAAGAATGTGTAAAAAGAAATCCCTTCTGTTGAACCCACGTGCTACGCTTACATATTGATGAGTGAACCCCCCCTGGGTATAATATTCCAATAGTAAAACACGACTTTACCCGAATATGTACAATATTCATATCAAAAAGCAATGTACACCAGCACAAGCTTGAGGAGGCAACTCTCCACTTGATACTCTGAGTAAGTTAAATTACTCTAGTTGCATGTTCTTTGCAAGTTCTTCTCACGACATTCCTTTGTAACTTATTGAAGTCAAGTCATAGGAGATTACAACTCCTTAGTCAAATGGTCATTCTCGTCAGAGTTTTAACGTGAAGTTTTTTAAGTGCATTAGGGGTATTTCTAAGGTTTATGTTCTCTAAGAGCCTCCTTAATTTAAGTGCATTAGGGGTATTTCTAAGGTTTATGTTCTCTAAGAGCCTCCTTAATTTAACAATGCACATTGATCTAAGTCTGAGACTTCTTTACCTAAAAATGAACAGATAGTATATTTTATCTCAACAAATAAGTCACCCTTATTTTCCATTCAAGTTTTTCCTCTTTAAGGACTTATTCTCCATAATCCCTACAACTTGATAACCATACATATTTATAAAGATTCACAATGGTCCTTCTAAGCCTTAATCCTATTTCATTTTGAGAACTCTCTCTCTCTAATTTTTCAACTTACGGTGATATAACTCCACACCCAATTTAGTAAACTCTAATTTTGATTTCTTTTCAAAGGTTTGATCATTTTCTTTACTATTTTTTAAAGAGAGAAAATGTGAAGTCCGTGGGATTTTCCAAGATTATAAATTGTATTCACATGGGTTAACTTATTCTCTTTTCTTCATAAGAAAAGGTCAAGACACATCCTTAAAAATAATCATTAGCACATTTATGCCCCTAATTAATGAGCACTTTACAAATTTTTCTCATTTTTACAAATTTGTAAAAATTTCATCCTAGCTTGCCAATTACGATCCAATTATTCTAAATCCATTCTAAGGTCCTATCCTTAAAATAAAATATCTTTTATGGTACACAAAGAAGGATTATTAGGGTTAAAAATAGGCATGTGTATAAATATTTCTCTCTGTAATTTATGTGATAATCCATAATTATGTTATCAATTACTTTCTTAGGGTTAGGTAAATTCATCTTAACTTATCCATGTTTTAAACTAATTTAGGTTTAGGAAAATGCTCATAAATTTACATGATAAACTAAGGTCACAAACCTTTACTTTACTAAGCCCTAATTTAATTATTTTTGACCTTTGGGTTCATTGATTTGGGGTCATGAACATAAATTTAAACTAATATACTCTAGCCAAAATTAATAATAAGATATCCTAAGTTTACAAGTTTGATTTATCTCGTAAGTAACAGAGAGGAAAACCATTCTTCGAGAGCAAGTTTTTTTGAGCAAAGGGAAAAGCTGAGCGAAACCGGCCAAACAATCCACAAAAAAGAAGGAAACAGGTACACTTTCTAAACATGCACATGCACACATAACACTATAGTTGATATAGAGAATGTAATTGGAGAAATGATACAGCCCATCGCCTTAAAAAAACATTAAAACAATGGTTTCCTCGCACGATATTGAAACCCAACTAGAGTAAATTTAAATTTGGGTTCTAATCCTAGCTAAATTGTTATATTCAAATGGTACAAGCACCCCTCTAATATGAAGCTCACACAAGAAACTTCAACACAGCTCAACCATAACAAAAAGTTCCACCATATGTCAAGGTGCTATATTTTACCCAAAAAAAAAGGTTCCACTATATTTCAAGGTGCTATAAAGTTCCACCATATGTCAAGGTGCTATATTTCAAAAAGTGACACCGAAAAAACATCTCTTTATGTAGGTACATTGCATCTTCTACCTCACCGAGGACTTAAAAAACATTCCATCATGAACTCATGAGCCAATGAATCTAATCCGAGAACCTGTAAGTACAAGAAGTATAAGCGCTTGCATGGCATGTATACCAAGCGCTTACTCTCTCATTTTTAAAGCTTTTCACATGTGCATCATGGAAAGTCTACAATTGACATAGAGTAGGTAACACCATTTACTATGGACCCTTCAATACTAATGTAAAATATGTGGGATTAATTGCATAAAATAATGTTCTAACGAACAACTTGTGCATCCAAGGTCCTTCCCTTCTCTACATTATTGAGGAACTCTTTAGTTAATCAAGATCTCCACTTAGCAATATTGCCATCCCTGTATTCTAGATGAAAAGCACTAAGAACTTTTGCTGTAGTTGTGTTTTCTTAAGCTGACTATGGACGTGGACCCCACTTTAAAGCACAAATCCATTTACTTGAAGCATTTGTATCTCATGTGGCTGCAGACATGTTCCATTATCCAATGGCCACACCCCAAGTGTGCAGCCAAGTGTGCCAATCACATTTTTTTCATCAACATCCCAAGAGTGAGTGGGAGCCAAGTTATAAAACCATATCACCCCCCCGCCCCCCCACAACACCACCAAGGTATTTATTATGACATCCCTATTACGACATCCCTAAAAGCATGGTGTAGGCACTTTGCCATTTCTATCTCCATCTCCCTCGTTGATGTATCTCCCACACGTTACTCATGTAGTTGCCCAAAATAGGTCATTTTCTTACCTAGCTCTATCCTTTGAATAGCCCACATTGTTTTGGGTAATTTTATCACGATACATGCCTCAGTTTTCCCTCCTTGTACACCTTTTGGGGCACCTTGCCGATTGTTCACTGTATCAATCACATATTTAGGCTTGTGATTGTCCTCCTCTCAAAGATGACACCTAGAGGATCTTTTTTGTGAACACTATGTCGATCTACATTCCCACGCTACATTTTAGGAGAGTTTATCTCCATCTCTTGAGAGTGTGCTAGATCCATGAGTCTTTTTCTCGAAGATGTTCTTGCACCCTGATTATAAAATTTGTCTACCATATCTTGTATCCCTATTCCATTTCCCATATGCGTTCCTTTCAAGTAAGCATTATTTTAACACTTTGTAGAACTACCATTGCCATGTCAACTCCAGTGGCCTCAAAAATGAGATTTGGCTCTTGTAACCCACACTTGCTCGCATGCTTGCATGTGTAGTCTCTAAAAGGTTAGTCATTTTGCAACAAAAACACCAGACTCATCTTGAGTCATGAACCAAGGTCCGCAATGGAATGCCCTGATATCCCACCAAGCTAGCCATGTTTACAATGCTGGTACCTCCCCTTGTATTGCATGTGCTATCTACAAAAGTTTCTTGATTTTGTTTTTGTTCCCTCCTATGGTGGTCTAAGGTTCCTCCTGTGGAAAAGAATAGGGATGAGAACAAAATCCACATCGACAGGGGTGAAGATATAATGTAGAGAACAAGGCTTTTTAGTTATGAATGCCCCCCATCGATTCCCCTATGTAGCTTGGAGTGTGACTGTGCGCTGTCGTGACATGGGCGGTATTGCTGGGCAAGTGCGAGACTTCTGGCTGTGAGAGTCGCTTCTAATCCCAGCAAGGAAACAGAATATTTATCTCTTCAAGGGGCACCACTAGCAGAAGCTGGAACCATAATATTTACATACCAAATCTCAGCAAGACATATGAGTTGTACCAAAAACCATCATAAGCATCATGGTTCCAACCAAAATCCAAGGTTGATAACATTATAACCTGTCATAAAACTCAAAACATCAAACCCCAGAAAAACATCCCATAGGTTTTTGCACTCCAGAAAATCAACTCATGGCATATACATCCAAGACTCATGGCCAACCATCATATGGTTCCAAAACCCAACTCCACATGGTATTGTGTTCCTATGATCCTTGCAGTAACAATTTCCATCTTGGGCCTGCCAAGTATCATTAAAGACATCCTTGTATAATGATAACCCACAAAATCAGCCTCTATGAGCCTCCCTGAATTCATCAAGCCCTACTGTTTTGTAGACTGCATTCATGCGTGTATTCCTCCATCCAGTTTTGAATTCCTGTATATTTACACAGCTTTCGAGCTCGATAATTTCAAGACTCCCCTCAATATCACCGAGTTTGGGCAATAAAAGTATCAAATAGAAGTACTAACCATTGCACCAGGGTTTGGCTACAGTTCAATTGATTAGGCATACATTACTCCTTTTTAAAAAAAATTACCTATCCTCAACACAAGATCTTGGCTTCCCTTTGTGTATGGCTACAGCTGCGTCCAAACTTCACAGGCTCCCTCTGTCCTGCCGAATCACCAGCTCTTGCAAGCTCTTTACCCTTCGCCTCTCACAGTCGTGGCGACCTCTAGCACTAGGCGGCAACACTTCTTCTGCTTTGCCTGTCTGCAGAACCCGGGGCCCTTGTCTCCCTTTTTCCCAGCCGTCCTCTTCTACTCTGTGACCCCAAAACTTCGAGGCAGCCTTCTTCGTTGACGTACTCAGCCACTGTTTCGCAACAATACCTCTTAGGCGACTCTCTCCCAGCCCGTCACCAAAGCCCAGCGTCGGTCGTTGCCAGCCCACCGACTCTGTGTCTGCCTGCAGAGTTGCACCAACCACACGAAAAAAAAAACCAGCCACCACTGCTCTTCGTCGAAGTCGCTCACCTTCCGGTCTGCAGCCCTTTCTCTATCAACGCCTACTGCCAGCCGTCGTCCAGTTGTCGCCAGCCACACACCAACCTTCCTCTCCTCTCCTTGCACTTGTCTCTGCTCACACCCTCTCTCGATGCTGGCTCTCTACGCCCACACATGCCCTCATACACCTTCACCTCCCGTTTTTTCTCTCTCCTGAAGTCTCTGTTCAAGCGGCCACCGCCCTCCCTTCTTTCGCCAACCTTCATGAAGGTTGCGTTGCCGGACAAGCTGGCAGCCAAAAGAAGCGGCCAGCCGGCTTTCCTTTATCTGCCCACTTGGTGGTATTTTTATTATATATATATATGTGTATATAAAAAAAAGTGATTCCCATACCACACTGCAATGCCTATCAAGGCCTTCATTAAAATCTTTTGAACACCGGAATCCACACCAATACCACTTCTCAACACCATGGCTATTATGCCCAAACCTTCTCCAATATGGAGATACACGGCCCTTCCAAACCTGAAACACCCTCCAAACTCAAGCACAAGAGCAATTTATATTCTGCTGGCGTCCCTTGTAGATTTCAACATTTACAGTCCAGAGTGGGCTCTCTCTCCACGTAAACCAGCATATGTACATCCATTTCCACCAGAGGCTCATCAAAACCTTATCATTGACATCCTCATGCTCTTCCACCTCTTATTTGCACACATCCAAGACACCCTCTTTCACATGTCTCCGTCACCATGTAGTCATGACCATGGCCATATCCATGCCATTTTGAACCTCAATCAAATGCCACTATCATCTCAAGCATGATTTCTGAGCATTTTACCATCTCGTGGGGCAAAGAAAAGCTGTTAAATACTCAAGCAAAATCCAAACCTATGTACAAAGGCACAGGGACTTTTGCTAGCCCCCAAGGCTCACCATAAGCATAAAAACTCCATGATTCACACCACACTCATGTACTGAGGCTTGGAGACCTGGCTCAGCTTCAGCTCGTCTTATTGAACCTCATTTACAATATGAACATATGTACATGGGCATCATATAATGACTCAAGTCATGGCACTTAATCCCATGCATCTGAATTTGTATTTAATGGCCTCACATGCATGGTTTCACACCATAGACGTGCCATGGCACGACATCCACCCCCTCTAAACCTGCACATACCACACTGCAATGCCTATCAAGGCCTTCATCAAAATCTTTTGAACACCGGAATCCACACCAATACCACTTCTCAACACCATGGCTATTATGCCCAAACCTTCTGCAATATGGAGATACACGGCCATTCCAAACCTGAAAGACCCTCCAAACTCAAGCACAAGAGCAATTTATATTCTGCTGGCGTCCCTTGTAGATTTCAACATTTATAGTCCAGAGTGGGCTCTCTCTCCACGTAAACCAGCATATGTACATCCATTTCCACCAGAGGCTCATCAAAACCTTATCATTCACATCCTCATGCTCTTCCACCTCTTATTTGCACACATCCAAGACACCCTCTTTCACATGTCTCCGTCACCATGTAGTCATGACCATGGCCATATCCATGCCATTTTGAACCTCAATCAAATGCCACTATCATCTCAAGCATGATTTCTGAGCATTTTACCATCTCGTGGGGCCAAGAAAAGCTGTTAAATACTCAAGCAAAATCCAAACCTATGTACAAAGGCATAGGGACTTCTGCTAGCCCCCAAGGTTCACCATAAGCATAAAACCTCCACGATTCACACCACACTCATGTACTGAGGCTTGGAGACCTGGCTCAGCTTCAGCTCGTCTTATTGAACCTCATTTACAATATGAACATATGTACATGGGCATCATATAATGACTCAAGTCATGGCACTTAATCCCATGCATCTGAATTTGTATTTAATGGCCTCACATGCATGGTTTCACACCATAGACGTGCCATGGCACGACAGCGTGGCAACATCGTCTCCTACCAAAATCCGAGCACAAGCATTCACGAGGTGAGCGAAACATCTTGTTTATGCAATTGTGAGCCAGGTTATGGTAGATTAACTTCTCGATTTGATCTGTTTTATTCTCCTGAGTGCGATGTGGCAAAGCCCCACAACATTGGCTAGTCTACACTCTTTCTATGGTGCAAGCGCTTCCCATAAATGGCACCGCTCTGCCAAGGAATAGCCCTATTGCTTAGCCACAATGCATTTTGAATATGTGTGTGAGTGTGTGTGTGTGTGTGTTTGTGTATGAAAGAATTTTGTTATAATTATGTTTTCTATTTTTGCAAGGAGGGTAGAAATGAATAACTGAAAATGTGTCCATTTTGTGGCATTGTTGGTATTCTTGTTGATTTCTACAATTTCTATAGTTTCTACATATTGTTCAATTTCTTTAATTCTTACATGTTTCTTAGTTTTTTTTTTCATTTCCTGTGAGTGTTGCAATTAGTGCATTTTGATTAATTCTTATCCCACGTCCAATTTGTAATTTTTACATTTTCTAGTTTTTACTTTTTTTTAATTTCAAACTAAAAAAACAATCAATTGAGCATTAAATTGAAAGAATTGGGTGAGTTAGACCATCAAATCAGTTTCCTAGCATAGTGTTTATCCCAATTTCAACTCCTTACATAAATTGGGATAATAACAGAAATTAGGGGAGAATTTGGCACACACAAAACATTTTGTGTTTTTTGTATTTTTGCATTAGTGTAATTAATGCGAGTTAATTACACTTAATCGTATTCCTAATTTGGGACATGTTGATTGGCCAGCTGCATTTATTGCATACAGGCTTTTAAGCCACTAGCCAAAAATGTCCAAAAGTCTGTTTTGTGTGGCTGGATGTATTTAATGTGTGTTGGCCCTAAGTTAAAGATTCTGGGAAAACCCCTTTTGAGTGAAACCTAAAAATAAAACCGTGAATAGTAAACAAAAAAAGTTAAAAAAAAAGTGAAAAGTGAAAAGGTAAGAGGGGAAAGGTAAAGGTTCGAGGGTAAAAGAAAACGAGTATATAATTTTTTGGGAAAGTGATCGCACCAACTTTCCTAATATATGTTTTGGGCTATTGCAATCACATTGGCGCAACTTGTGTGACACCCAAAAAATTTACAATTTTACATAGTTAATGAGCCCCCTACTATGGGAGAGATTCTTATATTTGTGTACCTGCTGAATAAGGATGCACTTCATATATATATAGGTAGAATGGGTGCTAGTCGGTCAGGAGAAAAGTTGCTGGTGCATTGGTCAAGCCAAATGGCATCACCTTATAGGCATACACTCCCCAAGGGGTGATAAATGAGGTTTTCCTTTGATCTTCTTCACAAATCCGGATTTGAAATTATCCAGAGTATCCATCACACACTGAATACAACTCATGACCTGCACTTGATCCAAAATCTGATCCTAAAAGGGTAGAGGATAATAATCCCTCTTTGTGCATGCATTTAGAGGCCGAAAGTCCACACACACATGCCATTTTCCACCCTTTTTGGGAGTGACTGCAACTGGGAAAATCCACTCTGAATTCTCTACTGGAAAAATAAATCTAGCTTCAAGTAAATTAGTTACCTCATTCTTAAGCACCTCCGCTTGCACGACTCCCAAACGCGTTAGCCGCTGTACCACTGGCTTACTTTGGGGCTTGAGATCAATCTTATGCTCTATTAGGGTAACTTGGCATATTTGTGAGTGGCTGTTTGCAAAAAGGTTAGGAAATCTATCCAACATTTTTAAGTAATTCTCCCTTTCAGTACCTGTGCTATGGACTCATCAAGAAGAAGCTCGTTCTGTTGGTGAAGACTAGTGAGGTCCACATCTCCTTTCTTGAACATGGTTGAAGAAGCATCCCCTCGATCCCTTCCCAGGGAAAGACCAAATGCAACTCCCTCCACCTCCCCTTCTGAGATGGAATCCTCAGAGCTACCACTTGTCTCCTCTTCATCATCGGATGCTCGGGGGGGTCACTCACAAAAAAATGTGAATATCACGTGCGTTCAACAGAAGCATAATTTTAATTTATGAAACTTACAGAAATATATTTACATAAGAGTATGATTTAAAAATTTTTCAAAAAAATTTACAGATTCATAAAGAAAAGGGGATATTATATAGATTAAAAAATTCACAAATAAGGGATTTAAAATATAGGCCTTGAACGCACGCGATAGGGATATTTTACATATAGTGACCCCCCCGAGATCGAATGACTCTGACTCTGAACTTTTGAAAGTTGAAGGTTCACCTCTTACCACTTTCTTGCGATGACTCTTGATGATGTAGTGGACCTTCTTATTCTCACCTTTTGTAGAATAAGATCACCTGTCTCCCACTTTTAAATTGCCTTCACTTGGCGAAGCCATGGCCTACCCAATATCAATGGTAAGCCCTAGCATCAGGCTTTGTAGGAATGACCTGGAAAGTTGTAGGCACAGAAATACCACATACATCCACTCCCAAATTCCTGACAATTCCTAAGGTTTTCACCCTAGTATTATCAGCAAGTTTGATGCGATAGGGAGAGTTAGTAGAAGACAACTTTAAATCGGCATCTTTCATTGTTTTTTCGCTCATGATATTTTTTGACGCACCTCCATCAATGTATGCATTAGAAATTGTTTGCTCCTCAATGATGACATCAATCATAGGCACATCATCTCCTACATCAATATCCACCTTTTGAGCCATAGGAGTCCCATTATCCCTCTTCTTCTTTTTCTTAGATTCCCTTGTGCTAGCCAGCTTACCCCATACCTTTCTGAGCTTGGGAGAGAGTGCCAAAAGCTGCCCAAATGTGATTTATGCCGTTTTCTCCCTAAGATTTGTTAAGAGGTCATAACTAAGAGATCCTTGTCTAAGAGGAAAGTCAGATTGTTCAATTTTTCTCCTACATGACTTCTTCTTCTTCTTATTTTTCTCCTCTTCTTCAGATTTATCTTCTTGTTCTTTTTCTTCCCGGCTTCTAGTTTTACGACCCCCTTTTTGCCATTAATGGCATCAATGTTTCCTCTTCTTCTTCTGAGCATGTTTCCTCTAAAAAAGCTAAACTTTTATCCTCTCTTTTCCTCAATTTTGGACACTCAGTGCGATAGTGCCTCTTCTCTTGACAGTCATAGCATGTGACACTACTTTTATCCCTAGGTTTATCCTCAACTTGTGGAACCCTAGGTGGCCTTGCATTGACTAAGTGTAACTTTAAATCAGCAAATTCTGCCATAAGTTGTGCAATGTTATGATCCAAGGATGGATCTTGTATTACCTGAGATGTTGAGGCTATCTCTATTACTTGTGGTGGGATCGGCACACTCGGAGAGGATTGGAATGTAGACTCAATATGAAGAGTGGCCTCCTTCTTCAAAGCAATACGAAGAGGCGGGGATCCAAAGCCCTGATAAACTTACTCATCTTAAGGTGCTCCATTGCTAAAGAACTCTTTGAATCTCCCATAGAAGGTGAAGAAGAAGAAGCAACAACATGTAAAGTAGCTTGTTGATATTTGATGAGAACAAGGCTTCATACCTCACTGAAAAGGCAGAAACTGACTCTCCTTCCTTTTGGAAAATTTGATCAATTTGATCCAATTGCAATAGTAAAGCATTTGGTGACTCCACTGTCCCAAATCTCTCCTTCATTGCGTTGGTCAACCTTTCCCAATCATTCTTGGACTCCTCTGGCAAAGCCTCATGCCAAGTTAAGGCCACACCCTCCAAGAAATCTGGAAGTATTTCTACCCTCTCCTTCATAGACCAACCCGTCAAGCAGCATGCTCGGTTAAACTCTTGGAGATAACTCCCCGGGTATTCTCCTTCCGATCCTTGGAACACCGGAATGTTGAACATCTTGCACCAAAAGATGACTAGCAACAAGGAAAATTTATTTATTTCAAAATAACTTTTCTTTAATCATACGGGACCTTGAGGTTAAAATAGAATAATTCTAAGTAAAACCTGCCCGTCAACTCCACCAAAAAGATGTGACACAAAGTTGGGGTTTTGACTTCGGTCACTTCTTAGAATCAAAACACACTTGTATGAAACCTCACAGCCTCCTCACCTCCCTTTCTCTCCCTAGGTTAAGATAAAGATAAACACATCAAAGGTGAGATTATAATTTATGGAAGGAAAGATGAAAGGCTCAGGAGAGGCAAGAATTTCTGCCAGTCTTGTAGCTCCAAACAAGAGGGAAATTCTTTGTTGGAAGAAAATCTTCCGACTCAGGATTATGTGAACAGAAACATACGGGGAATGTTGGTAAGGTTCATCCATTTGAATTGGACGATTTGGACGAAACATCTTAAAGTAAAAGAATATAGCAATCACTTACAAGAGGATAAGATACATGGGATTTGCTTTTTGATAAGAGATTAAGAGAAATTAATCATTATTAAGAAGAAATAGTGGTCACAAGTCTATGAAAACAGAGATACATAGAGAATTGCAGTTTTAAATCCATATAGACTATGCAAAAGAGGATTACATAAATACGTAGAGCTTGAAGAGAGCTTCGTGCCTATATATAAACTTTCAAAAACGGGCAACTGAGCGAAAAGTTATAAGCATTTTACTACAAGACTATAAAACTGCCAAAATTCACCTAAAAGTTAGCAACTTTGGGAGAAATTCTGATCATCAATGAAGTAAAGGATTAAGAAATTAGTTACATGAGTGGAAAGAGCATATAAAGAGCTTCCTAGCCATATGATCAATTTTAGAAACCAATACCCGAGTGATGAGTAATTACCGGTTGAAAATTGGGTATTAGACCACAAAAACTGCACTTCCCTCTCTTTGCATGAAACCTCAATTTTCACATAGCCTCTTGCCTTTCATCTCCTTCATGATTCAAGCTAGAGGGTAAGGGTTAACATTGCTCAGCGGACAATCGTAAAGATTTACCTATGGTCCTCAAAGTCTTTCCACATGCTCATTACCACCACTAAAACCATTGGTACCTCCAAAGGAGGGCGGCAATAAGGCAAGGGCTACCTTGAGAAGTCACAGGCCCACCAAGATAATAACTCCTTATCCCACTTATCATCATGAATCATTAAAGAGGTCCAAAATTGGGTTAAGCATGAGGAGCTAATGCTAAATGAGACATTCACATGTAAAGAGAGTGTTTGAATATAAGGGTTTGAAGATAAGAGAATGGCAATGACACAAAATGCTCAATTGAGGAGGCTTCATTCATTGATTTGAAAGGGAGAGGAGGGCTCCTTTTATAGATGGAGAATCACCCTATCTTCCATAGTTACAAATTACAACGTAAAAATCTTCAACCCTTCAGTGACATAAGGGTAGATGTCACCATCAATTGTGCTCTTAGGCTAAGTCTTCTATTGATTATTAAATTGAAGACTTTTTGACTTTGAGAGTGTGATGAGATAATAGCCAAGTCTAAGTGGCACGTAGGTGGAGATCCCACTTACACATGGCGGAATTCTCCTCTTCTATGTAGGCATTCTAGAAGAATCTTTCCCAATTATGCACCTCTACACACACTCCTCCACATGCCTTCCACACTCCCCAACTTGTAGCCATATGGTGAATACTATATTAGTAATATAATTAAAATCCATGTGAGCATGAAGGCCCACTTTTATTTTCCACATCACTAGCCTTTCTACCATACCAAAGTATTTATCAAGCATACTTGTGGCATTTACAATGTGTGCACCCTAAATCAAGTAAAACCATTATATTTGAAGATAGAATGCTGTTATCAGGGTAGCCGCCGTATCACCACGCCATTATTCCATTGTGGGCGCCGCAATCTTCTTGGACAAGCTTCCACCTTATTACCATCGAGAAACCATCAAAATATGCACAAAATTGAAAATGAAATATATTAATTTTTCATGTCACAGTAGTTCTACAAAGTGTTTAATGCTTACTTGAAACACCTATGGGAAATGGAATAGGGATACAAGATATGGTAGATAAATTTTATAATCAGGGTGTAAGAACATCTTCGAGAAAAAGACTCATGGATCTAGCACACTCTCAAGAGATGGAGATAAACTCTCCTAAAATGTAGCGTGGGAATGTAGATCAACATAGTGTTCACAAAAAAGATCCTCTAGGTGTCATCTTTGAGGAGGACAATCACAAGCCTAAATATGTGATTGATACAGTGAACAATCGGCAAGGTGCCCCAAAAGGTGTACAAGGAGGGAAAACTGAGGCATGTATCGTGAGGTGATAAAATTACCCAAAACAATGTGGGCTATTCAAAGGAGAGAGCTAGGTAAGAAAATGACCTATTCTGGGCAACTACATGAGTAAAGTGTGGGAGATACATCAACGAGGGAGATGGCAAAAGAAATGCCAAAGTGCCTGCACCATGCTTTTAGGGATGTCGTAAATACCCTGGTGGTGTTGTGTGTGTGGGGGGGTTTATTTGGTTTTATAACTTGGCTCCCACTCACTCTTGGGATGTTGACAAAAAACATGTGAGTGGCACACTTGGCCGCACACTTGGGGTGTGTCCACAATGGATGATGGAACATGTGTGCTGCCACATGAGATACAAATGCTTCAAGTAAATGGATTTGTGCTTTAAAGTGGGGGTCCACCTCCATAATCAGCTCAAGAAAACACAACTACAACAAAAGTTCTTAGTGCTTTTCATCTAAAATATAGGGATTCTAACAATGCGGACACCTGGTGTGAAGAAGGCTATGGAAGCCATGAATGCAAAGTTACAAAGATCTGGAAGAGTTGAAAACCCTGTGCAGAGGTTGACTTATGATGGTTATGTGGCATATCACTATGCTTATATGGCAAAAGTTGTGCAGGTTGTAGAACACACATGTTTTGATGAGGCTATTGGAAATGTGTTTTTTGGGAGAAAGCTATGGATGAGGAGATGGATGCATTGTATGGAAATGAGACTTGGGATTTGGTGCCATTGCCTGAAGGCAAGAAAGCTATTCGCTGTAAGTGGGTGTATAAGAAAGGTGAAACATAACAGTGAGGGTAGCATAAGCAGGTACAAGGCTAGATTGGTAGCCAAAGGATATGCATACATGGGATTGATTATGAGGAGACATTTTTCCTAGTTGCAAAGATGGCAACTGTGAGAGTTGTGATTGCAGTGGCTGCAGCTAAAGGCTAGTTTTTACATCAGATGGATGTAAAAAATGTGTTCTTGCATGGTGACTTACAAGAAGAGGTGTATATGGATACCAGGCCCGTTTTTTTGATGATACAGGTCACCTAGAGTATGTATGTAAGCTTCGTAAGGCCTTGTATGGGGGGCTGAAGCAAGCTCCGTGAGCATGGCGTGACAAGATTGCTGAGTATCTTGTCACTATTGGTTTTCATATGGCAGATGCAGATCATTCTTTGTATGTGGGCAAGAGTGATAAGGGTATTGTGATCATCACCATTTATGTAGACGATCTTATTGTTGGGGGGGGTGACAACTTGGAAGAGATTCAGCATGTGAAAAGTATTCTCAAAAGGAAGTTTGAGATGAAGGATTTGGGAGATCTGCACTGTTTTTGGGGAATTGAGGTCATTCGCACACCTGAAAGTATTTGGTTGTCACCACAGAGACAATATGTATTGGACATGTTGTCCAAGTATGGGATGGCTGATTGTAAGTCAATCTCGGTGCCATTATATCAAAATGGCAAGCTTAGTGCAGATGTAGGTTATGTGTTGGAGGATCCCACTATGCACAGGAAGATTGTGGGGAGTTTAATCTATGTCACAATCAGTAGGCCATATTTGAGCTACACTGTTGGCTTAGAGAGCCAGTTTATACTTCGATACTTGAGGGCCACTATTGATTATGCATTATTTTATGCAAAAGGTGTACCATTGGAGCTATATGGGTACACAGATGTAGATTGGGCAGGTAGCATCTCAGACAAGAGATATACTAGTGGATTTATGTTTTCATTAGGGAGTGTTACTGTGACATGGAGCAGAAAGAATCATCCCACAATTGTCTTGTTGAGCACAGAGGTAGAGTACAGTGCGGTGGCAGCATGTGAGGTAGCTTGGTTACGCAAGCTATTGCTGATTTGAGGTTGCATATGGAGAGAAAGGTTGTCATATATTGTGATAATCTTAGTAGTATACAGTTGGCCAAGAACCCAATTTTCCATGCGTAGACAAAACACATTGAGGTACATTACCACTTCATCAAGGAGAGAGTCTTGGCAGGTGACATCGACTTGGCCTACATCAGCACACAAGATCAGGTCGCTAACATCTTCACGAAGGCCTTGGGAGCTGAGAAGCTCTGCAGATTTTGAGATATGCTTAGATTTCATGAGGTGGAGTTGAGCTTGAGGAGGGGGAGTGTTGAGATGTCAAGCTCAACATGAGGTAACACTCAAGAGGCGCCTGCATGACCGTTCGACATTTATATCACTAGCGGGTTTGGTAGGCTGGCACCGACATATCTTCGCCAGAGATTCTACAGCAGTTGGACTACACCAACTAGTCCACATCTACCCAATCCACTTAGCGTGTTCACATTATGGACCGCTTGTATATACTTTATTATGTGTGTTAGTCATCTTATCCTTTTTGTAGACCTCTTTTGTTGTGTGAAGACAAAGAAGAATTTTCAGCCTCTCACCTTGTGTGTTCACCTAGGGTTAGTGTGAGTGTGTGTGTGCTTGCAAGAGCTCAAGCTCTCTTCTCACTGCATCTTTTGAGAGATAAGGGTTGGCCACCATGGGCTATATAATTCATCTCCCAAGACCTATAGCTCATTGGTTACCCATGGCCATAAGATTCTACAAGGTAATATCTTGTTAGAGTTTTGTTCAGCATCCTCACAAGTATTACATCTCATTTTTTGAAATGGAACATAATAGGAATGATATTTGGATGGTATTTCTAAAGGTTGGGGTTGTGGCACAAAAGTGTCAAGGATATCTTCAATGAGAAGCATAGCTTCCATATGCCTTATGGATGCCACACATGTGGTGGTAGGTTGATGTTCCAAAATGGGAGGAGCTGTGTTTGGAAATTTAAGGATTCCTCTTTGCAGAGGATTGGTAGCAGTAGTAGCCTAGTGTACAATCTCCACTACCCACTCCAGGTGGAGTAGGAAGTGCAAGAATTCGATTGACTACTAATAAGGTGGGAGCATGCATACCATGATTTGCTTTATTAGACCGATAGTAGAGGGTCAATTTGGGTATCATGATTAATATATCTTCTACAATAGCCACACCACACCCTTGCAATGTGGACACTCATTTCTAGTGTTCTTATTACCTCTACAATAATTAGACCACCAAGTTGTTAAAATATACAAGTGAATAGGGTGTGTGCGGGAACAAGCCCTTAGCAAGAGGCTGTAAAAGAGAATCTGTAAATGTGAGAGAACCTCTGAAAAGGTGAGAAGTATCTACTAGCAGAGAATAAAGGGTAGCATGACGAGGTTTAGGAGGTGTGCAGATATTCTGGGAGAGAATAAAGGGTAGCATGAGGAGATATAGGAGGTGTGGAGATATTCTGGGAGAGGTGGAGAGAATCAAGCAAAAGAGGTGGAGTGAATCAAGGAGAAATCAATGGGATTAGATGCTTGGATGTAAACCCTATAAATTGAGGCATTGGCCTAATGAGAATTTGTTAGTTTTTGATTATCCATGCCTACATTAATCTATCAATTAATTGCTTACTAATCACGTGTTAATTATCGTCTAATCTCTTTGTTAATGATGTTGATTCTAGCATTTGATCCACCATAGCTCATCACATTGCTATAATTTTAACATGGTATCAGAGCCTAGCCTAGAATCCATCAATTTGTGAGCCCATTATCTTACTAATCACATGGTTAATTAGGATTAGTAGATAATTAATATTTTACCTCTTTTTCAACAAATCCTCTATATGTACCCCCAACCGGTGGAGGAGCTCTATCTCCCATCATACATCAAATTAGCTCAAGCCACTTTAGGAAAACATAGCTAACACATTTGTGCTCCAACCCATCCAAATAGAAGGTCAAACCGCCGCACACAGCTGGAGAAATTCGCTAATTTGCAGGCATCGTTTTTCTCAAGAAAATCTAAGATTTCTGCTTCATCAAATGCAATGGGTCTAATTCCCCTTGGCCCTAGGGGTTTTCAGGGTGCTCTACAAGCTGGTAAAGACAGAATTTGATTTGATCAAGTCTACAGGGAGATCCAAGCTCTTCATCAAATCTGCAGGTGACTTTGGTAAAACAGAGATTAAGCATTCAATGTTTGGTCAAATCTTGTGTTTCTTGGCTTAATCCTCTACTATAATAATTGTTATTGATGGCCTTGAAAGGATTTGAGCTCATTTTAACTCTAAGGCCTCAGATCAGGGCTCCCTCCATACTCTGTTTTTTGTACATAAAACAAAGGATTAATTTGCTAATCAATGCTAATCACTATTTTGTGGTGCAATTGAGGGTTCAAATTAACCATTAGGTATCTGATACAGATCTGTATAACTTCAGATTGCAATTCAGAGATGGTTTGATACTCCAACCATTCCGTACAAATTGGTTACCCTTGATTTAATGTAATTTCTCGTGATTTTATGCTGATAAATCTATTGTTGTAATCATCTCCTAAACACCAGATTGAGTTGTAAAAGGGTAGACACTACCCTTGAATCTTGAGATTTGATCAAGAGGTAAGACCCCATTCACATTATCATGAGTACGGCACAAAAAATAGCCAAATTTAATGGGGAGTAATTTTACACATGGCAGACAAAAACCATGTATCTGCTCATTTGAGGAAAAATCTGTGGGGGCTAGTTGAGGGAAGAGATGAATGCCCAGAGGTGAGAGAAGAAAATGAGTGGAAGAGTAGGAATGAAAAAGTATTGGGACTTATCGCACTCAGTTTAAATGATGAAATCATTCATCACATCACAGGGATACACAATGGGCAAAAGATGCATGGGATGAACTCAATAAATTATTTGGCACACAAGCTAAAAATTAAAAGATAAATCTGTTAATGCAATTTTACAAATTGGATATGAAGGAAAGTGTGTTGAAATGTAGAGAGAAAGAGACGAGACAAGAGGCACATCATGTACGCTCCCAAAGACTGATTCATATTAAGGACAAGATACATATATATAGGTGAGAACAAGTTAGGTAGAGTGAGCCATATATAGAGCTCCAACACCCCCACTTAAACAAGGGTCTCTAGCTATGGATGAAAAAACCCTTGGGGAGTACAAGGGAAAAACCCAAGCCCCTATACAAATGTGAAAATATGAACCAGAAGTAATGATGTGAAAGTGCATTGTGCATCTATGTACAAATATACAAAAGGACCAAGAGGTCATAGCGTGCAATTGTGAAATGTGCAAAGTGCATGGTGTCTAGAAGATTACAACGATATATGTACAAAGCTACCATAAGAGTAAAGAGCCTAATCTAGAAAGAGTGAGCCCGAGGCAACTCCAAGCTTTGAGCGCAAGAGAATGAAGCGTGACTCATTGAGACCTTTGGTAAGAATATCTGCAATCATCTGGTCACTTGGACAATGTTCAATCATGATAGTGCCTTTGCGTACTTCGTATCGAACATAATGGTAATGTACAGCAATATGTTTTGACTTGTTATGTTGGACATAGTCTTTTGCAAGACTAATAGCACTCTGATTATCACACCGCAAGGGTGTACTAGAAAGAGCAGAATGGCCAATATCTGTCAACACTTGTCGAAGCCAAATGAGTTCACGAGCTGCAAGTGATGCCGCAACATATTCAGATTCGGTTGTAGAAACTGCAACACAACGTTGTTTCTTGCTGGTCCAAGAAATAAGACAACCATTAATGAAGAAACAATTGCCACTAGTAGATCGCATAGATAAATATGAGCTGGCCCAATCTGCATCTGTGTAACCCAAAAGAGAAAGAGATGGAATGGAGTCGGATGTGAATTGTCATTAATAAACCAAACCATAATCTGCAGTGCCTTTCAAGTATTTCAACACGCGCTTTGCTGAAGACCAATGCTTAAGAGAAGGACATGCGAGATGTTGCCCGAGATAGTTAGCAATAAACAAAATGTCAGGACGAGTGTTCAAACCAACAACTTGAAGACATCCAACCAAATTAGCATATGGTTGATTTGTAAACAAGCTGGCCACCACCATTAGAAGTGTTTTTCATGGAACTCGCAAGACAAGGAGCAGTTGCTGAATGTGCAGATTCCAAACCAAACTTCTTAATAGTATCTTCAATAGATTTTGACTGTCGAAGTAATAAAATACCTTTGCTGCGATCCCTTTGAATCTGAATGCCAAGACACGAGTGAAGCTCTCCAAGATCCACCATATCAAATGCCGAAGATAACAACTGCTTATTTTGGTGTAAAAATCCCAAATCGTTGGAAACAAGGATTGTATCATCCACATAAAGGGCAAGGATTACAAAACTACCATTTTGGTGTTTGGTAAATAAGTTGGGATCAGAAGAGCAAGAGAGAAAGCCATGGGAGGTAAGAAAAAGATCAAACTTGATGTACCAGGCCCGTGAAGCCTGTTTAAGACCATATAAGGCCCTATGAAGACGAGCAACAAGATCTTCCTTACCTGCAATAACAAATCCTTCTGGCTGCTCCATGTAAATTTCTTCATTCAAATCTCCATTCAAGAAAGCTGTGCGTACGTCTATCTGATGAATTTCTAAGTTGAATTGAACAGCAAATGCCAATAAAATCCGAATACTAGTAATGCGAACAACTGGTGAAAAGGTTTCATGATAATCAATGCCAGCAACTTGAGAATAACCTTTGGCAACTAAACGTGTCTTGAATTTGTCAAAGGATCCATCTACTTCAAATTTTGTCTTATATACCCACTTACACTTAATGGCAGTATGGCCAGGAGGCAGCTCAGTGAGTATCCATGTACCTTTAGAGATAAGAGAATCGTACTCTGCTTCCATAGCCTCTTGCCATTGATCCTTTTGTGGAGAACATATAGCATCACTGTACGTGGCAAGATCTTCAAAAGTAGAGAAAACATTCGCATCAAAATCTTCATCATAAACATGACAAGAACCATGCTCAAAATCAATATAAAAATGTCAACATCATCAATGACAGCATTCGGAATCAATGGTTGTGAAGAGGAAAGTTGCTCTTTAGATGGTTGTGAAGAGGAAAGTTTCTCTGTAGAAGAAGATTCATCATCACACAAGAATGGAAAAGCTTGAAGCAAAGATTTAGTGTCATCAGAATCATCCATGGACCATGTACCGCCCATAAGCTGTTCATTGAAAATAGCATCACGATTCACAAGCACTTTCTTGGAGGACGGGTCATAGAATTTGTAGCCTTTGGAAGTGTCAGAATACCCAATAAAAATAACTTTAAGCCTAGGAGCATCAAGCTTTGCTCGTGTTTCTTTAGGAACATGAATATAAGTAATACATCCAAAGGTTTGAAAATGAGATACAGAAGGAATTTCACCTGTCCATGCTGTGATGGGTATCTTACCAAAAGGAGCAGTAGTAGGAAGATGATTTTGAACAAAGACTACTGTCAAGAGAGCTTCACTCCAGAAAACACGAGATAACCCAGAATGAATCAGCATACATCGTATAGCATTGATAATAGTGCGATTCTTACGTTCAGCAACACCGTTCTGTTGAGGTGAATATGGAATAGTATGTTCATGATGAATACCATGGTCCGTACAATACTCACGAGACACATATTCTCCACCATTATCGCTGCGAAGTTTCTTCAGGCGACGACCAGTTTGAAGTTCGGCAGCCTTGTGAAATTGCTTAAAAATAGATAACGCCTCAGATTTTTGTCGAAGCAAGAAAACAACTGTATACCGTGAGTAATCATCAATAAATGTAATGAAATAACGATGTTGTGTTCTCGATGGAGGCAAAGGTCCACAAATGTCAGTATGAATAAGATCCAATAAATCATGAGAATGAACTGAATTCGAGAGAGGAAAGGGTTTACGATTGTGTTTGTTGCCAAGAGCACAAAACTCACATATTCCCATATGAGGATGAGCTTTAAGATTCATGCCACGTACAAGATCTTGACGATGAAGATAAAGAAGCTTTGAGAAATCAGCATGAACAAAGCGATGATGCCATATCTTGCAATCATGATCACCTGGAGCAGTGACAACATTTGCTACAGCATCATTGAGAGAGAGCTCAAACAAATTACCATTACGAGAAGTAGTTGCAATAATCTGTCCATCTTTCTCAATGCGGCATTTGGTGTGGTCGAATCCAACAAACAAACCAAGATCAACAAGTCTTGCAACTGAAAGAAGATTACGTTGAAGTTATGGGACATGTAAAACCCCTCGTAAAACTCGAGTTGAAGAAGATAAGGTGCCAAGATATAAATCTCCAATGCCCTTGACTTGACAAGTTGTATCATCAGCAAGATAAACAACACGCTTAACAGGTAAAGAATGATAGTTATGTAGCCACTTAGATTCATATGCCATATTTCCTGTAGCACCAGAATCAATAATGAAAAGTTAACCATCACGTACATGAAGTATTCTGTCTGGGGGAACTGAACATAAAACACAACTTGTTTCAGGCACATCATTATCATGATGCTCGGTCGCATATGCTCGATTTCAATCTACATCAAATCGACACTTAAAGCACATGGAAGAGGGATGATCAGATTTTCCACAATAATCACAAGAAGAAGAATCTCTAGATAAACGTGGTTGTTTTGTGGTAATGTTGTGTTCTTCATCATATTGACGTGCCCAACAGTCATCTTCAGTATGACCATTCCTATTGCAGTAAGAACAATGCTTGTTAGGAAATTTGAGACGAGAGAAACTACCACCACCACGACCACCTCTGCGGTTGCCTCGTTGAAAAGGACGCTTTCGCACATAAAAGGCCCGTTCCAACTATTGGGACTCGGGCTCCTCTTGTTGTGAAAACATAGCTGCATCATGACCAACGCTACGTCGTTGTTGACGTTGAGAATACTCAATCAAAGATATGCAAGTTTGGTCAAAATCAAGACCGTCCTTGTTAGAAAGAATGGTAAAAATGTTGTCATAAGACGGATCCTTTATCGTATCAAGAAGAATTGTAATAAGTTGCTTTCGTGGAACAGGATCACCCACAGAGTAGCAAGTTGATTAATAATAGATTTGAAAGAATCAATATGCCCCGTCATAGCAGTACTTCATACTGTAACTTTGAAAGCAAACCTCTCAAATAAAGTGTTTCTGTAACAGACTTTTTCTGAAAATTTGCTATAAGATACTCCCATACGTCATGGGAAGTAGGAAAGTCATACACATCAAGCATGAGAGAATCACTAAGAGCAGAAAGAATGTACCGACGAGCTGCTTTATCACGCCTCTGCCAATCCATATAAGCAAGATGCCATGCATCAAAAACAGGGCCTTCCATGATAAGAACGTTGTCAGAATCCGGAATAGTAGGCTGAGACGGACATAGAGAATCGCCAATAACGACATTTGAAAGCTCATCACCTTCAAGAATTAACAGCATCTTTGCTTTCCAACCGGGAAACCCTTGGCCTTGAAAAGAAGGAATAGAACGTTGGCCAGAAGGAAAACCATTGACGAGAACAGTCATAGCCATATCTATCTGCGAGAAGACGTATAAGATAAAATCACAAAATCTGCACACCATAGACAAGAATGAGCGCAAGAGATAAGAGACGTCAATAAGAAAAGAGTCCTCAAAATAGAGAGACGTGGAACGCAAGATTCATTGATAGACGCTTGATTGGTCGTTTTGCTAAAAATAGTAAAATAATAAGAGACGCTTGACAAAAAAGCTAGATTTGGCGGTTTGCTAAAAAAATAGCAAAATAATAAAAGACGCTTGACGAAGACGAAACCTGTGTGCTCACAAAGACGCTTGACGAAAACGAAACCTGTGTGCTCACACAAAGAACCTGTTTGCTTATTCAAAGAACATGTTTTGCTGTTACAGATGCAGTTTGCCTGAACTGTCATAACTTTTGACTCACAACTCCATTTGACAAACTTTTTTGATAGGATTCACCAGCACAATACAATCTATGCACTTGCACCTCTAAGGACACGATTAAGAAACAACTCTAATTACAACAAGTTAAGCTATAAAATCATGTAGACAACACATAATCAAAGAACAATCTTGTAAGACATGAAATTATAATCATGAATTTAACAAGAAGACATAGATGCTTTCCTTATAGATGCTCTGATACCATGTTGAAATGTAGAGAGAAAGAGACGAGACAAGAGGCACATCATGTACGCTCCCAAAGACTGATTCATATTGAGGACAAGATACATATATATAGGTGAGACCAAGTTAGGTAGAGTGAGCCATATATAGAGCTCCAACAAAGTGAACCTTTAATCACACACTTGAACAGATATAAAAGCATTAAGCAACAACTGGCAGCTATTGGCAAAAAGGTAGAAGATGATGAGGCACTAGCAGCGCTACTGAAGAGTGTGGACAAAGGTGAATATGAAAACATTGTAGCAAAACTAAAGAATGTACCTGAATTGAAGCTACACGAGATAGAAGGAGCTCTACTAGAGCAAGAGACCAGAGGCAAAGAGAAGAAATGACTCGACTCAACAGCAGGAGAAGAAAAAGCATTCTTCACTCGAGGAGGATTCTCTCGAGGACGAGGACGAGGACGAGGAAGAGGCGGAGTAGGAGGAAGGACCTTCACTTGCCACCAAAACTGTGGAAAGTTAGGACACATGGCAAGAGGCTGCTACAGCAAACCCAGTGGAGAAGGAACGACATCAGCAAACTTCATGGAGGCTCCTAAGGAAGTGGAGTCATATCATCTTTTCTGAGAGAGAGAGAGTGTGTGTGTGTGAAACCCCACAACCCAATGTAACCTACCCCAATAGAGTAAAACCACCTCTGAGCCACACGAATGATGTGGGCCATGTGGTAGATGTATGTGTGACCACTTTAGTCAAGGTCACGGGCACTTGTAGTAGCCTTGGACACATAGAGAGAGAGTGTGTCAAGGACTATGAGTTTAGGGACTTGAGGCACTAGTCGCAGACTATCAAGTAAGAGGGAAACTTGGTATAGGGTCCAAGTGTGCTAGGAGTATTCACTTGAGGAGAGGTGTTGAAATATACAAGTGAATAGGGTGTGTGTGGGAACAAGCCCTTAGCAACAAGAGGCTGTAAAAGAGAATCTGTAAATGCGAGAGAACCTGTGAAAAGGTGAGAAGTAACTACTAGGAGAGAATAAAGGGTAGCATGAGGAGATGTAGGAGGTGTGGAGATATTCTGGGAGAGGTGGAGAGAATCAAGCAAAAGAGGTGGAGTGAATCAAGGAGAAATCAATGGGATTAGATGCTTGGATGTAAACCCTATAAATTGAGGCATTGGCCTAATGAGAATTTGCTGGTTTTTTATTATTCATGCCTACATTAAGCTTTCAATTTAATTGCTCACTAATTACATGTTGATTATCATCTAATCACTTTGTTAATGATGTTGATTCTAGCATTTGATCCACCATAGCTCGTCACATTGCTGTAAATTTGACACAAGTTTCCTCTCTCCTAGGAAAAGCTGCAAGATCCCTAAGAAGTGCTTTTCAATTTTCCTACATCTTTTGGAGCATAATAGCAAAGCCATGTCCTTGACATAAGCCTTATCCGATTTCTTGCTACTTGAGGACATTCTAAGATAGACTTCAGATGGAGCTTTTGATCTCTCAAAACCCTTTAGTGCCAGTCATATCAACGTTACAATCAAGGGTGTCTATAAAACACTCATTAAAGGTCATTGTCCTCTACAAATAAAGATAGTTGTGTAGATTTTGATCTTGTAAACCATCAAGTAACAACGAGATCAAAACCAAATTAGCTTGGTTTCTCGTCAAACTGACAAAATGGAAATAGTAGTATCTCTTATGCTTCGAATGTTCTTCCATACAAACTCAGATTTTTATTAGTTGACATTATTGAGATGGTGGACTCCACTTGAGTCTAGACTTTAGAATTCTAGCCTTCAAGTATTTTTCAAGGAAACATATGTAGTCTTGTAAGAGGCTTTAGGGTTTGAAACCAACATCCAGATCCATCTAAGTTCAAGCCAAAAGCTAATATTAGGGTACATTTATCACAAACAGCTTTTCCTTCGCACATTCTCTCAAAAACTGCTAGGGTGGTGCTTAGCATATTGTGTTCCATCATACTTGTGCATCTCTGAACATCTTGAGCTTTTGACTGTATGGTTTTTAAGGAGCACGAGTGTTAGTCCTATCCTCAACCCTCAATCCATAGTTTCCATAAAAGATGGAATTTCTAGAGAGAATCATAGAGGGAGTTTTTGTCCAACAAGGGCCATCGATGACATAAGAGGTACCACATGGTTTAACAAAACTTCATGTAAATGAGGTGGAACAAATATAGGTGGAACAAATATAGGTGTTGGTTAAGATATGGCAACTATTCTTGGTGAAGGAAAAACCATACTAATCATGGGTATAAATTGTAAGACAATTTGGGTCTCATATTGGTCTAATTTAAGGGTGTAGAATCCCTAAAAATCCCAAATGGTTAGACAATTTGGGTCTCATATTGGTCTAATTTAAGGGTGTAGAATCCCTAAAAATCCCAAATGTTTGTTCTGAATTAGATGGTCTTAGGTGGGCTTCTCAAAAAGTCTAAAGGCTCATCGTTTGGCACTTAGAGATGTGGAGATGTGGAGATGTTTGGAACTCAATTCAACATTAGCAAGTTCTAGAATTGTGGCTTGAAAGGTGGATGCTTTCGTAATGTGAGTAATCTTCATATCAAACTATTATAATGCTCATGTCTACTAATACCTTTGTTCACATTTGTACGAAAACTATCCGGTTCAAGTATGTGCCTAAGCAATCTGAGAACTCGAGATAGTCATGCATCATCCAAAGCAAAACTCCTTTCACCTCCGCCTCATGCCTATTTGTTGGCCTTGAGATATCAGGCACTTTGATACCTCGCTATAGTGTCTCAAGCTCCTCGATCAAAGACTCGAGGTACACATCCATGTTTGCCACCTTATACTTGCATGGTACAAGGAGAGCAAGCATGATAAGACCTTTCTTGATTTCCACCCATGGAGGGAGGTTGTAATTCACCAATACAATAGGCCAAGTAGACCATGATGTGGACTTGAAGCTGAATGCGTTAACACCATCCATGCCCAAGGCAAGACGTAAGTTATGGGGCTCATCTTTTAACTCTTGCCATTGATGCTCCACATGTTGCCATGTTAGTGAATTAGCTAACGATCCTCATGATGCCATCAATTGAGTGATAAGTAGCATGCCATGTCATGAGTTCTGCAATCCCCTTACATTTAAACATGTGTTGATGACTGAGGAATGATAGGGATCTGTCTAAAAACCTTTCGGAGAATTTATTCTCCTTGAAAATAATCCCTATAGTCGCTCTCTCCACATTTTTCACCCCTCTAAATAGCATGCAATCATTAGGACATGCATGTATTTTTGTATAATCCTTACCTAGCATACAGAACATTTTATGAGACCCATCTCGTGAGTTCGGTAATAAATTTTGACGGGGAAGAATCTTCTTGAGAAGTCTAAAACATAACATATGAAATTTGTCAAATTCATCTCCACTAAAGTGTTTCCTTTAGAAAGCGGTTTAATTGTGTAAGTCCTATGTCCCCTGACTATAGAAGCAATAGATTTAGAATCTGATGCTTTAGCTCCTTTGACCATGAGATTATTCTCTAGTTGGATGGCATGTGTTGTGACTTCATCCCATGTAGTCATGCCTCTAATGACTAATCCATTATAGATCACTTCATGCTTAAGCCGCCTGTTGTGGATGAATCTATCCAACAATTGATTATTCGGATAGTGTTCATGCAGAAGGCAACAATGAGAGTTCAAATGCTTGATATGGCTAATGAAATCTCTAACCAATTCCTCTTCTTCCCTCTTGGTTATGTGTAGCTACTATGAAGCTACACCCCATAAGATTCATTCACGCACAAATTGCTTCAAGAACAATCTCCTAAAAGTTCAAGCGTTCCTCGACCCTTAGAGTTCTATACCAACCCCACCCTTACCGTCTAATGTTAAACTAAAGGCATTGGTCTTGAAATCCTCATTTCATTCTCCTAGGGCCTCAACCACTTGATCAGATACTTCCAAATGTATCCTAGGATCACCATCTCCAATGAAATGAGTTATCTTGGCTATCTAGTTAGCTTTCCCATGGGTCTGTTGACCTATCACAGTGCTATGCTTTCTGCTATCGCTCTTCTTAGGACTTGTACAAAAGCAACTCGGTCTGTAGGGGTAGAGCTAATGCTGGCATAACAGGAGCAATGATAGAAGTAGCTGGAGAGGTGCAGCATGTGGCACTGCATGAGGATGCATTAATCTAAACCCTAGTAGGGGTAGTTGTGCTACATAAGGCATGTGCCCTATTGGCACCCCAATAGGTGCTCTGGTCACGTGGGAATTAGTTGTAGCTGGTCTCGTAAGAGTTGTTAGCACACTCATTCTAGTGAAGGGTTGTTTAATGGGTGCACCAGAATGAGATGTGACCCCTCTAGGAATGGTAATACCAGATATGCCAAGCATGCAGGGGGCTCCATGTGTGAAGTGGTGTTGGCTACTGTGAACTGTGGGCATGTGGCTTAGAGGCAATTTTGCATCAGTCATTATAGGTGCCATATTTGATGTGATGTTATCCACTGGATGAGGCAATGTACTAGTATTGTCTTGGGTGGGGGTAGCTCTAGGATCTACTAAGGTGAAGCTTATGCTAGTCTGCCCCCTTGAGTCCCTACAGCATGGCCTTGTGGGTTAGAAGATGTGGGTTGATTTGTGGTATAGCCAGGTGATACTACAAAAGTAGGATCTGGTTCTGGGCTCACAGGAGGTGTTACCATTTCTCTCATTGTTGCTTTGGATGTCCCAACTTGTGCCATGGGTCTTAGGATCCTTTCATGTTCAATGACTCTATAAATACAATCGAAGAGATCCTGCAATCATTCCTCCTCTGTTGTGGCCCTAGATATGGATTGGACAATCCCTTCCCAACCAACACCTTCCCAACAATCGAAGAGATCCTGCAATCATTCCTCCTCTGTTGTGGCCCTACATATGGATTAGACAATCCCTTCCCAACCAACACCATAATTTTGGATGCGTCATGTGCCCAATCATTTGTGAGCAGATGTTGATCCATGATTTGCAAGCCTAGCTCTTTCCTTGAGGTAGATCTCAACATCTTGATCTTGTAATTTTGAACGAGGAAAAACTTGTATAACATACCACCACTTTGGATCAATATAATCTACATGAAATACACCCTAATATCACAAAGCACAGGGGTTACACTTTTATTATACTACATCAAGATTTACCGTTGAGATTGGTTGGGCTTTGTCATCATTTCAAAACTTGGTCGAATTATTTTGAAATAACCCATTTGGATGTTTCTTCTTGGTTTCTTGAGCACCTCTATATATCACCTTGAACCATTTGACATCAAAGACGAATAGACTAAATGCTCTAAGTCCAATCTCAGGAATATCTTGAGTTCTACAGTACTCAAGATTATCCTCTACAAAAACGAAAACTAAGAAACATGTAAGAATTAAAGAAATTGAACAATATGTAGAAATTATAGAAATTGTAGAAATCAACAAGAATACCAACAATGCCACAAAATGGACACATTTTCAGTTATTCATTTCTACCCTCCTTGCAAAAACAAAAAACATTATTATAACAAAATTCTTTCATACACACCATACACGCACACACGTATTCAAAATGCATTGTGGCTAAGCAATAGGGCTATTCCTTGGCAGCGGTGCCATTTATGGGAAGCCCTTACACCATAGAAAGAGTAGGAACTAGCCAATCGCACTCAGGAGAATAAAACACATCAAACCGAGAAGTTAATCTGCCATAACACGCCCACAATTGCATAAACAAGATGTTTCGCTCACCTCGTGAATGCTTGTGCTCGGATTTTGGTAGGAGACGATGTTGCCGCACAGTCACACTCCAAGCTCCACTCCAACATTGCTGCCACACTCCAATGGAACCTCAACCCTCCTCTCTCACTCAATCGCACACACTCGTGGTAGTTAGCATCATGGGAAACAATTAGCACTAGAATAGTGGTAATTACCACTTAAATAGCACTATTAACACTCATCACTGCTGGCATAGCGGTAACTAGCACTTCTGTCAAGGTGATCACTAGGATCATTAGTAGCAATCACAACCACTAGCACTGGTAATGCACAAGCTACCACTACTCCAGTGGTGATTATTGCATATATGATGCTAGCTACCACTTTTGTATGTATGTAGATGCTCAAGTGGTACTAGCCTATGAATCACCAGTGGTAGTGGTTATGAGTGCTACTAGTGATGTGAGTGACTACTTTGATAGACGTGCTAGTTACCGCTGTGCTAATTGTGAGTGTTACTATATTTATGCCACTATTCCAGTGTTAATTGATGCACATAATTGGTAACTACCTTTTTCCCATAATGTTCTCTACTATCTTAGGCAAGTGGAATTAAAATGGAAAGTGGTAGGAGAAGCTTTACAAGTGTGAGTGAAAAGTGAAATGCCCCAATGTACTATAAATTGTAACCACTCCTAATGGTAGTTACCAATTTGCTACCACTTCTCTCTCTTGGAGGAGAAGTAGAACCTATGCTAGTTAGTAGTCAAATATCAGTCCACTAACACCTATTATAATTTGTACTCAGGGGAAGACCTACATATAATGTGCGTTCAAAGGGTATTTAAAAATACCCTTGTCTAAGAATTTCGACTTAATAGAGTGACCCCTTTTTCTTTATAAACTTACGGTTTTTTTTTTCAAAATTCCATGAAAACCTCCCTTATGTAGGTAGATCTATGTAAAAAAGAAACCTTTAATTTTCACTATCCATGTGTTTCAAATAATTCCATAAAGCTGGTCAGTATTGAAGACATAAATATGTCCACGGGTACATTTCACTATCCATGTATTTCAAATAATTCCATAAAGCTGGTCAGTATTGAAGACATAAATATGTCCACGGGTACATTTCTATCCTATTACCAAACTAGTGTTAAATTAAAGGGCATTTTCACTGTTTAAAAATAAATCCCGTCGTGGGTGGACTACAACCCTTTTTGAGAAGATAGGCTGTAGGGAAAGTAAGAAGAGCAAGGATCCTTTTATGGTGGCTAGCCACTCTTGGAGGGTCATTACATTGAAGGGAGAAGGCATTGTCAAAAGAGTACTCAAACCAAAAGGTTTTTCCAAAAAAAGTACTCATGGATTAATTGGCGACGAGAACCATTGTGTGTGTTGCTCATTTATCAACAAAATAATGTATGATTGATTTGGCAAGAGCAATTAGCTCGGGGGGGGGGGGGGGGGGGGGGAGAGGGGGTTGTGGGGGGACTCATAAAAATGTAAGTGCAACACGTGGGTTCAACAGAAGGGATTTTTAAAATATGATTTTTACACATTTTTATATACAAAAAGGTACCATTTAAAGGGGGTATTCATAGGTTGAATAGAAAAAGGGTGCGTTTTAGTCATGAAAAGTTCACAGATAAGGGTGTTTTAAAGTAGGCATTGAACGCACGTGATATAGAGGGTTTACATATAGTGAACCCCCCGAGCCAATTAGAACCATTGATTTTGATGTGGATGCCCGCTTGTTCAGTGCAGATACATGATGAGGATGATAAGAAGCCAAGAAGGGTCGAGTTCATAAATAGGACGTTGTCAAAGGAGGGGAGGGACACTTCAACAAGGAGCCATTTTCACATGCTTGAGCTTGTGGGGTAACATGGATTTAGGTGCTATATCCATACCGGTGTTGGCCATGGCCTAAGAGGATGTTGTCTTGCTGCTAAGAGAAATGGACAACATCATGGGAAAACTTATAATATACATAACCCCATCCACGTTTCTCTTTTTTATGGGAGAGCATTGCTCCTGCCCATCAAAGACCAAACTTGTTGAGGATGGACGGCGCTGCTGCTGATGATAAGATTAAGCCTGCAAGAGGGCCCTTGCTCGGTTTGGTTTGGTTTGGTTTGGTCACGATATCGATGGGAGAGGAGGTGTCGTCGACGTCGCTCGGTTATTTATTTAAGGATGATGATCTGCGCCATTTCCCATTCACAGTACAATTGCTGGTCTTTGCCCACTTTTGCATGATCATGGCACTCAGTCGATCAGGAGGAGCTTGCGTGCTTATTCTCTTTCTTGTGTGCCTTGTGAGTGCACGCTTGAGCTTGTGGGGCAACGTCGCGGCTGCAAGCGCTGTGTCTAGTGACATTGACCAAGGAGGAGGAGGAGGAGGACGCTCTCTCGCTGAGAATGGTGGATCTGCTGCAGGGGAGAATATAATGCATCGTCACCTTTCTGATGACGGCCACCACAAGAAGCATCACCACAGGAAACATCGCCGTCACCACAAGAGACATCGCCGTCCCCACAAGAAACATCGCAAGTACTACAGCGATTAAGGTGCCATCTGAATGACGCCGCAGAGCAGCACCCTGTTAATAAGTAATTAATAATCAAGCGGCCTCTGCCAGCTTGAAGCTATAGCCTATCACTCCCTAAAATAAAACTTCGATAATAATTAGGCACCATGCCGCGCACACAGCCCAGCGTTGCTGCTTTAATAATATGGAACTTTTTTTTACGATGTTGAAAAAGGCCGTTCTAAGGTTTTATTAGTTTTTCTCGCCAGTGAAAATTGGAGATTTTATTAATTAGTCATTGTTGCAACCTTACAACTTAACTTGTTCCTCTAAAGCTTTAATAACCTAGGTTATTTTTCTAACCGTTACTTTTTGGTAACTTATCAGTACTAGGGGGGCCTGCAAATTTATGTCTCCAAATAGATGTCTCTCCACATCTCTCTCATCGCTTGTTGTCGAACAATGACAACATAAATCTCATCGATTATGAATCGCGTGTAGGCCAGGGTAATGCTCAGAATGACCACAAATCATTGTGCGTTGAGGAGGGTAATGCTCATAATGACACGTATTATACAGGGACTTCTTTCTCGAAGGACATGAAGAGGTGCAAGACTTCGAACATAGCACAATGGGGTTCGGATTTCTGCCTCACATGTAGGTCAACGACCTCTCTCTTTGTCCTGCTCTCTCTCTCTCTCTCTCTCTCTTCTCAACTCTCTCTTTCTTGAGACCTTTCAGACCTACCATGTGCTAGTCAAAAACGAACTCTGATTCCGTACCCAATGCTTGCTATTTGCGTTTTAAAATAGTCATGATGTTGCACCCACACACCAATATGAATTCCTATGAGAACAAATGTGTAATGATGCTAAGGAGGAACCATGAGTATGTGAGATGGATACGATCCTTGAGTTTGTGTTTATTCTCGTTCCTTAATGATGGATTCCTCATATATTGTACATTTGTTGATGTGAGATATATATATATATACATATACACATATATATATTGTTTACATAAACACATGTACACATGCACATTAACATGTTTACAAGCACACATGTACACCTGCAGAAATACATGCATGTGCACACACACACACACACACACACACACATAAAAACATACACGATGTACACACACGCACAATGCAGACAAATAAAATGTATTGGTGGATAAACATTGCATCATGATAGAGAAATATGCATTTTGACTAGCGGCCTCATATGAGAATGTAACCCAAAAAAAAGTCAATTAATATGCCCAAATATATGTATCTAAACTCCGCCTTGTTATTGGAGCTTCAATTTTATAAATTAAGTGAAATTGTGTGTGTGTGTGTGTGTGTGTGAAAGAGAGAGAGAGAGAGAGAGAGAGAGATTTTCTAGAGCGTTCAAAAGAAGCTAGCCTATCAAGAATAGTCGTTACTATGTTAATATATTAGGATATAAAATGATGCTTAAGAATACTACATGTGTCTCTTTGCGACACATTTGTATTTCAAAGAGAAATTCTTGATGTCAAGTATGTATTTTTAGAAAAGGACAGCTTCTTGATAAAAATGATGTTTTGTGGGGTGTGTTCAATGTCACTTGTCACCTTAAAATTTTACAAGCTTCCATTATGTTACAAGTGTCATACGCAATCCCCTATTTTCTTATAGTGTGATGTTAATTATGATCATACATATGTGTTAACGACGTTTCACCTACACACATATGTATAGCATGAGTGTATTGTTCTCATGATCATGAGTATATTTGAGCATGTGAGTACCAATAGTGAAGAGGTCCATCCTAGATTGATAGTTTAAGGATCTTATCATGCTTAAATTTTGACAAGATCGGATACCAAATGATCTTTGACACTTGCACTTTATTCAAATCCAAGGGCACCTTATTTCTGACACCATAAGTCTATTTCTAGCGGAGGCTTAGAATTTGGCTTAATTTTCTCCATCGGATTGTCGAATATCCTAAATGTGATGAAAATTGGCCAAAATTATGCATATAGAATTTATTTAATGTGGGCTAGCCTTGGTTAAAACCATAGTTAAATCCAGGATAAGCAAATCACCCAACTAAAATCTAGGCTTGCTGCTTTACAATTTTGTTTGCCTAATAAAAAAGAGGACTTTTGGTGCTCAATTTTAGATCAACTTTGGCACAATGTTTTATCTTTCCAATATCCACAAGCATGTTAGATTTCACATGCATCGGACAACTAGTCACTCTAATAGGCCAAAAAAGAAGATTCATTGTACATTTCAAGGCCAAAAAAGAAGATTCATTGTACATTTCAAGGCCCAATCCCCTCTCCACATTTCCATGCTTGGTAAAAATAGGGGAATCTAGTAATCAATTGACCTTGGTAAAAATAGGAAAATCTAGTAACCAATTGACCTTGTGAATTTTCGCATTCCTTCATCTAACCTTGTGCCACATGTAATCAAATTTGGGCTGATTCTAACAAGTGTAGGCATGCCAAGTTGTGTAAAAGCACCTTTCTGACATCAAATTCTAGCCAAATGCCAACATGGGCTTGCGTATTTCAATGCTAAGTTCAATTAAGGTTCATATGATGTCACATGGTTGCTCATCTTCACATGTGTGATATTCTTTGACCTTAGCCTCAATTTATGGACACTGTATTTTGAGCATAAGAGAGTGTCATGCAAGTAAAAGCACCTTTGTTGTATTTTTGGAGGCTATGGCCTATTTTGAAATAAAGATTTACATAAATTCTCATGTGTGGGGAGATGCCAGACACATGAGGGGGGTTGATTGCACCCTATTTTTGAGTCATTATCTCAAGCTTAGTATTTTTCTTTGTTATTCACTCAAATCTTAAATGTGTTAAATTTGTGGTCTTTTGATGAATTATTTGGCGGTATGAATAATCTATTTTCTTGCAAGTTCCTCTTTTCTCTGTCTTCCTAGAATTGGATATGTGTCACATATGCACTATCATCCTACAATGCCTCATTAGCACCACCAACATCATAGGCTTGGAGATATTATAGTTACAAACTGCCATAGTTATTTAGTAATAGGATCTCACCTACCACCAATCAAGCTTAAAGGTCTATATATACCTAATGTAACTCGTTGTTGTGATTAGAGTAAGTAATACAAGGATAGAAAGGAACATTAAGGGCTGATCAACAAGCCACTTAGGTATTGAGGGATTTAGTTAATTCTCCTATTTGTCGAGTTCATCTGATTTATTTGAAGTTGTAGTGCACAAGCATTAATCTTTCATAATACAAGCATTAATCTTTCATAATACAAGCATTTTCTTGATATACATGAATAAAGAGCTATATCGATAATTAGATTACTCTATTCAAGCATAGATCTCATAGAGAGATCTATATGCATGCATAGAGAGCTATATCTATGTATAGAGCCTGTAGAAAGCCCTATGCATGTATAGAGAGCTATATCCATGCATAGAGCACCCTATGCATTTATAGAGAGCCCTATGTATGCACAAAGAGCTATATCTGTGCATAGAGCTCATTAAGAGCTCTATGCATGTATAGAGGGCTATATCCACGCATAGAGAGATCTAGGCATGTATAGAGAGTTATATCCATGCCTAGAGCACTCTATACATGTGATACCCTTACCCCTTTTTTTATACATCAATATGGTAGCATAATTCACACTAAGCATAGAGCACCTCACTTGAGGCCTCATATCACAATATCGTGACACTTAGCTATTATGTCACCTCCCCTCAGTTTCAATGAAATAATCTTGTTAAGTAAAGTTGAATTATTCCTCCATGTATTTTCCCTCCATAATTCTCACTAGAAGGTAACATCCCATTGACTTTGTGAGTCTCAATAAGATGTTCTAACTCCTTGGTGAAGGTGATTCCTCTATTTGACCGTTGGTCTAGACTACTTATTCTTATTGTGAAATATAATTTGGTCTCATTTTGGAAAATACCCACAAGGTCGGGTATCCCTTACCACTCACTTTCTAGAGTTTTATCCTTTTTCTACTCGAACCAGCTTTATAGCCAGCCTAGCCATGTCCAATCCTAAGGATCTAGACTCTCTAGACCTATGGATCTTGTGTGAACTCTCACACCCATAATTATAATTGCCATTTAACTCACACACACCACTTAAATGGAGCTCACACATGTACTCTAAAAAAATTATTTTTGTTAAAACATTTCATACAAATCTTGTTGGAGATGGAGGCGATAGCATGAGAGAGATGAGAGAGAAGCACACGAGATACAAGATTGAATCCCCAAAGTGTGTTCAATACACACGAGAGATTGATCATATATAGAGGAGACCCATCTATATATAGACACTACAAGACAATGCTGCCATACACGCGTTTCATACACGCGATAAATTACGAACGCGTGTATGGTCGCGCCTGTATTTGAATAGAATCGGGCGCGTGTATTTTTGCATTTAAATTCGCGTGTATATTTGCATTAATAAACGCGTGTATAAAAGCGTCTATATACACGCAGTAATACACGCACCTATACACGATAATATTTACGGGGTAATACTCGCTATTATACACGGATAAATACACGCTGCTATACACGGATTAATACACGCATGGCAGAGAAAAACTGAAAAAAAACTGAATTCCTTTACAAAATTAAAAACTATTTTCCTTAAACCATCTCATAGTACATTACAGTATACATCATTACACAATCCCACTACATGCATTTACAACAATGAAATATATTCAAGAATAAATCATATTGCATATGAGATGATGGAAATGTCATCAATTTAGAACATACAGTGACGGATTGGTTAGGGTTCGATCTCATCTTCAATAAGATCCATCCTTGCCAAACGATCAACATCAATATCCATTTGATCAATTGGTAAGGCTACGATTAAATTTATTCCACTATCGATATTCTGTACTCCATTGATAATGGTATCGATGTCCTGATCATCCTCATCAACATCACCATCATCCTCAATGGTAGGGTCATTCTCATGATCATGAGAAATGGCATGCTCATCCTCATTATCACGATCATCTCTTATTTCTTGATCATCGATCACAACATCTTCAATGGCATGTTCGACGTCATCTTCATTGCGGCTTGTTACATCCTCCATATGCTCCATATCAGTGAATGTATTATACATCACTTTGGAACGTGGTGCAATAGGGATGACGTACCACCATTTGATGTCATGCACCATTGGTAGATAGATAACCTACTCAAATACACACAGTACAGTAATTAATTAGCATATCAAAAGTCAAGGGGTACGCGAGCTTAGATATATATGTACATGAAACACATTAGTAAAAAAATGCATACCTGCTCACATTGTTGTGGCAATACGAGCCTATCTTTCTTTGTTTGCCAGAACTTTGTAGAGTCAATAGTTACATATCCACTTGCATGGCGTTTTATCGTTGCATCAGGCCCTTTTTCCACCACGTTCATTTGCCATTTGACATCCAAAACATACACAAAGAAGCGACGAAAGTCAAGCCTAAATATGTCTTGGATTATGCCACAATAATCATCCATTTTTCCATTAGCTCCCTCAAAGCTACTAATGACACCGCAATCTTGTGTATTTCTCTTTTCATCAATTCTTTGTGTTCGAAAATGCTTGCCTTCACACCATATAGCATTGAACATAGTGCACTGGACCAAAATAGAAACAATATTTGTGTAAGCAATGTGAATAAATATTAAAAGAAAATCACTTACAACTAATGCAAAACATTAGTTCTATGTACCTTTGACATGCATCCTCGTGCATACTCCCATTCTTCCGCCGTGATATGCAGCCCCTCGTCACTCTCTGCTCTCTCCATTTCCTCATGCAACCAATCAACATGGATATCATTCGGAAGTGTTGCTAGATGCTTAGGGTACGCCTTCCGAGAGCCATGTTGCCTCCGAAAGAGAGCTCTTTCTGCTTGCCTTTTTGTCTTTGCATCCTCATATCTTGTAACCCATCTGCTCATCACATCACTATTAAGGATACAAGTGAAATTGAGATCATCAATCAACGTTCTGTCAATTACTTTACTCTGTCCTTTTCCTTGAGGCACAATAGAGGTCATCCTCAAGTCCTCTTCATTGCTCCATAGTCGTGGCAAAGAGCTGTCCACCTGACCAAGAAATTCTGAAATATATACAAGCGACTCTTGTATCAACCAACCCTCGGCCATGCTTCCTTCAGGCCTTGCACTTTGCCTCACAAAGTCTTTTAAGGTCTTCATGAAGCGCTCTAGGAAGAACATCCAACGTGCATGCACAGTACCACATAAAGCAATTTCGTCCACTAAATGCACAATGAGATGTAGTTGACTTGTGAGAATGGTTCGCGGAAAAGTCTCCTCTACCAAACAAACCACCTCCACTGCCATAACACGCGCATCATCCAACGTGGCTGGATCAATTGCTTTGGAACTAACATATCTGAAAAATAAATAAATAGTACGTTATACCTCATGCACGTTCATTTTGCAAGGTATAATGAAGGGTGATCTGAGCATGGGTTTTACATACCTCACAAGCTCGCCCATCTTATAAATACATTTTTTCAAACTCTTATTCGCACAATGGTCGATGCTAGTAGGTAGTATGAACTGCGCACATAAGAGCACATTTATGGTTTATGGCATTACAAAATTTAATTTCAACGTACGTATAAGACTTGGAAAACACTTACTTGAAGCATCTTGTGCCAATCGTGGGACTTCAACCCATATAGTTGCTCAACGCCTCTTTTCTTAGTGGTTGTAAAGGCTCCCTTCAATGATCTCATGCATCCAGTGGGAGTACGCAAAGTGGTGATGGCCTGCTTTACCTGCTTCTCCTCTTTCTTTGATATAATCCATGGTGCAGGCGGAAGACGAACGTGCCCACCCACCTCTCGTGGCCAAGCTTGACGCATACGTCCTGCGACCCGCAAGTCCTCACGTACGCTAACATTGTCTCGTTTACCAGTAATATGTTCCCAAATACCAGATCCCACATTCTTGAAGATGTGCATGGGATCAAGAAGATGGTTGATCTTAAGATGGGTCCAATATGGCAGCCGGAAAAAAATGGAGTACCTGCACAAGGGATTGCTCTATGTGACCTTTAATCCAATTAGAGACTACACAAAACAAGATTGAAAAAACATCACTATACCTGTTCATGCCATCTGGAGGAAGAATAGTTGTAGACTCCCAAATACGCTTCCAATCTTTTGCACGAAGTGTTTGTGGAGGAATGTTACTCTTACTAGCAACATATTTAGGATGATCTGAGGGGAGAAATCGATGATGATTATCGAATATAGTCTTACACAAACCATCAGCATACTCATGTACTAACGAAGGGCCACAAACAGGACATGCATGTTTACCCGATGTTTTCAAACCTGTTAAAATATAAATAAAAGTTAGAATAATAAAGTCAAACCGTCTAATTAATATATATAGCCAATAGTAATAGAGTAGGGAGGTAATTAGACGTCTTACCAGAACAATCGCTGTATCCTGGAAAGTCATGCATTGTCCACATCAACACTGCTTTTAAGTCGAAGTGTCGAGAGGAGGGAGGCCTACTAATGTCCACCACCGCAACACCTCTCCATAGTTCCTCCAACTCATCAATCAGTGGTTCAAGATAAACATCCATATGCTTGACTTTATGTTTCCCTGGAATTAGAAGGGATAACATAAGATGTCCCTTCTTGATCGCCATTGATGGTGGAAGGTTATAATTCACCAGCACAACTGGCCACACGCTGTACGCGGTGCTTTTGAAACCAAATGGATTCACTCCATCCATACCCAGGCCAAGTCTCAAGTTTCTGGGCTCTGTTTTAAAGCTGGGCCACTCATCTTCAATATGCTTCCAAGCAGGAGTGTCTGCGGGAATTCTCCACATGCCATCATCCGATCGATGTGAGGAATGCCATGACATGAGCTCTGCTATAGATTTGCACTTGAACATGTGTTTGATGCGAGGAATTATAGGAAAGTGTCGCAAGACTTTACGAGGTACATCAAAACTCTTCATATCTGTTCTGTACCTTGCTTCACCACAAGTGGGACATGTCAGAGCCTCCTTATGCGTCCCACGAAAGAGAATGCAATCATTGACGCATGCATGTATTTTATCATAATCCAGTCCTCCAAGAGATGTCACATAGCGCCTCGCTATGTCTCTTGAGGTGGGCAGTCTATTTTCCTTTGGAAGCATATTTGACAATAGCCTGCATCCAATATCATCAATTATAATTAGTCTTAAATCCTAAACCTTAAACCACTAATTCAAATTTATAAGTTAGAATGCTTACTTCAACAATGCGTCAAGACTTGCATTGCTCCATCCATAAACTGTTTGTATATTAAGTAGTTCAAGGGAAGCACGTAAAACTGAGAATGTGCACCCTTCAAACACCGGTGTCGATGAAGCTTTATAAAGATGCTCTTGTTCCATATCATCGTCGTCCATACCTTTGGGATCATCCTTAAAAAGATTTCGCACCATATCATCAAGCACCTCCTCTTCCACAACTTCGTGAGGTGCAGGGCTATTGTCGTCCCTTTCCCACTCATCTCTGACATTAGATCCCGAAGCTCCAGCATCATCTCGTCGACGCTTTACGTGCTCTCGTCGCGCGTAGGGTACCATGTTAGGGTGTGGTACTGCATCCTGCTTCAATTTATCAAATTATATGTTACAACTCTATTAATTTAATTTGGATACCATGAGTCATTTGAATACCATCAATTTACATCTACTCACCTCCAAACCTGTTTGATTCCATTCTCCATACATGGAGATATGATTCAAGGTAATTCGACGTGCTCGTACAATGCATCCTTGACATCGATTACACATACATTTGATCCGTTGTCCCAACCACACATCGCGATTACGATGACGCATTGTCTCATCTTCCTCAGAACTGCTTGAAGAGGTTGATGACATCCTGTGTACAAATCAGAAAACACAAACTCATTATATATTTTTAATGAAAGCACAAAAACGCGTGTATTCACGCGGCTATCTCCTACAATTTGCGTGTATAAACGCGGCTACTTCCTAAAAAACGCGTGTATTAACGCGGCTAATATCTGCAAAACGCGTGTATAAACGCAGCTAAAATAATGTACACGCGAATATACCTGCGTTTATATACGCGAACATAAACGCACCCATAAACGCGGCGGCATATTTAAACTAAACATAGCCCGCCTTCCCCAAATATAGATTTTGAACTTAGAAATCAACAGTGCGCCTGTTTTCGCCTCTTCCAACAGCAAAGAGGGAGCAGAGAAAGGAGCACACACACGGGAGAAGGAGGGAGCAGAGAAGGAGCAGAGAGGACTCACTTTTTCAGAGGTGAGTCACTTTGTCCTGTGCCTTGTCTCTTTTGTCAGATTTGTTTACTTTGCTCTTTGCTCTTTGGGTTTGTCTTTTTGCACACGATTGGGTTGCTGCATCCTGACAGGGGCGACAATGGCTGGTCCTTTTGTAAGGACATTCTGTTTTTGTCGGGGGGTCGGTCTTTTCGAGAAATTTTTTTCGCAGGTCGCGTGTAGGAACGCGTGTAGGAGCGCGTGTAACCTGTCTGCAGAGTTTTTCCACGCGCATATACACGCGTTTTTTGCCGGGTATATACACGCGTTTTTTGCCGGGTGTATACACGCGTTTCTGCAGACAAGAAACTGCCGCGTTTCAGATTTCAGGGTTTGCAGGCATTTGACTTGTGTAATGACAATGTGTGAGTCAAGAGACAGCCCATGATGTACATGATGATGTTTGTTGCAGGTTCTTTATGGATATTCCAGGTTCTTCATCCGATCCATTTGCGTACAGCAATTGGTTGATGGAGATGATGAATCACTTTGGGCGCCAACCTGGTCCGGTTGAGCTTACAGAGTATATGTATGTCCATCCCCCTCCTTCCCTGCCTGGTGTCTATACCCCTGTCGCGAGTATCCAGGGCACTCCAGTGCCGTCTATTCCTCCGAGTCCGACGAGACGGCATGCAGCTTCTCCTCTTCCACGTCCACCGAGGAGACATACCTCGTCCCAGACACACTCACGTACACCCTCACAGCCACCATCACGTGCTCCCTCAGAGCCACCGTCACGTCAGGGCTCACAGCCACCGTCACGTAGACAATCCCCCAGTCGTGACTCCACCCGCAGCAGTAGGAAGAGTGGGAGTGGGGGAGGATGCGGCGGGTGCTTTGGTGGGGGAGGTGGGGGAGGTGGGGGAGGTAGTAGGGCACGGGGTGAGAGAGGAGATAGAGGGAGAAGAGTTAGAGGAGACAGTTCGGAAGAGGAGGAGATGAGAGAGATGGAGAGAGTGGTTTGCTATGATGTGACGGATAGGGGCGGGATAGTGATGGATGCGAGGGGGAGGGAGGTAATGGAATACATGCGTGGGGTAGTATCAAACTCATATAGAAATTGTTTTATTAAATTTAAAGATCAAAATAGCCGATTAGTTGGGGAGGTGATAGAGGCTGTACACAGTCGGTACCCCAATCCCCCACATGCTACATTCTCGGATGTATGGGGAAGGACGCGAATAAGGGAGATCTTAAGTAATAAAAGATCTCACCTTAAAAAACTCGCGTACGATGACCGGCTAAATGTAGCTGCGGGTGGCTATCCTGCCGAGAAACCTGCCACTGCGCACAAACGCGAGTGGAAGGAGGCAAAGAAACGAGCAGAGGGTGGCGTGAAGAGCAGGCAGCATGTGGAGGCACGACGGATCCAGATGGAGACCGTTGGATCTTCGCATTTCGGATCTGGCGGCGTCGAGTCATGGGAGGCAGAGTTCGTAAGTATCCTGTCACTTTATTTGATTGTTTACTTAATTCATTGATTCTATGAATTGTTTTAATCTTACAAATTGTGTTGATTATGATACAGCGACGGGTTACGGGGAGGAAGCCCACAACCCACGATACTGCGTATGCTCGCCGGCATAGCAGACGTGACACGTGGGCCATCTTCAGAGCCGAGGGACGTATTACGGACGCGCAGTTTGAGTTGGCCATGAGACCATACGGTCGACAGGTACTTGAAAATTCGTAACGAATGGTTTTGGTTTATTGAATTGCATATATATATATATATATACTTATATACTATATATTACTTGAACAGGCACAAGCTGCTGATGATCCACCGGCCGCCGCTGCAGAGGGTGGACGTGAGCACTACTCCTCGGACATTCCGACCGATGCGAGCTCATCTGAGCATGAGGGGAGCACCGAGTCATCATCTGGGTCTGAGTAGTACTCAGATTTGTAGTATCACATTCCATATTTAGGATGTGATTGTATATATTTTTTTGTAAACTCAAGCCATGGGCTACTTCGAGATATGGACTCCCTTGTATACATGTATGAAATTTTGATAGTAATATTGAATTGATTGATCGATAGTATTACATTCATGGCTGTCTTGAATCGTGTAATGACAATGTATGCATTCATGTCGTTCTTGTCTTAATCTCCCTCGTGCATATGTTCTTCGTGGATGGTCTAATGCACCAAAAACCCTAAACCAGAGAGTGCTATTGGGTGCTGGAATGCTGGAACAGTATTCAGGCACCAAATAGCACTCTCTGGATTTTTTTTTTGCTCTCTGTTCGCGTGTATAAACGCGTCAAAACTGCTAAAAATTGCGTGTATCTGCGCGGATACACTGGAAATAACGCGTGTATACACGCGTATAAACTGGCAGTAACGCGTGTATAAGCGCATCTAAATAAAAGAAACGCGTGTACAGATGCAAGTAAAAACGCGGCTGGGACATTGGAACTGAACAGGATGCGGCTATACACCCGTGTATAACCGCGTCTAATAGAATAAGACGCGTGTATACTGGCGTGTATTAACGCGTCTGAAAAAAAAAACGCGGCTAAACACCCGTGTATACGCGCGTCTGAGAGGCACTGTACACGCGTTTTTACACGCATGTCTCTGGCCGCGAGAATACACGCGCTGATACACGGGCCCGCTACTTTTTTTCACAAGTCATTTTTAGCGGCTAAGAGCGCGGGTATGAGCCCAATCCCTTGTAGTGAGAGCACATCTATATATATAGTTCCAACACCCCCGCTCAAATAAGGGTCTCTAACTGTGGATGAAAAAACCCTTGGGGGCTCAAGGGAAAAACCCACAGCTCTATATACACCTACCATTATATTAAATTATTTCAAGTTACAAAAGAATTGTTCAAAGGAGCTACATCACTCCCAAATATATAATGGTGGCCACAAAGGGTCACTTGAAAGATATAAAACATCTTGAAAGAATTTGTGTCATTGGCTTGAGTTCAACTTTTCTGTGAGTCATCAATTGAATACGACTTCTGCTTGTTATGACCTAGAATCATCGGCTTGAGTTCAACTTTTCTGTGAGTCATCAATTGAATACGACTTTTGCTTGTTATGACCTAGAAGCATCATAAACTCAAAACAAAGAATCCACGTAAAGTGTTATGGAAAGATTATGAATGTGAAATGCAATCACGATATCGTAAGAGACGGTTCGCAACGCCGCTCTCAAGACAACATAGATACAAACGGTATGTAGATACGGACATAAATTGCAGAAACAACTAAATGATTTATAGCTACAACTAAATGAGAAAATAGATTCACTCATTGTCTTTGATATGTCTTTGTATTCTCTTTAAATTCAGGCAACATATTCTATAATCTCATTGTCTTTGTGATATGTCTTTACCTTCTCTTCAGATCTGGGCAGCATAATCTATAATATCATAAACTCAATAGAAAGTTGTATAATTATGTTATATACAAAATATCACAACATAAGCACAATGCCATAAGAGACGGGTCATGATGCCGCTCTATGGACAACATAGATACAAATGATACTAATGAAAAATGTGCGCATATGAAATCACAAATGTGTCATACAAATAACATATAGGAAAGGAAGCACTGAGATGAATATGAAAAAGGTACTATTGTCTTGGCACTAGAGATATCATTACTGAGATGCCATGAGTCAAAGTGACATAGTTAATGATATGATTACCAAGGCACCAAAATTACAAACTCACCAAACCTGTCAGAATCACCGAGGCTTGCATGCTTAAAATAATAATTGTCAAGTCCGTGAGACTGGTTGTAATGTAACAAGCAAAAGTAGAACACATGGCACCTTTAACTATATCTTGCAAAGGCTCCCGAGAAATAGTTGCATGCTTACAAAGCCTCTCGAGCAGTAGCAGCATGCTAAGCATCAATAAAGTCCTCTTTACGCACAAGAAAAACTTCCTCGAAGCCATAGAAAGAACAAATACACTTGGAAGATTGACCTGTCAATAAACACTAAAATAGAAAATGACACTCATTCTAGTTAGTAAGTCATATCTTTGCCATGGGAAAAATCTATAACATAAGATCAAACCTCCAATAAGTGAGTCAAGATAATGAGACAACTATAACTTGGATCAAACCTCCAGGATGACATGATATGAAAGTAAACCTCATAAGATGACAGGACGAGAAATCAAACCTCTGACGTCCATAGGTAGGATGACCAGACATGATGAAAAAGCGAACCTCTGACATGAAACAATAATTAGGATGTAGACACCTCCGACGGGACGAAAAAGCAAACCTCTGACATGACGTACTTGAAAGTAAACCTCATAAGATGATAGGCCGAGAAATCAAACGTGTGACATTCACAATCAGGATAGTAAACCTCATAAGATGACGGAACGAGAAATCAAACTTTTGACATCCGCAGGCAGCATGTAGCCAGGATGACATGATGTGAACATAAACCTCATAAGCTGATAGGACGCGAAATCAAACCTCTGACGGGAAGAGAAATCAAACCTCTGACGGGAAGAGAAAATGACATGTAAACCTCTAAGATGACGGGACAAGAAATCAAACCTCTGACATGTAGTCAGGATGACATGACGTGAACATAAACCTCATAAGCTGACGGGACGAGAAATCAAACCTCTCGGGAAATATGCTCGACGGAATTTCTTGTTAGTTGCCATAGATTGAATTCCAAGACTTGACCACCATTGATTAGTCACATAAGGATATAGACCATCATTCTGATCATGAAAAGAGCTGCTACTGACATGTCCTCTCTCATGGCAAGACCCATATAGCCATTTAGACCTGCATGGTTGCATTGTCGACCACAAAAGACATTGATAGACTTAAATAAACCTACTCAATCTGATGAGCCAAAGCCAAGGCACAGTGCATCCAATAACCATGGCATCATGGTAACAATCCATGGAAACGTAGTCAACCATCATTCACGAAATATGTAACCATCATCACGGAACAACACCATGGCATCATGGTAACAATCCATGGAAATGTAGTCAACCATCATTCACGAAACATGTAACCATCATCACGGAACAACACCATGGCATCATGGATACAATCCATGGAAACGTAGTCAACCATCATTCACGAAACATGTAACCATCATCATGGAACAACACCATGGCATCATGGATAAAATCCATGGAAACACAATCAACCAATATAGATTAGCCAAGTGAACCAACATCAACGAAACATGTAGCTTGGAATGACCAACATCAATGAAACATGTAGCTTGGAATGACCAACATCAACAAAACATGTAGCTTAGAATGACCAACATCAACGAAACAAATAACCATCACCATGGAACAATGATCCATGGAAACATAGTCAACCATCATCGAGGAAACATGTAACCATCATCATGGAACAACACCATGGCATCATGGATACAATCCATGGAAACATAGTCAACCATCATTCACGAAACATGTAACCATCATCATGGAACAACACCATGGCATCATGGATACAATCCATGGAAACGTAGTCAACCATCATCTACGAAACATGTAACCATCATCATGGAACAACACCATGGCATCATGGATGCAATCCATGGAAACATGATCAACCAATATAGATTAGCCAAGTCGTGTTACATGGTTGTCCTAGTCCACAAACTTGCCTTTCTGGAGAATCAGACTCAAGGCTAGTTAAAGCATCGGTTGATAAAGGAGAGAATAGTTTAGCACTTTCTGATAGTAGTTATGCCATATTTCACCACCCATCACCATCCTTTGCGCAACTCAAATATTGATGTATGAGGTTCTGCATAAGATACTAAAGACCCCTCGCATGGCACTCATGGGTTACCCAATCACGCACACTATTAAACTTGTGCTGACCCGTGTGCATCATCACGCACATAGATGCACATGCAAGCAAGTGCAGAAACATGAAAGTGATGAAGTAGGAAATATTCTTTCTTACAGAACAAGAGAATAGCAATGGAAACAAAAGGCATGACAAACCTGAAGATAACGGTGGAAATCCATGGTGTTGACGAATAACAACACGTTCATGAAGAAAGCATCATCCCTGTTGTCAAAAGTGTAAATCCTGTGTGGGAATGGCCCTCAACTTAAAGCTTATTAAAATCATAAGGTTAAAGCTTATTAAAATCTTTGGGCCTCGTGTCTACACACATCAATGGGGATCAGGTGCAGGTGCTGTTGTGCCCACACACAACCAATACATCAAGAAAGCACGGTAAAGATATTATTAATCCATGGGAACAATGCCAAAAGAAAAGCTATCAAAGATCAATGGTATCAAAGGTTATGGTGCCCAAGAAGTATTATTTTCTTCTGCACATAAAACTAAAACGTTAGCAAAAAGTGCGCCTGCCAAAAGAAAAGCTAAAACCATACATAGCTACTGCTTGAAATAGAGAAGAAGATTTGGAGCACTGCTACTCGCCTCTGCACACTTCACACACACACGCACGCGTCCTTGCCTTGCTTGCCTTCCCGCACTTCACACACATGCATCCTTGCCTTGCTCTCGCATACACACACGCTAACTTGCATGTGCTAATTACAGCAAAACAACAAGCACACACATGTCTAGTGTGAGGCTTTGCTAAAAATAGGGGCAGCACAACGCCATGGGTTTTGCTTGCCCACACAGTGGTGAAAAACACCAAGGAAAAATAGTAGCATACCTGCACACGGTAGTACACAGCCTTGGGTTTTGCTTGCCCACACACTGGTGAAAAACACCAAGGAGAAATAGTAGCATACCTGCACACGGTAGGACACAGCCTTGTGTGTGCTTGTATTTACACACACATACACACCGCTCTCTCTGCTTTGCAAAACAAATCTAATCTCTCTATCTCATGGCAACAATTTCTCTCTCCCTTTTGCTCATCTGCCATCCACTAAGCTCAACACACACACACACGGCCATCCCTTCTCTTGCGTGTGGCCTTGTATGTGTGTGTATTCATACACACACATACGATATGGATGCGTGCCATGGAAAAGAAACATGTATGTTATATGGAAAGAAAAAGAGAAGCGTGTTGAGACTTATCTTGCTTATCGTATGGAAAGAAGAAGAGAACCGTGATTGCCATGAATTGCACACGCTCTGATACCATGTTGGAGATGGAGGCGATAGCATGAGAGAGATGAGAGAGAAGCACACGAGACACAAGATTGAATCCCCAAAGTGTGTTCAATACACACGAGAGATTGATCATATATAGAGGAGACCCATCTATATATAGAGCACATCTATATATATAGTTCCAACAAATCTTGCACACATAACATCCATAAGCTCCACACATCTAATCACATAACATAAAGAAACACATCAGTGTCACAATATCATCACATGTCCAGTAACATAATGTAAAGAAACACATCAATGTCTTAATATCATCGCACATATCTTCCCGCACCATGATTGTGATCCTCAACAAGATGGTATGTATTGTCAAGCACGATCACTCCTCATCCATCTCATTAGCAATAGTGCATACGTCATACATCCACCAAAATTATGAAAATCCCACTATCCTAAGGAGTTGTTTTACCCATCCATTACCATTCCCGGAAGCTTGTACACTCTACTATGCAGAGCGAGGGGCCATGTATGTCTAGTACTAACATGCTTCCTTAGTCACCAAGCTCCATCCTGCCCTCAATCAATCTAGAGTCACTTCCTTATAATCACACCAACCATTCTGAGATCCCACCCACATACGACCATGAAGAGTCAAGCCTTCATGTGATGCACCCACGGATGATATCCATGTAGCTATTCATGAACCTGTGTGATACCTTCATAGCAATCAACAAAAAAAAACACATATACAACACATGAATATAATATCTCGGGGGGTTCACTATAAGTAAACCCTCTATATCACATGAACTCAAGGCCTATTTTTAAAATCCCTTATTTGTGAGTTTTTCATGAATAAAACATACCCTTTTGCTATTCAACCTGTGAATACCCCCTTTAAATGGTACCCTTATGTATGTAAAGAATGTGTAAAAAGAAATCCCTTTTGTTGAACCCACGTGCTACGCTTACATATTGATGAGTGAACCCCCCCGGGGTATAATATTCCAATAGTAAAACACGACTTACCCGAATATGTACAATATTCATATCAAAAAGCAATGTACACCAGCACAAGCTTGAGGAGGCAACTCTCCACTTGATACTCTGAGTAAGTTAAATTACTCTAGTTGCATGTTCTTTGCAAGTTCTTCTCATGACATTCCTTTGTAACTTATTGAAGTCAAGTCATAGGAGATTATAACTCCTTAGTCAAATGGTCATTCTCATCAGAGTTTTAACGTGAAGTTTTTTAAGTGCATTAGGGGTATTTCTAAGGTTTATGTTCTCTAAGAGCCTCCTTAATTTAACAATGCACATTGATCTAAGTCTGAGACTTCTTTACCTAAAAATGAACAGATAGTATATTTTATCTCAACAAATAAGTCACCCTTATTTTCCATTCAAGTTTTTCCTCTTTAAGGACTTATTCTCCATAATCCCTACAACTTGATAACCATACATATTTATAAAGATTCACAATGGTCCTTCTAAGCCTTAATCCTATTTCATTTTGAGAACTCTCTCTCTCTAATTTTTCAACTTACGGTGATATAACTCCACACCCAATTTAGTTAACTCTAATTCTGATTTCTTTTCAAAGGTTTGATCATTTTCTTTACTATTTTTTAAAGAGAGAAAATGTGAAGTCCGTCGGATTTTCCAAGATTATAAATTGTATTCACATGGGTTAACTTATTCTCTTTTCTTCATAAGAAAAGGTCAAGACACATCCTTAAAAATAATCATTAGCACATTTATGCCCTTAATTAATGAGCACTTTACAAGTTTTTCTCATTTTTACAAATTTGTAAAAATTTCATCCTAGCTTGCCAATTATGATCCAATTATTCTAAATCCATTCTAAGGTCCTATCCTTGAAATAAAATATCTTTTATGGTACACAAAGAAGGATTATTAGGGTTAAAAATAGGCATGTGTATAAATATTTCTCTCTATAATTTATGTGATAATCCATAATTACGTTATCAATTACTTTCTTAGGGTTAGGTAAATTCATCTTAACTTATCCATGTTTTAAACTAATTTAGGTTTAGGAAAATGCTCATAAATTTACATGATAAACTAAGGTCACAAACCTTTACTTTACTAAGCCCTAATTTAATTATTTTTGACCTTTAATGGGTTCATTGATTTGGGGTCATGAACATAAATTTAAACTAATATACTCTAGCCAAAATTAATAATAAGATATCCTAAGTTTACAAGTTTGATTTATCTCGTAAGTAAAAGAGAGGAAAACCATTCTTCGAGAGCGAGTTTTTTCGAGCAAAGGGAAAAGCTGAGCGAAACTGGCCAAACAATCCACAAAAAATAAGGAAACAGGTACACTTTCTAAACATGCACATGCACACATAACACTATAGTTGATATACAAATTAGAGAATGTAATTGGAGAAATGATACAGCCCATCGCCTTAAAAAAACATTAAAACAATGGTTTCCTCGCACGATATTAAAACCCAACTAGAGTAAATTTAAATTTGGGTTCTAATCCTAGCTAAATTGTTATATTCAAATGGTACAAGCACCCCTCTAATATGAAGCTCACACAAGAAACTTCAACACAGCTCAACCATAACAAAAAGTTCCACCATATGTCAAGGTGCTATATTTTACCCAAAAAAAAAGGTTCTACTATATTTCAAGGTGCTATAAAGTTCCACCATATGTCAAGGTGCTATATTTCAAAAAGTGACACCGAAAAAACATCTCTTTATGTAGGTACATTGCATCTTCTACCTCACCGAGGACTTGAAAAAACATTCCATCGTGGTGGTGAGTGTTTCATGGTGCATGAACTCATGAGCCAATGAATCTAATCCGAGAACCTGTAAGTGCAAGAAGTATAAGCGCTTGCATGGCATGTATACCAAGCGCTTACTCTCTCATTTTTAAAGCTTTTCACATGTGCATCATGGAAAGTCTACAATTGACATAGAGTAGGTAACACCATTTACTATGGACCCTTCAATACTAATGTAAAATATGTGGGATTAATTGCATAAAATAATGTTCTAACGAACAACTTGTGCATCCAAGGTCCTTCCCTTCTCTACATTATTGAGGAACTCTTTAGTTAATCAAGATCTCCACTTAGCAATATTGCCATCCCTGTATTTTAGATGAAAATAACTAAGAACTTTTGCTGTAGTTGTGTTTTCTTAAGCTGACTATGGACGTGGACCCCTTTTTAAAGCACAAATCCATTTACTTGAAGCATTTGTATCTCATGTGGCTACAGACATGTTCCATTATCCAATGGCCACACCCCAAGTGTGCGGCCAAGTGTGCCAATCACATTTTTTTCATCAACATCCCAAGAGTGAGTGGGAGCCGAGTTATAAAACCATATCACCCCCCCGCCCCCCCCACAACACCACCAAGGTATTTATTACGACATCCCTAAAAGCATGGTGTAGGCACTTTGCCATTTCTATCTCCATCTCCCTCGTTGATGTATCTCCCACACGTTACTCATGTAGTCGCCCAAAATAGGTCATTTTCTTACCTAGCTCTATCCTTTGAATAGGCCACATTGTTTTGGGTAATTTTATCACGATACATGCCTCAGTTTTCCCTCCTTGTACACCTTTTGGGGCACCTTGCCAATTGTTCACTGTATCAATCACATATTTAGGCTTGTGAGTGTCCTCCTCTCAAAGATGACACCTAGAGGATCTTTTTTGTGAACACTATGTCGATCTACATTCCCACGCTACATTTTAAGAGAGTTTATCTCCATCTCTTGAGAGTGTGCTAGATCCATGAGTCTTTTTCTCGAAGATGTTCTTGCACCCTGATTATAAAATTTGTCTACCATATCTTGTATCCCTATTCCATTTCCCATATGCGTTCCTTTCAAGTAAGCATTATTTTAACACTTTGTAGAACTACCATTGCCATGTGAACTCCAGTGGCCTCAAAAATGAGATTTGGCTCTTCTAACCTACACTTGCTCGCATGATCGCATGTGTAGTCTCTAAAAGGTTAGTCATTTTGCAACAAAAACACCAGACTCATCTTGAGTCATGAACCAAGGTCCGCAATGGAATGCCCTGATATCCCACCAAGCTAGCCATGTTTACAATGCTGGTACCTCCCCTTGTATTGCATCTGCTATCTACAAAAGTTTCTTGATTTTATTTTTGTTCCCTCCTATGGTGGTCTAAGGTTCCTCCTGTGGAAAAGAATAGGGATGAGAACAAAATCCACATCGACAGGGGTGAAGATATAATGTAGAGAACAAGGCTTTTTAGTTATGAATGCCCCCCATCGATTCCCCTATGCAGCTTGGAGTATGACTGTGCGCTATCGTGACATGGGCGGTATTGCTGGGCAAGTGCGAGACTTCTGGCTGTGAGAGTCACTTCTAATCCCAGCAAGGAAACATAATATTTATCTCTTCAAGGGGCACCACCAGCAGAAGCTGGAACCATAATATTTACATACCAAATCTCAGCAAGACATATGAGTTGTACCAAAAACCATCATAAGCATCATGGTTCCAACCAAAATCCAAGGTTGATAACATTATAACCTGTCATAAAACTCAAAACGTCAAACCCTAGAAAAACATCTCACAGGTTTTTGCACTCCAAAAAATCAACTCATGGCATATACATCCAAGACTCATGGCCAACCATCATATGGTTCCAAAACCCAACTCCACATGGTAGTGTGTTCCTATGATCCTTGCAGTAACAATTTCCATCTTGGGCCTGCCAAGTATCAATAAAGACATCCTTGTATAATGATAACCCACAAAATCAGCCTCTATGAGCCTCCCTGAATTCATCAAGCCCTACTGTTTTGTAGACTGCATTCATGCGTGTATTTCTCCATCCAGTTTTGAATTCCTGTATATTTACACAGCTTTCGAGCTCGATAATTTCAAGACTCCCCTCAATATCACCGAGTTTGGGCAATAAAAGTATCAAATAGAAGTACTAACCATTGCACCAAGGTTTGGCTACAGTTCAATTGATTAGGTATACATTACTCCTTTTTTAAAAAATTACCTATCCTCAACACAAGATCTTGGCTTCCCTATGTGTATGGCTGCAGCTGCGCCCAAACTTCACAGGCTCCCTCTGTCCTGCCGAATCACCAGCTCTTGCAAGCTCTTTACCCTTTGCCTCTCACAGTCGTGGCGACCTCCAGCACTAGGCGGCAACACTTCTTTTGCTTCGCCTGTCTGCAGAACCCGGGGCCCTTGTCTCCCTTTTTCCCAGCCGTCCTCTTCTACTCTGTGACCCCAAAACTTCGAGGCAGCCTCCTTCGTTGACGTACTCAGCCACTGTCGCAACAATACCTCTTAGGCGACTCTCTCCTAGCCCGTCGCCAAAGCCCAGCGTCAGTCGTTGCCAGCCCACCGACTCTGTGTCTGCCTGCAGTTGCACCAACCACACGAAAAAAAAACCGGCCACCACTGCTCTTCGTCGAAGTTGCTCACCTTCCGGTCTGCAGCCCTTTCTCTATCAACGCCTGCAGCCAGCCCCCGTCGTCCAGTTGTCGCTAGCGACACACCAGCCTTCCTCTCCTCTCCTTGCACTTGTCTCTGCTCACACCCTCTCTCGATGCTGGCTCTCTACGCCCACACATGCCCTCATACACCTTCACCTCCCATTTTTTCTCTCTCCTGAAGTCTCTGTTCAAGCGGCCACCGCCCTCCCTTCTTTCGCCAACCTTCATGAAGGTTGCGTTGCCGGACAAGCTGGCAGCCAAAAGAAGCGGCCAGCTGGCTTTCCTTTATCTGCCCACTTGGTGGTATTTTTATTATATATATATATATGTATATAAAAAAAAGTGATTCCCATACCACACTGCAATGCCTATCAAGGCCTTCATCAAAATCTTTTGAACACCGTAATCCACACCAATACCACTTCTCAACACCATGGCTATTAATATTCTGCTGGCGTCCCTTGTAGATTTCAACATTTACAGTCCAGAGTGGGCTCTCTCTCCACGTAAACCAGCATATGTACATCCATTTCCACCAGAGGCTCATCAAAACCTTATCATTGACATCCTCATGCTCTTCCACCTCTTATTTGCACACATCCAAGACACCCTCTTTCACATGTCTCCGTCACCATGTAGTCATGACCATGGCCATATCCATGCCATTTTGAACCTCAATCAAATGCCACTATCATCTCAAGCATGATTTCTGAGCATTTTACCATCTCGTGGGGCCAAGAAAAGCTGTTAAATACTCAAGCAAAATCCAAACCTATGTACAAAGGCACAGGGACTTCTGCTAGCCCCCAAGGTTCACCATAAGCATAAAAACTCCACAATTCACACCACACTCATGTACTGAGGCTTCGAGACCTGGCTCAGCTTCAGCTCGTCTTATTGAACCTCATTTACAATATGAACATATGTACATGGGCATCATATAATGACTCAAGTCATGGCACTTAATCCCATGCATCTGAATTTGTATTTAATGGCCTCACATGCATGGTTTCACACCATAGACGTGCCATGGCACGACATCCACCCCCTCTAAACCTGCACATCCTCTGGTATGTGCCAAGTCATCATTAAGATCCACATATATCTGAACGTCATCTTCATACATTAATCAGCAAAAAGAACCTGTCATCTGGCCAACCCCCATGTTTGGAACACTTTAAAGTGTTTCAAACCAAGCTTTGGTATCCATAAATATCAGACAAGTAAAAAAAACAAAGCCTTCCTTATTATCCACCATTGTTCTGCATTCAATCCCCAAATACATTTGTCATGGTTGCCAACAATCCATATACCACGATCAAATACCCATTTGCATTCCACATGAGCCTGCTCCATTGACTTATAACATATCCTTGGTTCAAATACACATAATGGCATCATAGCAAGCCATTCATCACATTGTGCTCCTTTGCATATTGCCTCCTCATCTATCTTCAGCACCAATATGCTGTCAAAGCCTTTACATGCTTCACATGCATCTATGCAAACTGGTGCAAGAAAATCAAGGTGTGATGCTACATCAAAATGTCCCGGTCCATCAATAGCATAAACATCAAAAGCATCATCTTTGCCATGTAAACAAAACACATCTCTAGCATCATCAAGAGTGCAAGAAGCCTCATTCATAGATTGTTGGTTACCGATGTTTGCAAATAGAAACTCATCATCATCAAACAGCTGAGCCATCCCAAGATCCTCACTGTCTTGAGCAATAGACTCATCCACATAAACATTAACTTCACTAAACTGATCCTCTAACAAAACCTCCTTGTCTTGAAAGAGAAACTCCAAACAAAAACCACCATCTGCAAAGCAAACATCCTCTGAAACAACACTCGTATGACTTTCGGTCACATATGCACTATCCTCCATAACATCATTAGCAACATGCATATCATCAACACCTTGAACACTATCAAACAAACATGGCAAAGCATTCATAGAAGCATCATAACCATCATCCATGGCATCTCCTTCGTCATTTTCCCTCTTACGCTTTTCCTCTTCCTGTGCCTCATTATTCTGGCATTTTGCAATGTAGGCATGAACTGATTGAGAATCCACAGGTTCTTCCCAGCCAGTCTCAAGATGTATACAGTCTCCTGCCTCATGCAAAGCCTGCTTAGACACCTTCTCTGACGCAATTAGCTCCATTGTTGATGGCCGAAAATCTTCATTCTCATAGTCTTCATCCTTCTCAGATTCCTGCTTTGATTGACCGGCCTCTAACCCATAGGTTGCTGCCTCAACCATAGAGATGGCATGGCTAGCAGCCATATCCTCAACCAGCTTTTTCATCCCTCCTTTCCCAAAGTTTGTGCTTAACGGAAGACCAGTCTCTGTAAGGTGGATTTTTCCATCTTTGAAAAATACAAGTTGGTTTCTGAGGGCTTCCTGGCACAGTCTTTTTTTGCATGTTCTGGGTCATCACACCATATACATCTGAATGTAAACCCTTCTTTGTTTTGAGGCCTTTGCATAGAAGCCTGTCCTAATGGTAGCCCTTTTTCCTCAATCTTGGACATCTTCAACTTTAGGTCTCGTATGCCCTTAATAAGCTCATCCATCGGCCCTTCTACCTTTGGGATTGCAGCAGCAGGTTTTGATAGATTCTCAGGGGTAACAGTTATAGGAGTTGCCGAGCTCATCACCATTTTATCCCTCCTTCGCTGCCGCTTTGCTAGCATGGTGCTCGACATCATTCCAATCATTCTTTAACCCCTGCTCCGTATCCTTATCCTCAAGGAGAATTTCCAGTTTTTCTTGGAGATCTTTCCGAGCTGCTTGTAAGAAGAGCTCTGTTTTTTCCCTGTCTAAGGTTGTGCGCTCTATCCTTGACAGCTGGGCATAGCGCTTCTCAAACTCTCTTAGCAACTCTGTGGCAGAAATTCCAATTTTGGGTTTTGTAACCCACTCCAAGAAAGTTCGCTTGGTCACCCGCTTGGAATCCTCCATGAAATAATCATCCTTCAAAGCACGCTTGAACTCCTCCCAATTTCTGCCACCATGTGCTGCCTGTTCTTTTTCTTCCCGGCTTCTAGTTTTACGACCCCCTTTTTGCCATTAATGGCATCAATGTTTTCTCTTCTTCTTCTGAGCATGTTTCCTCTAAAAAAGCTAAACTTTTATCCTCTCTTTTCCTCAATTTTGGACACTCAGTGCGATAGTGCCCCTTCTCTTGACATTCATAGCATGTGACACTACTTTTATCTCTAGGTTTATCCTCAACTTGTGGAACCCTAGGTGGCCTTGCGTTGACTAAGTGTAACTTTAAATCAGCAAATTCTGCCATAAGTTGTGCAATGTTATGATCCAAGGATGGAGCTTGTATTACTTGAGATGTTGAGGCTATCTCTATTACTTGTGGTGGGGTCGGCACACTCGGAGAGGATTGGAATGTAGACTCAATATGAAGAGTGGCCTCCTTCTTCAAAGCAATACGAAGAGGCGGGGATCCAAAGCCCTGATAAACTTACTCATCTTAAGGTGCTCCATTGCTAAAGAACTCTTTGAATCTCCCATAGAAGGTGAAGAAGAAGAAGCAACAACATGTAAAGTAGCTTGTTGATATTTGATGAGAACAAGGCTTCATACCTCACTGAAAAGGCAGAAACTAACTCTCCTTCCTTTTGGAAAATTTGATCAATTTGATCCAATTGCAATAGTAAAGCATTTGGTGACTCCACTGTCCCAAATCTCTCCTTCATTGCGTTGGTCAACCTTTCCCAATCATTCTTGTACTCCTCTGGCAAAGCCTCATGCCAAGTTAAGGCCACACCCTCTAAGAAATCTAGAAGTATTTATACCCTCTCCTTCATAGACCAACCCGCAAGCGGCATGCTCGGTTAAACTCTTGGAGATAACTCCCCGGGTATTCTCCTTCCGATCCTTGGAACACCGGAATGTTGAACATCTTGCACCAAAAGATGACTAGCAACAAGGAAAATTTATTTATTTCAAAATAACTTTTCTTTAATCATACGGGACCTTGAGGTGAAAAAGAATAATTCTAAGTAAAACCTGCCCGTCAACTCCACCAAAAAGATGTGACACAAAGTTGGGGTTTTGACTTTGGTCACTTCTTAGAATCAAAACACACTTGTATGAAACCTCACAGCCTCCTCACCTCCCTTTCTCTCCCTTGTTGAACCAACGTGAGAGAGAGAGAGAGACACGTCATATGCATCCCCAAAGGTGTGTGGAATACACACAATAGATGAGTATATATAGAGGAGATCCTGGGACTATATATAGAGACATTCTATATATAGCCAACACCCCCGCTCAAAGAAGGGTCTCTAATTGTGGATGAAAAAACCCTTGGGGGCTCAAGGAAAAACCCACAGCTCTCCTACATCACTCCCATATATACAATATCCATGAAGGAGCTACATCACTCCCATATATACAATAGCCATGAAGGAGCTACATCACTCCCATATATACTTCATCACTCTTATGTGTACAATAGCCATGAAGGCTTTGAAGGTCATCCATCTTCATGTTGTCTTGATCCATTCATGTAGGTTGGGTGCGAGTCTATCTTCGTGACGATGCCAAATAATATTTTTGTAGTCTCTTCTCTAAATTGAAGCTCAACAATATCCAAATACAATCCTGATCCATAAACCCTGTAATATGGAAGAAGTCTCCATAACAAATTGAAAACCATAATTTTGTTATAGAAATATGAGATGTACACGAAAAGATGTACATAAAGAAATAGACATAAAGGTATCTATTATATGGTTGCTTAGGAATATAGTCCATCCGCAAGAACATGCATGGCAATGTCAACTTGTGGAAGATCATCCAATCAATGGCAAATGAACTAGATTTGGTAAGAGAATCTGGTTACTTGGAGAAGTTGACTTGGAAGATTGACCTGTCTCAATAAACACTAAAATAGAAAATGACACTAGTTAGTAAGGATATCATGGAAAGCTAGAATCATATCTTTGCCATGGGAAAAATCTATGACATAAGATCAAACCTCCAATCTTATGAGTCAAGATAATGAGACAACTATAACTTGGATCAAACCTCCAAGATGACATGATATGAAAGTAAACCTCATAAGATGACAGGACGAGAAATCAAACCTCTGACATGAAACAACAATTAGGATGTAGACACCTCTGACAGGACGAAAAAGCAAACCTCTGACATGACGTACTTGAAAGTAAACCTCATAAGATGATAGGCCGAGAAATCAAACGTGTGACATTCACAATCAAGATAGTAAACCTCATAAGATGACGGAACGAGAAATCAAACCTTTGACATCCGTAGGCAGTATGTAGCCAGGATGACATGATGTGAACATAAACCTCATAAGCTGATAGGATGAGAAATCAAACCTCTCGAGAAATATGCTCGACGGAATTTCTTGTTAATTGCCATAGATTGAATTCCAAGACTTGACCACCATTATAGCCATTTAGACCTGCATGGTTGCATTATCAACCACAAAAGACATTGATAGACTTAAATAAACCTAGTCAATCTGATGAGCCAAAGCCAAGGCACGGTGCATCCAATGACCATGGCATCATGGTAACAATCCATGGAAACGTAGTCAACCATCATTCACGAAACACGTAACCATCATCACGGAACAACACCATGGCATCATGGATAAAATCCATGGAAACACAATCAACCAATATAGATTAGCCAAATGAACCAACATCAACGAAACATGTAGCTTGGAATGACCAACATCAACAAAACATGTAGCTTGGAATGACCAACATCAACAAAACATATAGCTTGGAATGACCAACATCAACGAAACATATAACCATCATCATGGAACAACGATCCATGGAAACATAGTCAACCATCATCGATGAAACATGTAACCATCATCACGGAACAACACCATGGCATCATGGATTGTAGTGAGTGAATTACATCAATGCAATGAACACATATATATATATCGATAAAAAGTGTAACCATCACCACCATGGCATCATACCAAGACACCAAAATTACAAACTCACCAAACCTGTCAGAATCACCGAGGCTTGCATGCTTAAAATAATAATTGTCAAGTCCGTGAGACTAGTTGTAATGTAACAAGCAAAGGTAGAACACATGGCACCTTTAACTAGTAGTAACAACATGCTAAGCATCAATAAAGTCTTCTTTACGCACAAGACGAACTTCCTCGAAGCCATAGAAAGAACAAATACACAACTTCCTTGTGAGAACAATCAAACGAGAGATCAACATCACTGTCGAGATAAAAGGATAATGAGATCATCACCGAGATGACCATGAGCAAGTAACTATAACGATTTTGAAGTCATAAGATAAAACAATCAGATCATCACCGAGATGACCATGAGCAAGCAAGTAACTATAACGATTCCTAAGTCATGAGTTAAAACGATCAAATCATCACCGAGATGACCATGAGAAAGTAACTGTAACAATTCTGAAGTCATAAGATTTAAAATGATCAGATCATCACCGAGATGACCATGAGAAAGTAACTGTAACGATTTAGAAGTCATAAGATAAAACAATCAGATCATCACCGAGGCAGGATGAACAAAATCCATATACATATCATCAGCAGTCGATCGAAAAGAAAGGCATAATTACCATCATGTGATAATACCTTGGATTGTCAATAAATACATTATGAACGTCCAAGCTTAATCATGTGATTCCAGTAGCTAGCACAGACCATGGCATAAGTCACGATCAATGTAAGGCAAGGCCATCGAAGACCCTGACCATAATCATCGCCCCGGCCAAGTCCACGACGTAGAGTGAGAGACGGCGATGGAAGAGAAGATGAACGAGTAGGCGGCGGGGCAACGAGCACACTCCCAACAAAGGGATGCAAGGGCGCGCCAAACACCCACGCACTACGGGTCCGACGAAAAAGATGCATGGAAGGATAAGTTTTACAATATCACCATGTCGCGGCCAACTCGAGAGGCGGTGCGGTATCGGGAGAGCCACACCGAGAATGAAACGTGGCAGTGAATGCTTGACAACAACCACATCGACACAGAAGAGTTCCACAATGCAATTCGGACTCTGTAGTCTAGTCAACCATATGCTCATGCATACCACAAGTGCTCAACAATCAGGGTACAACCAATAGCAATCATGAATACAATTTCCACTATCGGACCTTAGCCGATCACAAACAAATGAGCCTGCAACCCATCAGCATATCATAACCATACGGGTCTCTACCCACAACCACAATATCAATTATATATACCCTTATGCATGCCAATCAGGAATACAATTCTCACTATCGGACCTCTACCGATCGTATCAATCATATATACCCTTATGCATGCCAATCAGGAATACAATTCTCACTATCGGACCTCTGCCGATCGCCATCAACAAATAAACCTGCAACTTACATCACATCATAACCATGTGGGTTTCCACCCTCAACCATAATCTCAACCTTGCATGATCTCATGCAACAACACCTTAGCATCCGTTATCCATAGCACATTGATCATACTTTACTGCAAGGAATAATACTTAATTCACTGCTCAACTTTCCTAACTAGAAACAGCTTTTTTTTTTTAAAAAAAATGCTGTCTGGGACCTCCCGGGGTGAATCTGACTTTTCCTGTAGGGACCCTTCCCATATCTCCCCTTAGGTTCCCCAATGTTCAATTTACACCAAAAACCACCCTCTACCCCCTGTTGGGTCAAAACAGAACAAACTGGGCAAAATTTTTCTAAGTGCCAAACTGCCTGCCAGTTTCGACCGCCACTTTCAGAGAGCCATAACTCTCAAACTAGAAGAAATCTTAAAAAACTCAAAACTACAAAGTTGTAAAGGGAAACAAAATGAACAACTTTGTCTCTTTGGAGCCCCTGCAAAAAAGTAGTGGAGGACCTCCAAAATCCACCCCCAAAATGGCAAAAAATCAGATTTTCCTGCAAAACTGCCAAAACCGCTCTCTGCCGGTTTTTGCGGCGAATTTTTGAGCATGAAGATGACCAAACCAGAAAATTTGCATCACACAAGAGTTGTAGAGCTTATTCAGGGCTACATTTTGATATAAAAATCTTTGAAATCCTACATTCCTACAGAAAGTTATGCCCTCTGCAATACAGCCCCCTGAGCCTGCCGAAAAACACTTTTCACTGCTTTTCTTCTCATATGCCACAGATGATGATGTAGATAGGTAAGAGGAGTATGGATATGTATTAAAAACATCATAAGAGAGTAGAAGAAGAATCCTCATCACAAAACTCGGCCTTGAGACGGCCCGCCCTTTGTTCCTCTCTCTTCCCCTTCCTGCCCGCATAGTACTTAGACCGCATGTTTCATGGAGACGGAGTGATAGAGATGGGTAGGGGAAGCAAGGCTGAGCATAATCACACTCTCATATACACACAATCTCCATCATAAAAGAAAGCCGTAAGCACTTACCTCTGTGAAAGCGCTGCTCCCGACACTGAGAAGTATACCGCTTCTTCTTCTATTCGTAATACACATATACCGCTTCTTCTTCTATTCGCAATACACAACCGTATGCATACATATGCATATACACACACCAAAAGAGAAGAAGAGGAACAACAAGAGCCTCCTCTACCTCCTCGTCACCTCCAAGAAGCCAAAGAACAGGAGCAGACAGAAATCGTCATCTTCCAGGACAGCTGCAGAAAATCAATCGTAACTTGGTCGTACGGTCTCCGAATGACAAAATTCTGAATACAAAAATTGATCGTATCGTCGTTTCCAAGAAGATGGCGTGGGCCAAATCTGCTAATTCGATTTCCCTTGTCAGCTATGACGAAAATACTCGCTCGTGGTCTGCTCTGATACCATGTTGAACCAACGTGAGAGAGAGAGAGAGACACGTCATATGCATCCCCAAAGGTGTGTGGAATACACACAATAGATGAGTATATATAGAGGATATCCTGGGACTATATATAGAGACATTCTATATATAGCCAACATCCCTAGGTTAAGATAAAGATAAACACATCAAAGATGAGATCATAATTTATGGAAGGAAAGATGAAAGGCTCAGGAGAGGCAAGAATTTCTGCCAGTCTTGTAGCTCCAAATAAGAGGGATATTCTTTGTTGGAAGAAAATCTTCCGACTCAGGATTATGTGAACAGAAACATACGGGGAATGTTGGTAAGGTTCATCCATTTGAATTGGACGATTTGGACGGAACATATTAAAGTAAAAGAATATAGCAATCACTTACAAGAGGATAAGATACATGGGATTTGCTTTTTGATAAGAGATTAAGAGGAATTAATCATTATTAAGAAGAAATAGTGGCCAAAAGTTTATAAAAACAGAGATACATAGAGAATTGCAGTTTTAAATCCATATAGACTATGCAAAAGAGGATTACATAAGTACGTAGAGCTTGAAGAGAGCTTCGTGCCTATATATAAACTTTCAAAAACGGGCAACCGAGCGAAAAGTTATGAGCATTTTACTACAAGACTATAAAACTGCCAAAATTCACCTAAAAGTTAGCAACTTTGGGAGAAATTCTGATCATCAATGAAGTAAAGGATTAAGAAATTAGTTACATGAGTGGAAAGAGCATATAAAGAGCTTCCTAGCCATATGATCAATTTTAGAAACCAATACCCGAGTGATGAGTAATTACCGGTTGAAAATTGGGTATTAGACCACAAAAACTGCACTTTCCTCTCTTTGCATGAAACCTCAATTTTCACAGAGCCTTTTGCCTTTCATCTCCTTCATGATTCAAGCTAGAGGGTAAGGGTTAACATTGCTCAGCAGACAATCGTAAAGATTTACCTATGGTCCTCAAAGTCTTTCCACATGCTCATTACCACCACTAAAACCATTGGTACCTCCAAAGGAGGGCGGCAATAAGGCAAGGGCTACCTTGAGAAGTCACAGGCCCACCAAGATAATAACTCCTTATCCCATTTATCATCATGAATCATCAAAGAGGTCCAAAATTAGGTTAAGCATGAGGAGCTAATGCTAAATGAGACATTCACATGTAAAGAGAGTGTTTGAATATAAGGGTTTGAAGATAAGAGAATGGCAATGACACAAAATGCTCAATTGAGGAGGCTTCATTCATTGATTTGAAAGGGAGAGGAGGGCTCCTTTTATAGGTGGAGAATCACCCTATTTTCCATAGTTACAAATAACAACGTAAAAATCTTCAACCCTTCAGTGACATAAGGGTAGATGTCACCATCAATTGTGCTCTTAGGCTAAGTCTTCTATTGATTATTAAATTGAAGACTTTTTGACTTTGAGAGTGTGATGAGATAATAGCCAAGTCTAAGTGGCACGTAGGTGGAGATCCCACTTACACATGGCGGAATTCTCCTCTTCTATGTAGGCATTCTAGAAGAATCTTTCCCAATTATGCACCTCTACACACAGTCCTCCACATGCCTTCCACACTCCCCAACCTGTAGCCATATGGTGAATACTATATTAATAATATAATTAAAATCCATGTGAGCATGAAGGCCCACTTTTATTTTCCACATCACTAGCCTTTCTACCATACCAAAGTATTTATCAAGAATACTTGTGGCATTTACAATGTGTGCACCCTAAATCAAGTAAAACCATTATATTTGAAGATAGAATGCTGTTATCAGGGTAGCCGCCGCCAAGCTGCCGTATCACCACGCCGTTATTCCATTGTGGGCGCCGCAATCTTCTTGGACAAGCTTCCACCTTATTACCATCGAGAAACCATCAAAATATGCACAAAATTGAAAATGAAAGATATTAATTTTTCATGTCACATTAGTTCTACAAAGTATTTAATGCTTACTTGAAACGCCTATGGGAAATGGAATAGGGATACAAGATATGGTAGATAAATTTTATAATCAGGGTGTAAGAACATCTTCGAGAAAAAGACTCATCGATCTAGCACACTCTCAAGAGATGGAGATAAACTCTCCTAAAATGTAGCGTGGGAATGTAGATCAACATAGTGTTCACAAAAAAGATCCTCTAGGTGTCATCTTTGAGGAGGACAATCACAAGCCTAAATATGTGATTGATATAGTGAACAATCGGCAAGGTGCCCCAAAAGGTGTACAAGGAGGGAAAACTAAGGCATGTATCGTGAGGTGATAAGATTACCCAAAACAATGTGGGCTATCCAAAGGATAGAGCTAGGTAAGAAAATGATCTATTTTGGGTGACTACATGAGTAAAGTGTGGGAGATACATCAACGAGGGAGATGGCAATAGAAATGCCAAAGTGCCTGCACCATGCTTTTAGGGATGTCGTAAATACCCTGGTGGTGTTGTGTGTGGGGGGGGGGGGGGGTTATTTGGTTTTATAACTTGGCTCCCACTCACTCTTGGGATGTTGACAAAAAACATGTGAGTGGCACACTTGGCCGCACACTTGGGGTGTGGGGTGTGTCCAATGGATGATGGAACATGTGTGCTGCCACATGAGATACAAATGCTTCAAGTAAATGGATTTGTGCTTTAAAGTGGGGGTCCACCTCCATAATCAGCTCAAGAAAACACAACTACAACAAAAGTTCTTAGTGCTTTTCATCCAAAATACAGGGATGGCAATATTAGTAATAGTTGGTACATCACATAAAGGCAAAGAGAAAATGGTTGATCCCCTTGGTATACCAAATATTTCTGCAGGTCATTCTCTTGTTGATGGTGGAGAGTCTAGTGGCTCGGAGATGAGCCTTGATGAGGAGTTTGGGATTCCAACAATGCGGACACCTGGTGTGAAGAAGGCTATGGAAGCCATGAATGCAAAGTTACAAAGATCTGGAAGAGTTGAAAACCCTGTGCAGAGGTTGACTTATGATGGTTATGTGGCATATCACTATGCTTATATGGCAAAAGTTGTGCAGGTTGTAGAACCCACATGTTTTGATGAGGCTATTGGAAATGTGTTTTTTTGGGAGAAAGATATGGATGAGGAGATGGATGCATTGTATGGAAATGAGACTTGGGATTTGGTGCCATTGCCTGAAGGCAAGAAAGCTATTCGCTGTAAGTGGGTGTATAAGAAAGGTGAAACATAACAGTGAGGGTAGCATAAGCAGGTACAAGGCTAGATTGGTAGCCAAAGGATATGCATAGATACATGGGATTGATTATGAGGAGACATTTTTCCCAGTTGCAAAGATGGCAACTGTGAGAGTTGTGATTGCAGTGGCTGCAGCTAAAGGCTAGTTTTTACATCAGATGGATGTAAAAAATGTGTTCTTGCATGGTGACTTACAAGAAGAGGTGTATATGGATACCAGGCCCATTTTTTTGAGGATACAGGTCACCCAGAGTATGTATGTAAGCTTCGTAAGGCCTTGTATGGGGGGCTGAAGCAAGCTCCATGAGCATGGCATGACAAGATTGCTGAGTATCTTGTCACTATTGGTTTTCATATGGCAGATGCAGATCATTCTTTGTATGTGGGCAAGAGTGATAAGGGTATTGTGATCATCACCATTTATGTAGACGATCTTATTGTTGGGGGGGGTGACAACTTGGAAGAGATTCAGCATGTGAAAAGTCTTCTCAAAAGGAAGTTTGAGATGAAGGATTTGGGAGATCTGCACTACTTTTGGGGAATTGAGGTCATTCGCACACCTGAAAGTATTTGGTTGTCACAGAGACAATATGTATTGGACATGTTGTCCAAGTATGGGATGGCTGATTGTAAGTCAATCTCGGTGCCATTATATCAAAATGGCAAGCTTAGTGTGCAGATGTAGGTTATGTGTTGGAGGATCCCACTATGTACAGGAAGATTGTGGGGAGTTTGATCTATGTCACAATCAGTAGGCCATATTTGAGCTACACTGTTGGCTTAGAGAGCCAGTTTATACTTCGATACTTGAGGGCCACTATTGATTATGCATTATTTTATGCAAAAGGTGTACCATTAGAGCTATATGGGTACACAGATGCAGATTGGGTAGGTAGCATCTCAGACAAGAGATATACTAGTGGATTTATGTTTTCATTAGGGAGTGTTACTGTGACATGGAGCAGAAAGAATCATCCCACAATTGTCTTGTTGAGCACAAAGGTAGAGTACAAAGGAGCTGCGGTGGCAGCATGTGAGATAGCTTGGTTACGCAAGCTATTGCTGATTTGGGGTTGCATATGGGGAGAAAGGTTGTCATATATTGTGATAATCTTAGTAGTATACAGTTGGCCAAGAACCCAATTTTCCATGCGCAGACAAAACACATTGAGGTACATTACCACTTCATCAAGGAGAGAGTCTTGGCAGCAAGTGACATCGACTTGGCCTACATCAGCACACAAGATCAGGTCGCTAACATCTTCACGAAGGCCTTGGGAGCTGAGAAGCTCTGTAGATTTCGAGATATGCTTAGATTTCATGAGGTGGAGTTGAGCTTGAGGAGGGGGAGTGTTGAGATGTCAAGCTCAACATGAGCTAACACTCAAGAGGCACCTGCATGACCGTTCGACATTTATATCACTAGCGGGTTTGGTAGGCTGGCACTGACATATCTTCGCCAGAGATTCTACAGCAGCTGGACTACACCAACTAGTCCACATCTATCCAATCCACTTAGCGTGTTCACATTATGCACCGCTTGTATATACTTTATTATGTGTGTTAGTCATCTTATCCTTTTTGTAGACCTCTTTTGTTGTGTGAAGACGAAGAAGAATTTTCAGCCTCTCACCTTGTGTGTTCACCTAGGGTTAGTGTGAGTGTGTGTGTGCTTGCAAGAGCTCAAGCTCTCTTCTCCCTGCATCTTTTGAGAGATAAGGGTTGGTCACCATGGGCTATAGAATTCATCTCCCAAGACCTATAGCTCATTGGTTACCCATGGCCATAAGATTCTACAAGGTAATATCTTGTTAGAGTTTCAGCATCCTCACAAGTATTACATCTCATTTTTTGAAATGGAACATAATAGGAATGATATTTGGATGGTATTTCTAAAGGTTGGGATTGTGGCACAAAAGTGTCAGGGATATCTTCAATGAGAAGCACAGCTTCCATATGCCTTATGGATGCCACACATGTGGTGGTAGGTTGATGTTCCAAAATGGGAGGAGCTGTGTTTGGAAATTTAAGGATTCCTCTTTGCAGAGGATTGGTGTAGCAGTAGTAGCCTAGTTTACAATCTCCACTACCCACTCCAGGTGGAGTAGGAAGTGCAAGAATTCGATTGACTACTAATAAGGTGGGAGCATGCATACCATGATTTGCTTGATTAGACTGATAGTAGAGGGTCAATTTGGGTATCATGATTAATATATCTTCTACAATAGCCACACCACACCCTTGCAATGTGGACACTCATTTCTAGTGTTCTTATTACATCTACAATAATTAGACCACCAAGTTGTTAAAATATACAAGTGAATAGGGTGTGTGCGGGAACAAGCCCTTAGCAAGAGGCTGTAAAAGAGAATCTGTAAATGTGAGAGAACCTGTGTAAAGGTGAGAAGTATCTACTAGCAGAGAATAAAGGGTAGCATGACGAGATTTAGGAGGTGTGCAGATATTCTGGGAGAGAATAAAGGGTAGCATGAGGAGATATAGGAGGTGTGGAGATATTCTGTGGAGAGAATCAAGCAAAAGAGGTGGAGTGAATCAAGGAGAAATCAATGGGATTAGATGCTTGGATAAACCCTATAAATTGAGGCATTGGCCTAATGAGAATTTGTTGGTTTTTGATTATCCATGCCTACATTAATCTATCAGTTAATTGCTCACTAAGCATGTATTAATTATCGTCTAATCTCTTTGTTAATGATGTTGATTCTAGCATTTGATCCACCATAGCTCATCACATTGCTGTAATTTTAACATGGTATCAGAGCCTAGCCTAGAATCCATCAATTTGTGAGCCCATTATCTTATTAATTACATGGTTAATTAGGATTAGTAGATAATTAATATTTTTACCTCTTTTTCAACAAATCCTCTATATGTACCCCCAACTAGTGGAGGAGCTCTATCTCCTATCATACATGAAATTAGCTCAAGCCACTTTAGGAAAACATAGCTAACACACTTGTGCTCCAACCCATCCAAATAGAAGGTCAAACCATCGCGCACAGCTGGAGAAATTCGCTAATTTGCAGGCATCATTTTTCTCAAGAAAATCTAAGATTTCTGCTTCATCAAATGCAATGGGTCTAATTCCCCTTGGCCCTAGGGATTTTCAAGGGTGCTCTACAAGCTGGTAAAGACAGAATTTGATTTGATCAAGTCTACAGTGAGATCCAAGCTCTTCATCAAATCTGCAGGTGACTTTGGTAAAACAGAGATTAAGCATTCAATGTTTGGTCAAATCTTGTGTTTCTTGGCTTAATCCTCTACTATAATAATCGTTATTGATGGCCTTGAAAGGATTTGAGCTCATTTTAACTCTAAGGCCTCAGAACAGGGCTCCCTGCATACTCTGTTTTTTGCACATAAAACAAAGGATTAATTTGCTAATCAGTGCTAATCACTATTTTTTGGTGCAATTGAGGGTTCAAATTAACCATTAGGTATCTGATACAGATCCCTATAACTTCAGATTGCAATTCAGAGATGGTTTGATACTCCAACCATTCCGTACAAATTGGTTACCCTTAATTTAATGTAATTTCTGGTGATTTTATGCTGATAAATCTGTTGTTGTAATCATCTCCTAAACACCAGATTGAGTTGTAAAAGGGTAGACACTACCCTTGAATCTTGAGATTTGATCAAGAGGTAAGTGTTGAGATATCGAGCTCGTCTAGTGAGGCGGTGGCCACTGATGACCCGCCTGGGGGATAGGCCCCACACTTACACCACTGGCATGGTTGGTGAGATCTTGGGAGATATGCGGCCAGTGGGATGACAGGCTGTGTGACAGCCATTCTAGAGACTGGCATAGTTATAGCGCCAGCTCATTTAGTCGGGTTCACACTATAGAGAACCCGTGTATGTATTGGTTGAGTACCTTTCATATTGTGTGTACTCTTATTCTTGTAAATGGTGTGTTGAGTGTTGAGTAGAGAGAAGAAGATTTTCAGCCTCTCACCTTGTGTGTTCTCTATTAGGGTTTTGTGAGTGTGTGTGTGTGCTTGCAAGAGCTCAAGCTCTCCTCCCCCCCTGCATCTTTTCATGGTATCAGAGCCTGGTTCGTGCTAAGGGCTGAGCTGCAAGGAAGAGAACCATAGAAAGCGGTACGAGGGTAAGAGCTTCAACTACTCTTCCCTATTGTGTTGGTGACTACACCCTTGTCGGGAGCTCTACGGGAGGCACCGGCAAACGATCTCCGATTGAGGAGCTTTCTTCGCGGGAGTGAAGCTATAGGGCAACTATATAGTCCTTTGGACTGAAATTTTCGGGCCGAAAACGCGTTTCGGGCGCGTCTGGACCTCCGTTTTTCAGAAAGCAGGCGATTTCGAGCACTGCGGGTAAGTCATCGATTCTCTGCAGAATTCTGTTTTAAGAACTGCAGGAAGACAGATTGACTGTGCAGACACTGTGGGTGCTGCAAGAGGTCTACAGTTGCCATTGGGTGTATGTATGTGCATTGAAGTCACTGGTTGTGACATTTGAGAGTACTACAGTACCGCTGCAGAAAATACAGCATTTGTGCAGGAAAAACCAGAGTGCAATTTCTGGTAAAATTGTGTGTTTGGCAAGATGTCTAATGATGGCATAACACAGATTGTGGCTGAGAAGCTGGATAAGAATAACTTCCATGCTTGGAGGTTCAAGTTGACGAATTTCCTGATGGGAAAAGGCTATTGGGACTACATAGAAGGTGAGCATGAAGAGGCACCGGAGATACCGGATATAAATCTGACTGCTGCAGATGTGAAAGAGTTTAAAGACTAGAACCAAGGAGCCAGGAAGGTTATGTATTGGCTTTCCATTAGTATACAGGACACCATGATTGGGCACATTCAGGATGCCAAGTCCCCCAAGGAGGCGTGGGACACCTTGGTAAAGCTGTATGAAACAAATACCAAGGCACGTAAGATACAGTTGAAGAATGAACTTCATACTGTGGAGAAAAAGAGCATGTCTGTGAATGACTATGCGTTGAAGATAAAGGGTATTGTGGAATCCCTTGCATCTATTGGTGTGTCAGTAGATGATGATGATAAGGTGGAGGTCTGTCTACGTGGTCTCGGGCCACAATACAAGGCGTTCAAGACGTCTATCAGACTCGGGAAAACATTCCCAACTTTACAGATTTGGTGTCTATGCTGATTATCGAAGAGAAGAGCTTGGGTGAAGACCAACAGTCTTCACAAAGTAAAAACAGTTCAGAGCAACAGGCCTTCTACACGAGTTCAAGAAGAGGACGAGGTAGAGGAGGCCGTGGACGCGGTCAAGGAGGTGGCCGAACAGGTAATCAGAATTATGGCCAGCAGCAGCAGCAACAACAACAGTCCCAGAATCAACAACAACCACAACACGCAGGTGGAAGAGGCAAATTCAGAGGCAGGGGGAGTCAAAGAGGCTGTGGAAATTGGCAAAGGCAATATAATGATGCACGTGAATGCTACTATTGTGGTAAGCCAGGACATGTGCAGTCAGAATGTTATAAGAAGCAGGCTGACATGCAAAATGGGAAAGTGCAGCAAAACAACTATGCATCCTCAAGCAGAAATAATGAGGACAATGAAAGGTTGTTTGTTATGCAGCATGTTGTAAATGCCATGTCTAAAAATGTTGATGCAGCACAAAAAGATAATGTATGGTATGTGGATTCAGGCGCTTCGAACCACATGACGAGTCATGGGGAGTGGTTCAAGGAGATGAAAAACCTTGAAAGACCAGGTTTTGTGGAAACAGGGGATGACACTGCTCATCCAATTGCCCACGTTGGAGATGTGCCATTGTCTATGCAGGATGGCAAAGTGAAGTACCTTGCAGATGTACTTCATGTACCGAACATAACAAAGAATCTGGTTTCAGTTGGCCAGATGATTGAGCAGGGTTTGCAGGTTCGGTTTAACCCTGATGGGTGTTATGTTGAAGATTTCAAAGACAAGTGCAGGTTGGTTGCAAAAGGCAACAGAGTGGGCAGAATGTTTACGTTGGATGTAGACATGCCTGAAATGAGTGCTGCAATGTTTGCAAATGGTTCAGGAGTTGTTGCAGACACAGACATATGGCATAAAAGGATTGGTCATGTGAATGTGCAGAGATTGAAGTCTATGCAGACAAAAGGAATTGTGACAGGGCTGCCAAAATTTAAAGTGGAAGGTATGCATAAAATCTGTGAAGCATGCCAATTTGGGAAGCAAACAAAGCATGTGTTTCCACGTAACAGATATGTGAGCAGAAATGCACTAGATGTTGTGCATTCAGATGTATGGGGTCCTACGAAGACCGTGTCTATGGGAGGCTGGTACTATGTCACTTTCATTGATGACCACACAAGAAAAGTGTGGGTATATTTCATGAAGGAGAAGAGTGAGGTGTTCACTCACTTTCAGAATTTCAGAGTTTTGGTTGAAAAGCAAACAGGAAAATATGTCAAGTGCCTAAGGTCAGATGGAGGGGGAGAATACTTCTCCAATGAGTTCTCTGAATTTTTGAAGAAGAATGGAATTCGGAGACAGTATACATGCAGATACACTCCGCAGGAAAATGGAGTTGCTGAGCGAAAAAACAGGCACATTGCTGAGATTGTGCGGGCATTGATGGAAGAGAAAAATATGCCGCATTGCTATTGGGCTGAGGCTGTTTCTACAGCAGTATACATCATGAACAGGACTCCAACTGCAGCCATACATGATGTAACTCCAGAGGAGAGGTTTACTGGCAGAAAACCAGATTTATCTCATCTAAAAGTTTTTGGATGCATTGCATATGTGCATGTGCCAGATGAGCTGAGAACCAAGCTGGATCCAAAAGCTGAAAAATGTGTGTTTATTGGATATTCCCTTGAGCAAAAGGGATACAGGTGCTATAACCCTGCTACACGTGAGTTGAGGGTAAGCAGGGATGTTGTCTTTGATGAGATGAGCAGCTGGTATGCTGCTGAAAAAGAAGCGGTTGGGGCTGATGTGAGTGGAAGTGTGGTTGCACAGAATGCAGGTCAGCAATCACAGTCTTTGAGTGGACCAGGAGAGTCCTCATCTAGTGGGTCTGTTGATAGACCATGGAGTGGCAGGCTACGTCATAATACTAGCCCTGCAAATGTGATTAGTACATCACATAAAGGAAAAGAGAAAATGGTTGAGCCCCTTGGTATGCCTGACATTTCTGCAGGGCATTCTCATGTTGATGGAGAGTCTAGTGGCTCAGATATGAGCCTTGATGAGGAGCTTGGGATCCCAGCTATGAGAACACCTGGTGTAAAGAAGGCTATGGAAGCCATGAATGAAAAGCTGCGAAGATCAGGGAGAGTGAAGAACCCTATGCAGAGATTTACATATGATGGTTATGTGGCACATCACTATACATATATGGCAAAGGTTGTGCAGGTTGTTGAGCCCACATGCATTGATGAGGCTATTGGAAATGTGTGTTGGGAGAAAGCTATGGATGAGGAGATGGATGCACTATATGGAAATGAAACTTGGGATTTAGTGCAATTGCCAGAAGGCAAGAAAGCCATTGGATGCAAGTGGGTGTACAAAGTTAAACATAACAGTGATGGGAGCATAAACAGGTACAAGGCTAGATTGGTAGCCAAAGGATATGCGCAGACATATGGGATTGATTATGAGGAAACTTTCAGCCCAGTTGCCAAGATGGCAACGGTGAGAGTTGTGATAGCAGTGGCTGCGTCAAAGCAATGGTCTTTACATCAGATGGATGTAAAGAATGCATTCTTGCATGGGGATTTGCAAGAAGAGGTGTATATGTTGCAGCCACCTGGTTATGAGGATGAGGGTCACCCCGAGCATGTTTGCAGGTTGAAGAAAGCCTTGTATGGCTTAAAGCAAGCACCAAGAGCATGGTCTGACAAGATTTCTGAATATCTTGTCACTATTGGCTTTCATGTAGCCAATGCAGATTTCTCATTGTATGTGAGACATGGTGATAGAGGGGTTGTGCTTGTTGTCATCTATGTAGATGACTTGATCATTACGGGGGACCATGATGCAGAGATCTTTGATGTAAAGATCTTGCTTAGACAGAAGTTCGAGATGAAGGATCTGGGGGAGCTCAGATATTTCTTGGGCATTGAGGTGATTAGGTCACCACATGGTATTGGATTACTGCAGAGACAGTATGGCTTGGACATGTTGTCCAAGTATGGTATGACAGGCTGTAAGCCTATTTCTGTGCCATTGGATCAGAATGGCAAGTTGAGTGCAAATTCAGGAGAGATCTTGGAGGATCCTACTATGTACAGGAGCATAGTAGGAAGTTTGATCTACATGACGATCACCAGACCAGATTTGAGCTATGCTGTTGGATTGGTGAGTCAGTTTATGCAGGTTCCACGAAAACCGCATTTGGATGTAGTGAGACGCATACTGAGGTATGTGAAGTCTACCTTGCATTGTGGACTATTCTATGAGACTGGGACAGAGATATGTGTACATGGGTACACAGATGCTGATTGGGCTGGTAGTATCTCAGACAGAAGATCTACTAGTGGATTCATGTTTTCTTTGGGGAGTGCTGCTGTGACTTGGAGCAGCAAGAAGCAACCTACGGTTGCTCTATCGAGTACAGAGGCCGAGTACAGAGGAGCTGCTATGGCAGCATGTGAGGTAGCTTGGTTGAGAAAGCTACTTGCAGATTTGGGTCTATCAGTGGATAGACAAGTTGTCATTTTCTGTGACAACATTAGTAGTATACAGTTGGCCAGGAACCCAGTCTTTCATGCTCGTACGAAGCACATAGAGGTCCACTACCACTTCGTCAGAGAGAAGGTCTTGGCAGGAGACCTTGACCTTGTTTATGTCAGCACAGAGGATCAGGTAGCTGACATCTTCACCAAAGCATTGGGTACAGAGAAGCTCCGCAGATTCAGGGCTTCGCTTGGTGTACATGAGATGGAGTTGAGCTCGAGGGGGAGTGTTGAGATATCGAGCTCGTCTAGTGAGGCGGTGGCCACTGATGGCCCGCCTGGGGGATAGGCCCCACACTTACACCACTGGCATGGTTGGTGAGATCTTGGGAGATATGCGGCCAGTGGGATGACAGGCTGTGTGACAGCCATTCTAGAGACTGGCATAGTTATAGCGCCAGCTCATTTAGTCGGGTTCACACTATAGAGAACCCGTGTATGTATTGGTTGAGTACCTTTCATATTGTGTGTACTCTTATTCTTGTAAATGGTGTGTTGAGTGTTGAGTAGAGAGAAGAAGATTTTCAGCCTCTCACCTTGTGTGTTCTCTATTAGGGTTTTGTGAGTGTGTGTGTGTGCTTGCAAGAGCTCAAGCTCTCCTCCCCCCCTGCATCTTTTCAGTAAGACCCCATTCACATTATCATGAGTACGGCACAAAAAATAGCCAAATTTAATGGGGAGTAATTTTACACATGGCAGACAGAAACCATGTATCTGCTCATTTGAGGAAAAATCTGTGGGGGCTAGTTGAGGGAAGAGATGAATGCCCAGAGGCGAGAGAAGAAAATGAGTGGAAGAGTAGGAATGAAAAAGCATTGGGACTTATCGCACTCAGTTTAAATGATGAAATCATTCATCACATCACAGGGACACAATGGGCAAAAGATGCATGGGATAAACTCAATAAATTATTTGGCACACAAGCTAAAAATTAAAAGATAAATCTGTTAATGCAATTTTACAAATTGGATATGAAGGAAAGTGTGTTGAAATGTAGAGAGAAAGAGACGAGACAAGAGACACATCATGTACGCTCCCAAAGACTGATTCATATTGAGGACAAGATACATATATATAGGTGAGACCAAGTTAGGTAGAGTGAGCCATATATAGAGCTCCAACACCCCCACTCAAACAAGGGTCTCTAGCTCTGGTGGATGAAAAAACCCTTGGGGAGTACAAGGGAAAAACCCAAGCCCCTATACAAATGTGAAAATATAAACAAGAAGTAATGATGTGAAAGTGCATTGTGCATCTATGTATAAATATACAAAAGGACCAAGAGGTCATAGTGTGCAATTGTGAAATGTGCAAAGTGCATGGTGTCTAGAAGATTACAACGATATATGTACAAAGCTACCATAAGAGTAAAGAGCCTAATCTAGAAAGAGTGAGCCCGAGGCAACTCCAAGCTCTGAGCGCAAGAGAATGAAGCGTGACTCATTGAGACCTTTGGTAAGAATATCTGCAATCATCTGGTCACTTGGACAATGTTCAATCATGATAGTGCCTTTGCGTACTTCGTATCAAACATAATGGTAATGCACAGCAATATGTTTTGACTTGTTATGTTGGACATAGTCTTTTGCAAGACTAATAGCACTCTGATTATCACACCGCAAGGGTGTACTAGAAAGAGGAGAATGGCCAATATCTATCAACACTTGTCGAAGCCAAATGAGTTCACGAGCTGCAAGTGATGCCGCAACATATTCAGATTCGGTTGTAGAAACTGCAACACAACGTCGTTTCTTGCTGGTCCAAGAAATAAGACAACCATTAATGAAGAAACAATTGCCACCAGTAGATTGCATAGATAAATGTGAGCTGGCCCAATCTGCATCTGTGTAACCCAAAAGAGAAAGAGATGGAATGGAGTCGGATGTGAATTGTCATTGATAAACCAAACCATAACCTGCAGTGCCTTTCAAGTATTTCAACACGCGCTTTGCTGAAGACCAATGCTTAAGAGAAGGACATGCGAGATGTTGCCCGAGATAGTTAGCAATAAACAAAATATCAGGACGAGTGTTCAAACCAACAACTTGAAGACATCCAACCAAATTAGCATATGGTTGATTTGTAACAAGCTGGCCACCACCATCAGAAGTGTTTTTCATGGAACTCGCAAGACAAGGAGTAGTTGCTGAATGTGCAGATTTCAAACCAAACTTCTTAATAGTATCTTCAATAAACTTTGACTGTCGAAGTAATAAAATACCTTTGCTGCGATCCCTTTGAATCTGAATGCCAAGACACGAGTGAAGCTCTCCAAGATCCACCATATCAAATGCCGAAGATAACAACTGCTTATTTTGGTGTAAAAATCCCAAATCATTGAAAACAAGGATTGTATCATCCACATAAAGGGCAAGGATTACAAAACTACCATTTTGGTGTTTGGTAAATAAGTTGGGATTAGAAGAGCAAGAGAGAAAGCCATGGGAGGTAAGAAAAAGATCAAACTTGATGTACCAGGCCCGTGAAGCTTGTTTAAGACCATATAAGGCCCTATGAAGACGAGCAACAAGATCTTCCTTACCTGCAATAACAAATCCTTCTGGCTGCTCCATGTAAATTTCTTCATTCAAATCTCCATTCAAGAAAGCTGTGCGCGCGTCCATCTGATGAATTTCTAAGTCGAATTGAACAACAAATGCCAATAAAACCCAAATACTAGTAATGCGAACAACTGGTGAAAAGGTTTCATGATAATCAACGCCAGCAACTTGAGAATAACCTTTGGCAACTAAACGTGCCTTGAATTTGTGAAAGGATCCATCTGCTTTAAATTTTGTCTTATATACCCACTTACACTTAATGGCAGTACGGCCAGGAGGCAGCTCAGTGAGTATTCATGTACCTTTAGAGATAAGAGAATCGTACTCTTCTTCCATAGCCTCTTGCCATTGATCCTTTTGTGGAGAACATATAGCATCATTGTACGTGGCAGGATCTTCAGAAGTAGAGAAAACATTAGCATCAAAATCTTCATCATAAACATGACAAGAACCATGCTCAAAATCAATAGGCAGATCAATAAAAATGTCAACATCGTCAATGACAGCATTCGGAATCAATGGTTGTGAAGAGGAAAGTTGCTCTTTAGATGGTTGTGAAGAGGAAAGTTGCTCTGTAGAAGAAGATTCATCATCACACAAGAATGGAAAAGCTTGAAGCAAAGATTTAGTGTCATCAGAATCATCCATGGACCATGTACCGACCATAAGCTGTTCATTGAAAATAGCATCACGATTCACAAGCACTTTCTTGGAGGACGGGTTATAGAATTTGTAGCCTTTGGAAGTGTCAGAATACCAAAAAAAAATAACTTTAAGCCCAGGAGCATCAAGCTTTGCTCATGTTTCTTTAGGAACATGAATATAAGCAATACATCCAAAGGTTCGAAAATGAGACACAGAAGGAATTTCACCTGTCCATGCTGTGATGGGTATCTTACCAGAAGGAGCAGTAGTAGGAAGATGATTCTGAACAAAGACTACTATCAAGAGAGCTTCACTCCAGAAAACACGAGATAACCCAGAATGAATCAGCATACATCATATAGCATTGATAATAGTGCGATTCTTACGTTCAGCAACACCGTTCTGTTGAGGTGAATATGGAATAGTATGTTCATGATGAATATCATGGTCCGTACAATAACTCTCAAACTCACGAGAGACATATTCTCCACCATTATCGCTGCGAAGTTTCTTGAGGCGACGACCAGTTTGAAGTTCGGCAGTCTTGTGAAATTGCTTAAAATAGATAACGCCTCAGATTTTTGTCGAAGCAAGAAAACAACTGTATACCATGAGTAATCATCAATAAATGTAATGAAATAACGATGTTGTGTTTTTCGATGGAGGCAAAGGTCCACAAATGTCAGTATGAACAAGATCCAATAAATCATGAGAATGAACTGAATTCGAGAGAGGAAAGGGTTTACGATTGTGTTTGCCAAGAGCACAAAACTCACAGATTCCCATATGAGGATGAGCTTTAAGATTCATGCCACGTACAAGACCTTGACGATGAAGATCAAGAAGCTTTGAGAAATCAGCATGAACAAAGCGATGATGCCATATCTTGCAATCATGATCACCTGGAGCAGTGACAACATTTGCTACAGCATCATTGAGAGAGAGCTCAAACAAATTACCATTACGAGAAGCAGTTGCAATAATCTGTCCATCTTTCTCAATGCGGCATTTGGTGTGGTCGAATCCAACAAACAAACCAAGATCAACAAGTCTTGCAACTGAAAGAAGATTACGTTGAAGTTTTGGGACATGTAAAACCCCTCGTAAAACTCGAGTTGAAGAAGATAAGGTGCCAAGATATAAATCTCCAATGCCCTTGACTTGACAAGTTGTATCATCAGCAAGATAAACAACACGCTTAACAGGTAAAGAATGATAGTTATGTAGCCACTTAGATTCATATGTCATATTTCCTGTAGCACCAGAATCAATAATGAAAAGTGAACCATCACGTACATGAAGTATTCTATCTAGGGGAACTGAACATAAAACACAACTTGTTTTAGGCACATCATTATCATGATGCTCGGCCGCATATGCTCAATTTCGATCTACATCAAATCGACACTTAAAGCACATGGAAGAGGGATGATCAGATTTTCCACAATAATCACAAGAAGAAGAATCTCTAGATAAACGTGGTTGTTTTGTGGTAATGTTGTGTTCTTCATCATATTGACGTGCCCAACAGTCATCTTCAGTATGACCATTCCTATTCCAGTAAGAACAATGCTTGTTAGGAAATTTGAGACGAGAGAAACTACCACCACGACGACCACCTCTGCGATTGCCTCGTTGAAAAGGACGCTTTCGCACATAAAAGGCCCGTTCCAACTGTTGGTGTAAGATTCCTCCCCCAACCCCTTTTTGATGTCTAGTATCTTCCCCTGTAATCAATCCCTCTTCAGAAATATAAAGGCCTTGTTCTAACTGTTTTAGCCTAGAGAGAGAAAAATATGCTAGAGAGAGAATATTCAGATTATGAATATTTTTGGATAGAAAATTAACTCATCTTATTAAAATAAGTTCCCCTAAAATAGAAATTCAAAAAGAATTTTCCAATGTGCAATTGGAATTAATTGGAAATAAGTATAAAGAACCTTAGTCTAAGGGTCTAGATTTTCAGAAATTTTTAGATTATGGTCCAATTAAGGTTCCTATGGGCCAATAGCATCAATCCATGTGTAGGGAGGAGATAAATCCAATTTGTAAAAGAAGATACCCAAAAATGAGTAAATGCTCACATAAGATGAAGAGTTGAAAATGTACAAGATTTATTAGTAAAAAAACTATGAGCAATATTAAAAATATGAGATATTTTGGGTATCCAAAAATGATTAAATGCTCACATAAGATGAAGAGTTGAAAATGTACAAGGTTTATTAGTAAATAAACACATATGTAAGGAAGGGGAGTTCTTTAAAGGAGGTGCATATTTCACATAAGATGAAGAGTTGAAAATGTACAAGGTTTATTAGTAAAAAAACTATGACACATATGTAAGGAAGAGGAGTTCTTTAAAGGAGGTGCATATTTCACATAAGATGAAGAGTTGAAAATGTACAAGGTTTATTAGTAAAAAACTATGAGCAATAAAATTTTGACACATATGTAAGGAAGGGGAATTCTTTAAAGGAGGTGCATATTTCACATGCTTGAATGAGTTTTAAACTAAAAAATAATGTGATATTTTTATCTCTCATCTCTCTTGAACCAAACCAAATCAAAATGGAACCAAACCGAATCAAAAAGTAACCAAACTAGGTCCAAATCTAGTCCAAATTCAACCAAACTGACTTGAAAAATTCTAGAATCAGTTTGTTTGGTTAGGAGCTCAAATTTTCCTATAAATAGAAGCCTCCCCTTGTTGAAAAAGATATAGAGTCTTATGCCTTGTTACTCTACTCCACCTAAGCCAAAAAAATATAGAGTCTTATGCCTTGTTACTCTACTCCACCTAAGCCAAAAAAATATAGAGTCTTATGCCTTGTTACTCTACTCCACCTAAGCTAAAATATATAGTGTCTTATGCTTTGTTACTATACTCCATCTAAGCCAAAATATATAGCGTCTTATGCTTTGTTACTCCACCTAAGCCAAGAACTGTGAATTCTTTAATAATTCACTAGTTTTTGACACTTCTCTCTTTCTTCAATCCCCATTGGTGGCTCCATCAACATACTAAACCAATTGATTGGTTGGGGGCCTCTACCGTGAATAAAGAATCAAGCAAATTATAAGGTAAGTATATTGAATTTTGATCTTTCTATAATTTCTCAATGATTCTCTCTTCTCAACCCCTCTCAAGCTTGAGAAGTTTAATTGGTATGGTTTTTTAAATGCTATTGAAGTTAATTGGTGAATAGTAGTGAAGAGTTACATAATTTAATAAATGCTATAGAAGTTAATTTCCATTTATGTTTAAATTCTAATGGTTTTTATGTAATTTCTCTCTCTCACTCAAGAAATGGTCATACTCATGAACCATTCTCAATCCAAATGAAGCTTTTCATAAAGCCTTTCCTTAATCCAAGATTAAGCTATGCTTGAGGCCAAATTAATGGCTTTTTGCTATGCTTTTAGTTTATGCACATTGATGATTCAATCCATTATGGATTGATGACCCAATTAGAGACCATTCTAATTGTTTTCTTAATGATCCAATTAGAGACCATTATGGATTGATGATCCAATTAGAGACCATTCTAATTGTTTTCTTAATGATCCAATTAGAGACCATTATGGATTGATGATCCAATTAGAGACCATTATGGATTGATGATCCAATTAGAGACCATTCTAATTATTTCTTTAATAATGAGCTTTATCCCTTAGAAAAGAATTGAGATTTATCAGTCATAGTAGCGGAGCTATGGCAAAATTTTTATAGAAATTACGCATAAAATAAATTCATTCAAAGTATAAAAAGAGGAATTCCTACCATATTCTAGGAACTATCATCCTAGATTAATTAAAAGAATTTTATTATGCATGGAGATGTGGATGTTGCATGTAGATGTAGATGTATGGATGTGAGTGTGAATGTGGAGGTGGATGTATGCATGGGACGTGGATGTATGCATGTAGAAATAGATGTGTAGATGAGGATGTAAATGGAGATGTGGATGGATGCATGTAGATGTAGAGGTATAGATGTAGATGTGAATGGAGATGTGGATGTATACATGTAGATGTAGATGTATAGATGTAGATGTGGATGTGGAGGTGGATGGATGCATGTAGATGTAGATGTATAGATGTAGATGGGAATGGAGATATGGATGTATGCATGTAGATGTAGTTGTGAATGGAGATGTATATGTATACATGTAGATGTAGATGTGGATGTGGATGGGGATGTATGCATGTAGATGTAGGTGTATAGACGTAGATGTGGATGTAGAGGTGGATGTATGCATGTAGATGTAGATGTATAGATGTGGATGTGAATGTGGAGTGGATGTATGCATGTAGATGTAGATGTATGGAGGTGAATGTGAATGTGGATGTGGATGTATGCATAGGGATGTAGATGTATGCATGTAGATGTGAATGTACGCATATAGTTGTGGATGTATGGATGTGAATATATGATTGTGATGTGAGGGAATCTGAAGTGATGAGATGGAAATAATGTGATGGGATGAGTATACATATAAATGGAATATGGAATAAGTAATGTAGATTGAGGAGGGATAATGTGGAAAAATGAAAGTTAAAATAGAAATTGTATTGTAAACTGTTTGTAAATGCTGTTTGTAAATGCTGTCTGTAAATGATTGTTTTATGTCAAGAATGCTGGGGGGAGCATTTTGACCGTCTTGTGAATAAGGTCGTGATGAGAAAGTTGCAATTGCTGACGGGGAGTCAATGAAGGACGTCTCGCGTAGCAAGGTCGGCCGAGGTCTTGACCAGCCTCGGTGCGATTAAAATGGTGAGCTTCCGGTACGGTGGATGAGGGGCCAAGGAAGCGGCCTATGCGTGAAGCGCTAGGTTACCTGCGAAGGATCCTAGAGGGTGCTGACCATACGGTGCTCGGGCTCTGGGTCGCCTAGGATACCCACGCGTGCGTCGAGGAAGATATTGGAACAGAGTTGGAGTTGTTTTCTGAAATCGAGCATGGATCTGGTTGATTGACCTTGCTGGTCTTCAATGGATGAGTCCATGGCTCCTTATATGGATCTGTTGGTTGATCTTGCTGATCTTCAACGAGAGTCCATCATGTTAAGTGATTATATTGCCAAGTATTATAGGCTAGGAACTATCGAAACGGCTCCTGAGCGTTCTAGTTGCCAATGATGCCATAGATACTCTGATGAAGGAATGATGGGAAATTAAGAATCAATTGGATAAATTGGAAGATGGTGATCAATGATACTATGGTTTTATTAAAGGATTGTTTTAAACTGGTTGAATCTGGTTGAAAAAGGCAATTTCATATTGGGTGTGTGAGTGGTGTGACTAGTTTTATTTTGCATGAACATCCGGCTAGGGGGCCCTGGAACTCTTTTCCTTGGTACCCGGGACAAAACCTAACCAAATTTTTAATTGGATCCCATCACTACAGTGGTTGGGCGGTTGGCTAACCCATGGGATTGGATGGGGTTAGGCTGGACTGATGGATCCGTAAATCGAGACTCAAACTTTTATTTTTACGATAGAAAAAAAAAATAAATCCCGGACAGAAACTGTTCTATGGATAGGAATCAACGGCTGTGCCTCTTGAATGGGGAAAAAAGCGTTGATCCCAATGATCCAAGTGCAAGTTTCTTCCTTGAACTGACTAAGTATCTTATAGATGTAATCGGATCATCTCGATCAGAAATGATCTTGACTACGTTAGAGTAAAAAGTTAGCCTGGTGGAATCGCCCGTGCTTTCCGGTAGAGGAAGTTTTTCCGGGTTCGGTTTTGGATCAACCGACGGATTAGTCTCTTATCCGGATATCCGTGGGGTGGGCGAGGCCCCGAGTGTGGGACCCCTGTCCCACGCGAGAAGCGCTACTTCCGCTGCCAGTACCCTGAATCCGTTGCTCGGTGGGAACAGGGATCTTACAGTTGGTATCAGAGCATTTGGTTAATAAAGATCAAGACAAATATGTCAAAAAATTATCAAGAAATACCAAAAGGTTATAATTGTGTGATATAATTCATACAATTTGATATTCAAACTGAAATTCATAATTCGGTAATCGGTTCTTCAGATGGAAGTACCGCAATTATATAGAATCCCTGACTTGCTTGAGGCCTAGACATGATAGTTTTTACCTTATAATTCCAAGGGCCGTGACTACGCGTATATACCGAGAGTATACTGCAGCTCTTTACTGACAGTATATACGAGTAAATCTAAGACTTGAAATTATAAGCGTTAATGCTATCCAGATGATGATTTCGAATGTGATTGATATGATTTTTAATTCTGTTTGAGAATTGATGAATTGATTTGGATTCTGATTGAAAATGCTGATTGAAAAAAAAATGTTGATTTTTAAAAATTAGTTGAAATATAATGAAACCACAATGAGGGGGAATGGGACGAGTCCCTGTGATGATATTCATAACTAGAATGATGATAACGAATTCAGCAAATCACTATGAGATTAGTGGATTGTGCTGTCAGATTGCTACTGTTAATACTTGACCGGTAGATCAAGTTAAGGGATGTCAAATTGAGAACTTGCTTGACTGAAATTTCCGTGGGGAGGAATGTTCCGAAGGAAACTTTTCGGTCTAATGGACCTTTATCATGTTAAAGATATGAATGATATGATCTGAATGAATTGTTATTTAATGATGAGTTCTATATAAGGGATATTTATCCCAGTGTTCTGTTGGGTTGACCAGAATATAAGGAACCCAGAATAAAATTGGATCTTAAGAAAAAGAGCTGTCCTCTACCTTGCGAGATGAGGACATCTCGCACTTTTTAAGTGGGGTAGAATGTAAGATTCCTCCCCAACCTTCGAGGTATACTGGAGTAAGAATCTTCCTTTCTGATCTTATAATTATTCCCTCTCTAAAATAAAAGAAAATTTCTATTTAAAAAAGGAAGACCCTTTTCCTAGAATACTTCTCAGGAGTCACGCCTGTTTTAAGGATTTAGAACAATGAGTTTAGAAGTGAGAATCGGTGTTTTGGATACCAAGGTTTTGGTTTTCATTCGAGTACGGCCCAAAAGAAGTTCTTTATCTCTTGGGGAGTATAAGAAGTTATCTCCCAGATATTGTGATCCTTATATCTGAATTCAATGAAAGTAGGTGACTTAGCCTACAAGTTTCTTTTATCTCCTCATCTCAAAATTCTTAATGCCTTCTATAGAAAAATGTGTTAAACACAAATCATGGAAAGACCGTAAAACTTCAGTGGCAAGTTACCGTTGGCTTCTAGGTTACGCTAGCTCCTTCCTTTATATAAGTCGTAACTTTTACTTGTCGCTCACAGTAATCTTACTCCCATCAATCTCCTTTCTTTCTTAATCTCCTTCATGGCTTGGCAACAGGAATTAGTTTTATCCCTGATGATTTCTCACCTTCAAGACGCAAGAGAGTCTGTGAAGAAAGACTTTATAGAACAGTATGAGCGCTCACTTTTTCCTCACCTAGGAACTTCTGTAGCGCAGACCAAATGGCGGACCTATCAAAACATAACTAGGGTAACACCCTGGGGTCAGCAACACTTTCGTAACAATGTCCGCTTGGCCATGGTTATTGAAGCTTTGGGTTTGGGTCCCCGATACTACTGTGTCATGAGATCAAGGCATCTTGGGTTTTCTGAGCGGGTCTTCTTACTGGCATGTTTTCTTCCTCATGAGAAGATATGCCTTTACCCCGTTTTTGGCTTGCCTCTCAGAGGTCCTTTTGTTAGATCACCTCATACCACTGAGATAGGTGCGGCAATAACCAGCAGAATCATTCCCATAGATGAGTTACCCTATACTTGTGCAGCTTGTGAGGACTGCTTTTGTGACCATATGATGGACGGGCTTATGGAAGTGTAAAGAGTTCTTCTATCTTTACTGTATAAGTTCCGTGAATGAATAAAGTTTAAATCTTGTTCTTATTTTGAATCTTGCTCTTCTTGGTGGTTAATCTTGATTAAAATTTTTCTCTAAATCTCATATTCGTGCATCTTGTAAAATTATCCCAGTTTGCGAGATGAGGACATCTCGCATTTTTTAAGTGGGGTAGAATGTAAGATTCCTCCCCCAACCCCTTTTTGATGTCTAGTATCTTCCCCTGTAATCAATCCCTCTTCAGAAATATAAAGGCCTTGTTCTAACTGTTTTAGCCTAGAGAGAGAAAAATATGCTAGAGAGAGAATATTCAGATTATGAATATTTTTGGATAGAAAATTAACTCATCTTATTAAAATAAGTTCCCCTGAAATAGAAATTCAAAAAGAATTTTCCAATGTGCAATTGGAATTAATTGGAAATAAGTATAAAGAACCTTAGTCTAAGGGTCTAGATTTTTAGAAATTTTTAGAAATTTTTAGATTATGGTCCAATTAAGGTTCCTATGGGCCAATAGCATCAATCCATGTGTAGGGAGGAGATAAATCCAATTTGTAAAAGAAGATACCCAAAAATGAGTAAATGCTCACATAAGATGAAGAGTTGAAAATGTACAAGATTTATTAGTAAAAAAACTATGAGTAATATTAAAAATATGAGATATTTTGGGTATCCAAAAATGAGTAAATGCTCACATAAGATGAAGAGTTGAAAATGTACAAGGTTTATTAGTAAATAAACACATATGTAAGGAAGGGGAGTTCTTTAAAGGAGGTGCATATTTCACATAAGATGAAGAGTTGAAAATGTACAAGGTTTATTAGTAAAAAAACTATGACACATATGTAAGGAAGAGGAGTTCTTTAAAGGAGGTGCATATTTCACATAAGATGAAGAGTTGAAAATGTACAAGGTTTATTAGTAAAAAACTATGAGCAATAAAATTTTGACACATATGTAAGGAAGGGGAATTCTTTAAAGGAGGTGCATATTTCACATGCTTGAATGAGTTTTAAACTCAAAAATAATGTGATATTTTTATCTCTCATCTCTCTTGAACCAAACCAAATCAAAATGGAACCAAACCGAATCAAAAAGTAACCAAACTAGGTCCAAATCTAGTCCAAATTCAACCAAACTGACTTGAAAAATTCTAGAATCAGTTTGTTTGGTTAGGAGCTCAAATTTTCCTATAAATAGAAGCCTCCCCTTGTTGAAAAAGATATAGAGTCTTATGCCTTGTTACTCTACTCCACCTAAGCCAAAAAAATATAGAGTCTTATGCCTTGTTACTCTACTCCACCTAAGCCAAAAAAATATAGAGTCTTATGCCTTGTTACTCTACTCCACCTAAGCTAAAATATATAGTGTCTTATGCTTTGTTACTATACTCCATCTAAGCCAAAATATATAGCGTCTTATGCTTTGTTACTCCACCTAAGCCAAGAACTGTGAATTCTTTAATAATTCACTAGTTTTTGACACTTCTCTCTTTCTTCAATCCCCATTGGTGGCTCCATCAACATACTAAACCAATTGATTGGTTGGGGGCCTCTACCGTGAATAAAGAATCAAGCAAATTATAAGGTAAGTATATTGAATTTTGATCTTTCTATAATTTCTCAATGATTCTCTCTTCTCAACCCCTCTCAAGCTTGAGAAGTTTAATTGGTATGGTTTTTTAAATGCTATTGAAGTTAATTGGTGAATAGTAGTGAAGAGTTACATAATTTAATAAATGCTATAGAAGTTAATTTCCATTTATGTTTAAATTCTAATGGTTTTTATGTAATTTCTCTCTCTCACTCAAGAAATGGTCATACTCATGAACCATTCTCAATCCAAATGAAGCTTTTCATAAAGCCTTTCCTTAATCCAAGATTAAGCTATGCTTGAGGCCAAATTAATGGCTTTTTGCTATGCTTTTAGTTTATGCACATTGATGATTCAATCCATTATGGATTGATGACCCAATTAGAGACCATTCTAGTTGTTTTCTTAATGATCCAATTAGAGACCATTATGGATTGATGATCCAATTAGAGACCATTCTAATTGTTTTCTTAATGATCCAATTAGAGACCATTATGGATTGATGATCCAATTAGAGACCATTATGGATTGATGATCCAATTAGAGACCATTCTAATTATTTCTTTAATAATGAGCTTTATCCCTTAGAAAAGAATTGAGATTTATCAGTCATAGTAGCGGAGCTATGGCAAAATTTTTATAGAAATTACGCATAAAATAAATTCATTCAAAGTATAAAAAGAGGAATTCCTACCATATTCTAGGAACTATCATCCTAGATTAATTAAAAGAATTTTATTATGCATGGAGATGTGGATGTTGCATGTAGATGTAGATGTATGGATGTGAGTGTGAATGTGGAGGTGGATGTATGCATGGGACGTGGATGTATGCATGTAGAAATAGATGTGTAGATGAGGATGTAAATGGAGATGTGGATGGATGCATGTAGATGTAGAGGTATAGATGTAGATGTGAATGGAGATGTGGATGTATACATGTAGATGTAGATGTATAGATGTAGATGTGGATGTGGAGGTGGATGGATGCATGTAGATGTAGATGTATAGATGTAGATGGGAATGGAGATATGGATGTATGCATGTAGATGTAGTTGTGAATGGAGATGTATATGTATACATGTAGATGTAGATGTGGATGTGGATGGGGATGTATGCATGTAGATGTAGGTGTATAGACGTAGATGTGGATGTAGAGGTGGATGTATACATGTAGATGTAGATGTATAGATGTGGAGTGGATGTATGCATGTAGATGTAGATGTATGGAGGTGAATGTGAATGTGGATGTGGATGTATGCATAGGGATGTAGATGTATGCATGTAGATGTGAATGTACGCATATAGTTGTGGATGTATGGATGTGAATATACGATTGTGATGTGAGGGAATCTGAAGTGATGAGATGGAAATGATGTGATGGGATGAGTATACATATAAATGGAATATGGAATAAGTAATGTAGATTGAGGAGGGATAATGTGGAAAAATGAAAGTTAAAATAGAAATTGTATTGTAAACTGTTTGTAAATGCTGTTTGTAAATGCTGTCTGTAAATGATTGTTTTATGTCAAGAATGCTGGGGGGAGCATTTTGACCGTCTTGTGAATAAGGTCGTGATGAGAAAGTTGCAATTGCTGACGGGGAGTCAATGAAGGACGTCTCGCGTAGCAAGGTCGGCCGAGGTCTTGACCAGCCTCGGTGCGATTAAAATGGTGAGCTTCCGGTACGGTGGATGAGGGGCCAAGGAAGCGGCCTATGCGTGAAGCGCTAGGTTACCTGCGAAGGATCCTAGAGGGTGCTGACCATACGGTGCTCGGGCTCTGGGTCGCCTAGGATACCCACGCGTGCGTCGAGGAAGATATTGGAACAGAGTTGGAGTTGTTTTCTGAAATCGAGCATGGATCTGGTTGATTGACCTTGCTGGTCTTCAATGGATGAGTCCATGGCTCCTTATATGGATCTGTTGGTTGATCTTGCTGATCTTCAACGAGAGTCCATCATGTTAAGTGATTATATTGCCAAGTATTATAGGCTAGGAACTATCGAAACGGCTCCTGAGCGTTCTAGTTGCCAATGATGCCATAGATACTCTGATGAAGGAATGATGGGAAATTAAGAATCAATTGGATAAATTGGAAGATGGTGATCAATGATACTATGGTTTTATTAAAGGATTGTTTTAAACTGGTTGAATCTGGTTGAAAAAGGCAATTTCATATTGGGTGTGTGAGTGGTGTGACTAGTTTTATTTTGCATGAACATCCGGCTAGGGGGCCTTGGAACTCTTTTCCTTGGTACCCGGGACAAAACCTAACCAAATTTTTAATTGGATCCCATCACTACAGTGGTTGGGCGGTTGGCTAACCCATGGGATTGGATGGGGTTAGGCTGGACTGATGGATCCGTAAATCGAGACTCAAACTTTTGTTTTTACGATAGAAAAAAAAAATAAATCCCGGACAGAAACTGTTCTATGGATAGGAATCAACGGCTGTGCCTCTTGAATGGGGAAAAAAGCGTTGATCCCAATGATCCAAGTGCAAGTTTCTTCCTTGAACTGACTAAGTATCTTATAGATGTAATCGGATCATCTCGATCAGAAATGATCTTGACTACGTTAGAGTAAAAAGTTAGCCTGGTGGAATCGCCCGTGCTTTCCGGTAGAGGAAGTTTTTTCGGGTTCGGTTTTGGATCAACCGACGGATTAGTCTCTTATCCGGATATCCGTGGGGTGGGCGAGGCCCCGAGTGTGGGACCCCTGTCCCGCGCGAGAAGCGCTACTTCCGCTGCCAGTACCCTGAATCCGTTGCTCGGTGGGAACAGGGATCTTACAGTTGGGACTCAGGCTCCTCTTGTTGTGAAAACATAGCTGCATCATGACCAATGCTACGTCGTTGTTGACGTTGAGAATACTCAATCAAAGATATGCAAGTTTGGTCAAAATCAAGACCGTCCTTGTTAGAAAGAATGGTAACAATGTTGTCATAAGACGGATCCTTTATCGTATCAAGAAGAATTGTAATAAGTTGCTTTCATGGAACAGGATCACCCGCAGCAGCAAGTTGATTAATAATAGATTTGAAAGAATCAATATGCCCCGTCTCATAGCAGTACCAACTTCATACCGTAACTTTGAAAGCAAACCTCTCAAATAAAGTGTTTGTGTAACAGACTTTTTCTGAAAATTTGCTTTAAGATACTCCCATACGTCATGGGAAGTAGGAAAGTCATACACATCAAGCATGAGAGAATCACTAAGAGCAGAAAGAATGTACCGACGAGCTGCTTTATCACGCCTCTGCTAATCCATATAAGCAAGACGCCATGCATCAAAAACAGGGCCTTCCGTGATAAGAACGTTGTCAGAATCCGGAATAGTAGGCTGAGACGGACATAGAGAATCGCCAATAACAACATTTGAAAGCTCATCACCTTCAAGAATTAACAGCATCTTTGCTTTCCAACCGGGAAACCCTTGGCCTTGAAAAGAAGGAATAGAACGTTGGCCAGAAGGAAAACCATTGACGAGAACAGTCATAGCCATATCTATCTACGAGAAGACGTATAAGATAAAATCACAAAATCTGCACACCATAGACAAGGATGACCGCAAGAGATAAGAGACGTCAATAAGAAAAGAGTCCTCAAAATAGAGAGACGTGGAACGCAAGATTCATTGATAGACGCTTGATTGGTCGTTTTGCTAAAAAATAGTAAAATAATAAGAGACGCTTGACGAAAAAGCTAGATTTGGCGGTTTGCTAAAAAAATAGCAAAATAATAAAAGACACTTGACGAAGACGAAACTTGTGTGCTCACAAAGACGCTTGACGAAGACGAAACCTGTGTGCTCACACAAAGAACCTGTTTGCTTATTCAAAGAACCTGTTTTGCTGTTACAGATGCAGTTTGCCTGAACTGTCATAACTTTTGACTCACAACTCCGTTTGACAAACTTTTTTGATAGGATTCACCAGCACAATACAATCTACGCACCTGCACCTCTAAGGACGCGATTAAGAAACAACTCTAATTACAACAAGTTAAGATATAAAATCATGTAGACAACACATAATCAAAGAACAATCTTGTAAGACATGAAATTATAATCATGAATTTAACAAGAAGACATAGATGCTTCCCTTATAGATGCTCTGATACCATGTTGAAATGTAGAGAGAAAGAGACGAGACAAGAGGCACATCATGTACGCTCCCAAAGACTGATTCATATTGAGGACAAGATACATATATATAGGTGAGACCAAGTTAGGTAGAGTGAGCCATATATAGAGCTCCAACAAAGTGAACCTTTAATCACACACTTGAACAGATATAAAAGCATTAAGCAACAACTGGCAGCTATTGGCAAAAAGGTAGAAGATGATGAGGCACTAGCAGTGCTACTGAAGAGTGTGGACAAAGGTGAATATGAAAACATTGTAGCAAAACTAAAGAATGTACCTGAATTGAAGCTACACGAGATAGAAGGAGCTCTACTAGAGCAAGAGACCAGAGGCAAAGAGAAGAAATGACTCGACTCAACAGCAGGAGAAGAAAAAGCATTCTTCACTCAAGGAGGATTCTCTCGAGGATGAGGACGAGGACGAGGAAGAGGCAGAGTAGGAGGAAGGACCTTCACTTGCCACCAAAACTGTGGAAAGTTAGGACACATGGCAAGAGGCTGCTACAGCAAACCCAGTGGAGAAGGAACGACATCAGCAAACTTCATGGAGGCTCCTAAGGAAGTGGAGTCATATCATCTTTTCTAAGAGAGAGAGAGTGTGTGTGTGTGAAACCCCACAACCCAATGTAACCTGCCCCAATAGAGTAAAACCACCTCTGAGCCACACGAATGATGTGGGCCATGTGGTAGATGTATGTGTGACCACTTTAGTCAAGGTCACGGGCACTTGTAGTAGCCTTGGACACATAGAGAGAGAGTGTGTCAAGGACTATGAGTTTAGGGACTTGAGGCACTAGTCGCGGACTATCAAGTAAGAGGGAAACTTGGTATAGGGTCGAAGTGTGCTAGGAGTATTCACTTGAGGGGAGGTGTTGAAATATACAAGTGAATAGGGTGTGTGTGGGAACAAGCCCTTAGCAACAAGAGGCTGTAAAAGAGAATCTGTAAATGCGAGAGAACCTGTGAAAAGGTGAGAAGTAACTACTAGGAGAGAATAAAGGGTAGCATGAGGAGATTTAGGAGGTGTGGAGATATTCTGGGAGAGGTGGAGAGAATCAAGCAAAAGAGGTGGAGTGAATCAAGGAGAAATAAATGGGATTAGATGCTTGGATGTAAACCCTATAAATTGAGGCATTGGCCTAATGAGAATTTGCTGGTTTTTTATTATTCATGCCTACATTAAGCTTTCAATTTAATTGCTCACTAATTACATGTTAATTATCATCTAATTGCTTTGTTAGTGATGTTGATTCTAGCATTTGATCCACCATAGCTCGTCACATTGCTATAAATTTGACACAAGTTTCCTCTCTCCTAGGAAAAGCTGCAAGATCCCTAAGAAGTGCTTTTCAATTTTCCCACATCTTTTGGAGCATAATAGCATAGCCATGTCCTTGACATAAGCCTTATCCGATTTCTTGCTACTTGAGGACATTCTAAGATAGACTTCAGATGGAGCTTTTGATCTCTCAAAACCCTTTAGTGCCAGTCATATCAACATTACAATCAAGGGTGTCTATAAAACACTCATTAAAGGTCATTGTCCTCTACAAATAAAGATAGTTGTGTAGATTTTGATCTTGTAAACCATCAAGTAACAACGAGATCAAAACCAAATTAGCTTGGTTTCTCGTCAAACTGACAAAATGGAAATAGTAGTATCTCTTATGCTTCGAATGTTCTTCCATACAAACTCAGATTTTTATTAGTTGACATTATTGAGATGGTGGACTCCACTTGAGTCTAGACTTTAGAATTCTAGCCTTCAAGTATTTTTCAAGGAAACATATGTAGTCTTGTAAGAGGCTTTAGGGTTTGAAACCAACATCCAGATCCATCTAAGTTCAAGCCAAAAGCTAATATTAGGGTACATTTATCACAAACAGCTTTTCCTTCACACATTCTCTAAAAAACTGCTAGGGTGGTGCTTAGCATATTGTGTTCCATCATACTTGTGCATCTCTGAACATCTTGAGCTTTTGACTGTATGGTTTTTAAGGAGCACGAGTGTTAGTCCTATCCTCAACCCTCAATCCATAGTTTCCATAAAAGATGGCATTTCTAGAGAGAATCATAGAGGGAGTTTTTGTCCAACAAGGGCCATCGATGACATAAGAGGTACCACAGGGTTTAACAAAACTTCATGTAAATGAGGTGGAACAAATATAGGTGTTGGTTAAGATATGGCAACTATTATTGGTGAAGGAAAAACCATACTAATCATGGGTATAAATTGTAAGACAATTTGGGTCTCATATTGGTCTAATTTAAGGGTGTAGAATCCCTAAAAATCCCAAATGGTTAGAAAATTTGGGTCTCATATTGGTCTAATTTAAGGGTGTAGAATCCCTAAAAATCCCAAATGTTTGTTCTGAATTAGATGGTCTTAGGTGGGTTTCTCAAAAAGTCTAAAGGCTCATCATTTGGCGCTCAGAGATGTGGAGATGTTTGGAACTCAATTCAACATTAGCAAGTTCTAGAATTGTGGCTTGAAAGGTGGATGCTTTCGTAATGTGAGTAATCTTCATATCAAACTATTATAATGCTCATGCCCACTAATACCTTTGTTCACATTTGTACGAAAACTATCCGGTTCAAGTATGTGCCTGAGCAATCTGAGAACTCGAGATAGTCATGCATCATCCAAAGCAAAACTCCTTTCACCTCCGCCTCATGCCTATTTGTTGGCCTTGAGATATCAGGCACTTTGATACCTCGCTATAGTGTCTCAAGCTCCTCGATCAAAGACTTGAGGTACACATCCATGTTTGCCACCTTATACTTGCATGGTACAAGGAGAGCAAGCATGATAAGACCTTTCTTGATTTCCACCCATGGAGGGAGGTTGTAATTCACCAATACAATAGTCCAAGTAGACCATGATGTGGACTTGAAGCCAAATGCATTAACACCATCCATGCCCAAGGCAAGACGTAAGTTATGGGGCTCATCTTTTAACTCTTGCCATTGATGCTCCACATGTTGCCATGTTAGTGAATTAGCTAACGATCCTCATGATGCCATCAATTGAGCGATAAGTAGCATGCCATGTCATGAGTTCTGCAATCCCCTTACATTTAAACATGTGTTGATGACCGAGGAATGATAGGGATCTGTCTAAAAAACTTTCGGAGAATTTATTCTCCTTGAAAATAATCCCTATAGTCGCTCTCTCCACATTTTGAACATTGTGTTGCATCTTTATTCACCCCTCTAAATAGCATGCAATCATTAGGACATGCATGTATTTTTGTATAATCCTTACCTAGCATACAGAACATTTTATGAGACCCATCTCATGAGTTCGGTAATAAATTTTGACGGGGAAGAATCTTCTTGAGAAGTCTAAAACATAACATATGAAATTTGTCAAATTCATCTCCACTAAAGTGTTTCCTTTAGAAAGCGGTTTAATTGTGTAAGTCCTATGTCCCCTGACTATAGAAGCAATAGATTTAGAATCTGATGCTTTAGCTCCTTTGACCATGAGATTATTCTCTAGTTAGATGGCATTTGTTGTGACTTCATCCCATGTAGTCATGCCTCTAATGACTAATCCATTATAGATCACTTCATGCTTAAGCAGCCTGTTGTGGATGAATCTATCCAACAATTGATTATTCGGATAGTGTTCATGCAGAAGGCAACAATGAGAGTTTAAATGCTTGATATGGCTAATGAAATCTCTAACCAATTCCTCTTCTTCCCTCTTGGTTATGTGTAGCTATGAAGCTACACCCCATAAGATTCATTCACGCACAAATTGCTTCAAGAACAATCTCCTAAGAGTGGTGAAGTTCAAGCGTTCCTCGACCCTTAGAGTTCTATACCAACCCCACCCTTACCGTCTAATGTTAAACTAAAGGCATTGGTCTTGAAATCCTCATTTCATTCTCCTAGGGCCTCAACCACTTGATCAAATACTTCCAAATGTATCCTAGGATCACCATCTCCAGTAAAATGAGTTATCTTGGCTATCTAGTTAGCCTTCCCATGGGTTTGTTGACCTATCACAGTGCTATGCTTTCTGCTATCGCTCTTCTTAGGACCTGTACAAAAGCAACTCGGTCTGTAGGGGTAGAGCTAATGCTGGCATAACAGGAGCAATGATAGAAGTAGCTGGAGAGGTGCAGCATGTGGCACTGCATGAGGATGCATTAATCTAAACCCTAGTAGGGGTAGTTGTGCTACATAAGGCATGTGCCCTATTGGCACCCCAATAGGTGCTCTGGTCACATGGGAATTAGTTGTAGCTGGTCTCGTAAGAGTTGTTAGCACACTCATTCTAGTGAAGGGTTGTTTAATGGGTGCACCAGAATGAGATGTGACCCCTCTAGGAATGGTAATACCAGATATGCCAAGCATGCAGGGGGCTCCATGTGTGAAGTGGTGTTGGCTACTGTGAATTGTGGGCACACTCATTCTAGTGAAGGGTTGTTTAATGGGTGCACCAGAATGAGATGTGACCCCTCTAGGAATGGTAATACCAGATATGCCAAGCATGCAGGGGGCTCCATGTGTGAAGTAGTGTTGGCTACTGTGAATTGTGGGCATGTGGCTTAGAGGCAATTTTGCATCAGTCATTATAGGTGCCATATTTGATGTGATGTTATCCACTGGATGAGGCAATGTACTAGTATTGTCTTGGGTGGGGGTAGCTCTAGGATCTACTAAGGTGAAGCTTATGCTAGTCTGCCCCCTTGAGTCCCTGCAGCATGGACTTGTGGGTTAGAAGATGTGGGTTGATTTGTGGTATAGCCAGGTGATACTACAAAAGTAGGATCTGGTTCTGGGCTCATAGGAGGTGTTACCATTTCTCTCATTGTGGGAGTTATTACTTTGGATGTCCCAACTTGTGCCATGGGTCTTAGGATCCTTTCATGTTCAATGACTCTATAAATACAATCAAAGAGATCCTGCAATCATTCCTCCTCTGTTGTGGCCCTAGATATGGATTGGACAATCCCTTCCCAACCAACACCTTCCCAACAATCGAAGAGATCCTGCAATCATTCCTCCTCTGTTGTGGCCCTACATATGGATTAGACAATCCCTTCCCAACCAACACCATTTTTGGATGCGTCATGTGCCCAATCATTTGTGAGCAGATGTTGATCCATGATTTGCAAGCCTAGCTCTTTCCTTGAGGTAGATCTCAACATCTTGATCTTGTAATTTTGAACGAGGAAAAACTTGTATAACATACCACCACTTTGGATCAATATAATCTGCATGAAACACACCCTAATATCACAAAGCATAGGGGTTACACTTTTATTATACTACATCAAGATTTACCGTTGAGATTGGTTGGGCTACTAACTTGTTGTGATAGTGTTGAGGTAGTATGAAAGTATCTTTGTCATCATTTCAAAACTTGGTGGAATTATTTTGAAATAACCCATTTGGATGTTTCTTCTTGGTTTCTTGAGCACCTCTATATATCACCTTGAACCATTTGACATCAAAGACGAATAGACTAAATGCTCTAAGTCCAATCTCAAGAATATCTTGAATAGTTCTACAATACTAGAGATTATCCTCTATGACATTGGTATCATCTCTATAATCTCAACTTTCTTGCTTAAAAGTTGCCATCACACCACAATCAAATGTGTTTGTTTTAGAATCCACATGCTCCATGTGAAAGTTCCTCCCCTCTGACCATATTGCATTATATAGTTTGTAATAACATTAAAAAAAAGCATGACATTTAGTATAGTGCATTAAATAAGGTATATAATGATTGAAGCATGAGACAAAGATGAAGAATATACTTACTTGAGGGTCACATTCTCGTGTATACTCATGCTCTTCTATTGTGATCATCTCTCCATTTTTCAATGTGATCGATATTTCCATAGGAAGTCATTCGATATTGATCACATTTGGTAGATGTTCTAAGCCGGGTGAGAATGACAAGCGTCTATTTGTTCTTGTGAAATCTCTTCTCTCATCCTTCATCTATTGATTGCATCCTTCTATCTCCCAATCCACTTCTCCATGATGGGACTATTTAGAATAAAGAATGTTTTCACCTTTTTGTCTATTGATTGCGTTCTAGTATCTCCCAATCCACTTCTCTATAATGGGACTATTTAGAATGAAGAATGTATTCACCTTTTGGTGTAATGCTTTGTTGCCTTTCTTTTCCTTGTGGCACATTAGTGATTAGTCGGTCATCCTCCTCATTACTTCACAATCGTGGAATGGAAGGATCTATGCAAGAAAGATGTTTTGAGATATACACAAGAGACTCTTGCATCAACCATCCCTCTTCCATGTTTGCTTCTAGCCTTGCTCTTTGTCTCACAAAATCCTTTAGGGTTTTCATAAACCTTTTAAGAAAAAACATCCATCAAACATGAACAACACCACAAAGTGCCATTTCATCAACTAAATGTACCACAACATGCAATTGGCTAGTGAGAATTGTTCTAGGAAAGTTATCCTCGATTACACGCTGCCTCAATAGCATTGAAACGATATGTACCTACATACATAACAATCATGTATACTATTTATTATACATAACTTGTGAGCGCATGGGAATACCAAATAGTAAATATAACTTAGCTCTAGTGAATTGAAGAGAAGATTCATTCCTCACCAAGATTGTAAATAACCTCTCTGACCTTCTTGTCTCCACACAACCAACTATAGCAATTGGAAGAATAAACTGCATAGAAAAAAATGGAAATTAGTACTAATATAAGCCTACAAATTATGTACCATAAAGAGAAAATGAATAAGTAAATATTTATATACCTATAATATCCTGTGCCAATCATGTGTCTTGAGGCCATATAATTGTACCTCTCCTTTCTTTTTGGTCTTTATGAAGGCACCCTTCAATGAATGCATTACTCCGGTTGGTGTACGGAAAGAGGCAATCACACTTTTCACCTTATTGTACTCCTTGGTTAAAACCCTTGCACCCTGCGTATCTCTCACTTACAATTGGCCATGCACTTTGAAGGCGTCCAATGTTTTGTAAGTCATCCCTTGCACCGTGCGTATCTCATTTACCAACTAAATGGTCCCAAATATTTGTTGCCACATTCTTGAATATATGCATGGTATCTAAGAGATTATTGATCTTCAACTCACACCAATATGGAAGTCGAAAGAAAATTGAGTGTCTAGACATCCCATCGGGTGGTGGATTACGGGTGCTTCTCCATGCCTCAAACCAATCTCTACCTCTCATCATTAGTGTTGGGACATCATGTGGCACATACTTGGGATGTGAAGGAGGGAGAAATCAATGCTATTTTTCATACAACACCTTCTTTACAGTAGAGGGTCTTTCCAAAAAACAAGTGATGGTCCACAAATTGGACATTTATGATATCTGGAGGTTTCTAAACCTATTTTAAAATTGAGATGATTGAGAGTTTAAAGATTAAAGTTATCTAGTTCAAGTATGTACCTGAGCACTATGAGAACTCAGGATAGTCATGCATCATCCAAAGCAAAACTCCTTTCACCTCCGCCTCATGCATATTTATTGGCCTTGAGAAATCAAGCACTTTGATACCTCGCCATAGTCTCTCAAGCTCCTTGATCAAAGACTCGAGGTACACGTCGATGTTTGCCACCTTATACTTCCCTGGTACAAGGAGAGCAAGCATAATCCTTTCTTGATTGCCACCCATGGAGGGAGGTTGGAATTCACCAATACAATAGACCAAGTAGACCATGATGTGGACTTGAAGCCGAATGCGTTAACACCATCCATGCCCAAGGCAAGACGTAAGTTATGGAGCTCATCTTTAAACTCTTGCCATTGATGCTACACGTGTTCCCATGTTGGTGAATCAGCTGGTGAATCAGCTAACGATCCTCATGATGCCATCAATTGAGCAATAAGTAGCATGCCATGTCATGAGTTATGCAATCCCCTTACATTTAAACATGTTGTGAGGAATAATAGGGAAGTGTCTAAAAACCTTTCGGAGAATTTTGTCTCCTTGAAAATAATCCCTATAGTCACTCTCTCCACATTTTGAACTTTGTGTTGCATCTTTTTTCACCCCTCTAAATAGCATGCAATCATTAGGGCATGCATGTATTTTTGTATAATCCATACCCAGCATACAGAGCATTTAATGAGACCCATCTCGTGAGTCCGGTAATAGATTTTGAGGGGGAAGAATCTTCCTGAGAGAAGTCTAAAACATAACATATGAAATTTGTCAAATTCATCTCTACTAAAGTGTTGCCTTTAGAAAGGGGTTTAATTATGTAAGTCCTATGTCCCATGACTCTGGAAGCAACATATTTAGAATCTGATGCTTTAGCTCCTTTGACCATGAGATTATTCTCTAGTTGGATGGCATTTGTTGTGACTTCATCCCATGTAGTCATGCCTCTAATGACTAATCCATTATAGATCACTTCATGCTTAAGAACAATCTCCTAAAAAGAGTGGTGAAGTTCAAGCGTTCCTCGACCCTGAGAGTTCTATACCAACCCCACCCTTACCGTCTAATGTTAGACTAAAGGCATTGGTCTTGAAATCCTCATTTCATTATCCTAGGGCCTCATTCACTTGATCAAATACTTCAAAATGTATCCTAGGATCATCATCTCCAATGAACTTATGAGTTATCTTGGCTATCTAGTTAGCTTTCCCATGGCTCTGTTGGCCTGTCACAATGCTATGCTTTCTACTACCGCTCTTCCGAGGGCCTGTGCAAAAGCAACTCGGTCTGTGGGAGTAGAGCTAATGCTGGCATAACAGGAGCAATGATAGAAGTAGCTAGAGGTGCAACATGTGGCACTGCATGAGGATGCATTAGTCTAAACCCTAGTAGGGGTAGCTGTGCTACATAAGGCATGTACCCTACTGGCACTCCAATAGGTGCTCTAGTCACGTGGGAATTAGTTGTTGTAGCTGGTAGCAAGAGTTGTTAGCACACTCATTTTGGTGAAGGGTTGTTTAATGGGTGCACCAGAATGAGATGTGACCCCTCTAGGAATGGTAATACCAAATATGCCAAGTATGCAGGGGGCAGCATGTGTGAAGTGGTGTTGGCTACTGTGAACTGTGGGCATGTGGCTTAGAGGCAATTCTGCATCAGTCATCATAGGTGTGATAGTTGATGTGATGTTAGGCAATGTACTAGTATTCTCTTGGGCGGGGGTAGCTCTAGGAGCTACTAAGGTGAGGCTTATGCTAGCTGCCGCCCTTGACTCCCTACAACATGCCCTTGTGGGTTAGAAGATGTGGGTTGATTTATGGTATAGCCAAGTGATACTACAAAAGTAGGATTTGGTTCTGGGCTCACAGGAGGTTTTACCATTTCTACTACAAAAGTAGGATCTGGTTCTGGGCTCACAAGAGGTTTTACCATTTCTCTCATTGTGGGAGTTATTGCTTTGGATGTCCCAACTTGCACCATGGCTCTTAGGATCCTTTCATGTTCAATGACCCTATATATACAATCAAAGAGATCCTGCAATCGTTCCTCCTTTGTTGTGGCCCTAGATATGGATTAGACAATCCCTTCCCAACCAACACCATAATTTTGGATACGTCATGCTCCCAATCATTTGTGATGAGCAGATGATCCATGATTTGTAAGCCTAGCTCTTTCCCTGAGGTAGACACAATGTTATTTCTTATATTGAGCCTATCGAGCACTACCTACACAATCTTGCTTTGGGACTCGTTTTGGGTGTATTGGGCTGCTAATCATTGTTGTGCCGATTCCAAAGTCTCTTCTTCCTTTGCTCTAGCAACTTGGATCAGTGTCTCTACTGCGCTGCCTACACTTCTTTTTTTGATGTCCTCCCATTGGGCATAAGCACTTATGCAGGGGGTGGTTTAAAGGTCATAATTGTACCAAGTGCAGTAGGAGCTGTATGGACATGGATATCAACATGAGCACTCCCTCCTTGGAACGATGAGATTAGACCAGGTGTCTCTGTAGATTTAGCCTCAACTCCTTTATCATATGATCTATATGTCGTAAGGTTTGGCTCAGAGGTAGCGGTTGAGGGCCGGACCTCTGAGGTAGCTAGCTACACTACCAAAGAGACTGGTAGCTGGCTTGATTGGTGAGACCTGGTTAGGGTTTTTACTTCTTGGGACACGGGATCCTTCCGTTGAGTTGAAATATGATGATGTATCATCCCAAGTGTTGTTCTTCTCTATGGCATCCAGTTCCACTTGCATGGCTTTCCTCCAAGTATCCTATGCAAGGGCTTCCTTGACGGAAATGGGCTCTTTGTCTCGCGTGATACGAGACATCAAAGCATAGTTTACTTGTAAAAGCTCCACTGAATGACTTTTGTCACCACCACGAAATCTATTCGATCTTCGAGGTCTGTTCTTTGTGGTCCACATTCGGAGGGAAGCTTCGTAACACTTGACTCCCACCAACCACCTGGGTACTCGAGCAGAACGTGGAGCCTCCTACTGCTACGGGCTCAACTTCCTCAACTGACTGAGGCTGTCCAGCTGGAACAATCGACTGGGAATCATCATCAGAATCATCTGGGTCTCCAAGAAGTGGCGACTCATCAACAGTGGAAATTGGAACATGCTAATCAAAAACCACATCTCTGCTGTGACGATGACCTCGTTCCTCTCTCGATCATACAACCTGTATTCCTTGGAAAGAGAGTTATATCCCACAAAGACAAGCTTTTGGGACATTGAGTCGAGCTTGAGTCAGGTATTTGCACCTTACTTGAGAAAGTTTATAAGGGTCTTTTTGGATGATTTTTGCATTTATTCAAGCCGCATGGATCACTTGGAAAAGTTGAGGTTGGCCTTGCAAAGTATTGATGATGCAAAAGGGTGTCTTAATCCTGGAAAATGCCGCTTGGCACACGAAGGAAGGTGGTTCTCTTGGGACGTGTTATCTTAGAAGAAGGCATAGAGATGGATCCTGAGAAAGTGCAGGCAATTGTGGCCCTCGCACCACCTACCAATGTAAAGGAGAGGTAAGGAGGATTTTGGGTAAAACAAAGTATTACCAACGCTTTGTTGACATGTTCTCTGAGAAGATGTATCCTATAAATCTGTTGACAAAGAAGAATGTTTCTTTCCAATGGGGGACCCGATCAAATTCAATCTTTTTGTTTGCTCAAGGAATGCATGAGTCAAAGTCCAATTGTGCGGGGAAGGACTTTTATGTGAACCCAAGTGTCTCATCACATTCAGTGGGTGCTATACTCTTGCAAAAGGTAGAGCAAGGGCGTATGCAGCCAGTGTATTATGTAAGCTGACAACTCACTGATGCTGCGGAGAGGTATGGTGAAATGGAGAAAGGTGGTTTGTCTCTTGTTTTTGCAGTAAAGAAGTTCAGGTGTCATACTTGTTACCTCGCCCTTTTTTCTTTCTCACATCTCAACCTTCTTTACAATTCTTGGTCCGCAAACCCAATCCTGCACAGGAGGGAAGTTTGCAAAGTGGATTTGTGAGCTTCAAGAGTTCTCTTTATTACAGAAAACACCACTAGGGTCTCTCTTGCAGATTTTCTTACAAGGAAGGATGAGAAAGAAGAAGCAGGAGAAAAGAAAGAAGTATATGAAGATTTGGAGACACCACCAACTGCTTTCACTATGCATTTTGATGGAGCCTTTAGCCCTTCCAGGCAATGTGGGGCTGGGGGGATAGTTTCCAGAAGGAAAAAAGGTATGGGCCAAGGATAGGGAATTTCCAAAGGCTATAACAAATAATGTGGCTGAGTACAATGCATTAATTTGGGGATTAGAAGATTGCATAAAAGATGGAATTAAAGAGGTAGAGGTTAAAGGGGATTCACAATTGGTCATCCGACAAATGAAAGGAGAATATAAGGCAAGGAGTCCTAGTCTCCAAGAATTGTATAAAAGGGCAATGGAGTTAAAAGAAGCTTTTGAGTTTTGTAAATTTGTACATGTTAACAGGAAGGATAATCAAAAGGCTGATGAATTGGCTACTAAAACTTTGGCTTCTTTCAAAGTAGCTATTCTTGCATTAATGGATACAGGTTGGCCTGAGCTCCAAGATGTTCAACACTATTTAGATACAGGATACTTCCCTCTTGGATTGAATTCTCAACAGAAGCAAAGGCTTACCAAGAAAACTCATCCTTACACAATTCTAGGGGATGTTCTTTACAAGCAAGGTAAGGGTAAGATTCTTAGGAGGGTGGTGAGCCTGGAAGAATCTAAAAGGATTATGGAATTATGTCATAAATGTTCAAGTCACTTTGCCTCAGCCAGCACAACTCGGAGGATCCTTACAGGGTATTATTGGCCTTAGCAAAGATGTCTTTGAGTGGTGCAGAAGTTGTAAAGTATGCCAGGCATATGGGCATAAGCAATTGGTTCTTGGACCCTTAAACCCTATCCCAGCATATGGTCCATTTGAAAGGTGGGGATTAGATTTTGTGGGCCCACTTCCTCGTTCAAAATTTGCCATCACACCACAATCAAATGTGTTTGTTTTTTAGAATCCACACGCTCCATGTGAAAGTGCCTCCCCTCTGACCATATTGCATTATATAGTTTGTAATAACGTTAAAAAAAAAGCATGACATTTAGTATAGTGCATTAAATAAGGTATCTATTGTGATCATCTCTCCATTTTTCAATGCGATCGATATTTTGGTAGGAAGTCATTCGATATTGATCACATTTGGCAGATGTTCTAAGTCAGATGAGAATGGCAAGTGTCTATTTGTTCTTGTGAAATCTCTTCTCTCATCCTTCGTCTATTGATTGCATCCTTCTATCTCCCAATCCACTTCTCCATGATGGGACTATTTAGAATGAAAATGTATTCACCTTTTTGTCTATTGATGGCATCCTTGTAAGCAAGAAAGTCGAGATTATAGACATGATACCAATGTCATAGAGGATAATCTTGAGTATTGTAGAACTATTCAAGAAATTCTTGAGATTGGACTTAGAGCATTTAGTCTATTCATCTTTGATGTCAAATGGTTCAAGGTGATATATAGAGGTGCTCAAGAAACCAAGAAGAAACATCCAAATGGATTCTTTCAAAATAATTCCACCAAGTTTTGCAATGATGAGAAAGATACTTTCATACTACTTCAACACTGCCACAACAAGTTAGTAACCCAACCAATCTCAATGGTGCATCTTGATGTAGTATAATAAAAGTGTAACCCTTGTGCTTTGTGATATTAGGGTGTGTTTCACACGTAGATTAAATTGATCCAAAGTGGTGGTATATTATACAAGTTTTTCCTCATTCAAAATTTGAAGATCAAGATGTTGAGAAATGAATCTTTGGATGAGATGTAAGTACTACCTCAAATCGACTCATTGGAAGAAGACAATGACAAATGTAATGATAATCAATAATAAAAAGGCTCATTAATGATATAAACATCAACTAAGTACATCAAAATGTGAGCTAACCCAGCTACTCTTGGTTTACCCACCACCACTAACTCAATAGATCAAGGCATAATGAAAATAAGCTACCCCAGCTAGTCTGAGCTTAGTCACTGCCAATAAATCTAAGTACAATGTAAGTGAGCTAACCCATCTAGTCTGAGTTTAGTCACTATCAACGGCGGCAAACAAATCAAAATCGTCATCTCTCACTGGTGGTTGACGTGCGCATCCGACTGCAGGGGTCGTAAAATATCTGCGAGGAGGTCTGTCTCAAAGGCAGGATCATATGTTGGTGCTAGTGTACTCGGGAGCTCACGAGTCCCATAAGTTGTAGCCCTCTCCCTCTCTCTACATCATGGTACTGCAAGACGTCTCTGTCTCTGTAGACCCAAAATCTGCAATCCACAATGGTACATGCCTGCCACTCAGCGCCGCGTATCTCATGCTAGCACCATCACCCAAGGTGCCACTAGGACCAACACCACCCACATAATTGTATGCTGTGATCTGGATCTCATGAAGGACTCTCTGGTATGCATCAAACTCATGTGCACTCCACTCAATCCTCCACTCAATCTCTGGAGGCACCTCAGGCTCCTGATCTCTGTGATCGACAACGTTGAGTCCTAAGTCAGCTGGAGGTAAAATCAAGAGGCCTGCCAATCCTAGCATCTACTCGAGCGAAGCTTGGGTGAATATTGTCAATGCCCAAAACTCTGTATGTCGCTAGGTCGGCGCATGCTCGGCAAGCGGGACATTCCGAGAATAATACTAGCTCCTGGGTGATGCAAGATAAATGGAAAACATTTCCACATCCCAGGGCATATCCACCAGTATTGTCAATGTCCTCGAGATAGAGCGTAGCAGGCATCATGGAGGAATGGTGGTGCATCCTGAGGGAGAGGTCATCGAAAAACCTCTGTTAACAGGTCGTGAATATAGAGGCAAGTAAGGCACTATCACGTCTGAGGATCTGCAAAACTCTTGAACATGCATCATCAACTCCTTTGCCCTATGCTATGTAATCAGCTCCATAATCATGTGCTGCTCTGCCTTAGCTCTAGAACTCTCTACCTCAGTCCGAGCCTACTCAAAAAGTAAAGCATACAAATAATGTATTAATCTCTCTTTTACGTACAAGAATTTATAACTTTGGACCTTAATTATAACTCTTTTACATACAAGAGAAACCTACCTTCTCGATGTTATACCCACATGACGTGCCTCTACAATACTACCTCTGCCAACACAATGCAGCTCTAAGGTGGTCAATCTCCACTCTCACCTCTATCAACTCCTGAGTGAGTCTCTCAATGGTAGGTGTGGAATGCTACGTGACACAATCAACCACCATGACACTCATTTTAAAAATATAGAAAAGTACATATAAACATGTAAACAAATGTTTATGAAAAAACTTAAGAATTAATAAATGTGTAAATATCTTGACATCTGTCGTTCGGTATCGATCATGAGAACAAGTGCACCACATGCTGGATGCTCTCCTTGGTACTCCGTACGTCGATGCCACAATGGGTGCCAAGATCCTTGACCATCGACATAGGCACAAACTCCGGATCTGTAATAGCTACATGAAGGGATAGTGGAGGCCTCCTACCCTAGTCCTGGTTTGAGACGGCCTCGACCAGCACCGCCACTAGGCTGATGGCTAGTGTAATCCACCTCCTCCCCAAGACAAACTCCACATATAATTTCTTTGCAAAGTATATGGGAATCTGGCGACGGTTGTTCGACATCCTCCCATATGCGGCAACTTATCCACTATAGATATGTGCCACCATATGAGGACACAAACACCATAAAATAGTAAGGGGCTTGCCCGCCCCCCCGCCGGGGCTCATCCCACAGCTATCGAGGAAAAGATCTAAGTAGTCTCCATCCCATCGTGAAGGCTACGAAGGGACGATAGCATCGCCTCCAAGTCTGACACGATATATAATGTAGACGGTATGTCTCTACCAGTCCTATGGATAGCCGCTAACTCGCGGTCTATCTCCATGTGATAAGGTCCACAATAGACGAGCGGCCCTCCTCGTGGCCCTTCTCACATGACTCCATGCTAAAACCTAAGCCTAACACAAACATGAAGGTCAATGTGAAAGGTCCAATGCTAAGTGCTAATAAGTAGCACTAATGAAGCTATAAAACAATAAGTAGCACTAATGAAGCCTAACGCAAACATGAAGGTCAATGTGAAAGGTCCAATGCTTAGTGCTAATAATAAGTAGCACTAATGAAGCTATAAAAGAATGCTAATGAGCCCACTAATGCTAATCCAAATCAAGAGAGCAAGGAGAGTGAAAACAAAGTGTGACAATGAGGCAAAAAAAAACTTTTTGGTTTTATAACCTCGATCGAGGTTTGGTGACATGCATTTTAGGGTTTGCAAGATGTACGCTCCGGCGGATGTACATCGCGATTTTAGCGTCAGTGGAAACAAACAACCAAGATACGCATTTGATTTTAGGGTTGGTGAAGGATCTATGACTGTTGTGATTTTAATTAAGTATCTCATTCAAGGTACATGGACGGCTTAGATTTTGGGTAATTATCACGACCGAGGTAGTATATCTTATACTTAGGTATGGGCTCCATAAGGAAAAGAAAAAACAGAAATATACTAGAAAGGGACCTTTAGGGTTTGCAAAGTTACACCGCAAGGAACCATACGTGTTGAGACTCTTCATGGAGTTGAGACTGTTGGTTTCCTTAATGGTAGTAAGTTTAAGAAATATTATGGACCTCTTACCAACGAATCCTTGTGTGCCTCTCATGACAAAAAAGCCACCAAGGAAAGGGCCACTCAGAAGATCCAAGCCCAAGAGGAGGCAAGGAAAAGATGGGTAAAACTTCAACAACATCGAGAAGAAAACTTAGACTTGTTGCATAAGATTACGTTGCAGAGGTATAAATGAGAACATGAATGATCACATCCCAACTCTCAGAACACCCATTTAATTGCCTAGCCCCTATGGTAAAGTGTTCTCTAATGCTATGCTTGACATCGGTACTAGTCACAATGTACTCTCCTTTGCTACATGGAAATAGTTGGATAAACATTAACTAGAAAAGTCTAGCATGAGAATTGAGGGTATAAGTGCCACAAATACCAAGGTACTTGGTTTGCGTAAAACTAATCAGGTAGCATTTGGACATCTTTTCGGCCTTATAGTTCTATTTTTTAGGGATTAAGGCTAATTTTGAGAATTCTAAAGGAGACAAGGGAAATAAAAAGGCCTACTTGGAGCCTATAGTTTGATCTTTCTAGCTTATAAATCCCAACCAAAATTTTAGGGTCTAAAGTAGTCATTTTCTCTCTCTCTTGTAGCAAGCACTTTCCACATTACTAAGCTCGTAACTAAGGGGGGCCCAAAAATAGTGATTTGTTTTTTCTGTTAGCAAGTTTTTTGGCTTTGAAACTTATCTTAGACCCTTATATATATCAAAATTTCAATTTTTAACCTCCAATTTTCCCCCAAAACCTCCTCTATCGCCTTGAATGTGACATCTTTTTCTCCCTCATTTATTGCCTTTGCTTTCTGACCAAATCACCCTCATTAAATGCCTGGGTGGTTGCAAGATGAGGTTATCTAGTTTCATTTAGTGGGCACCCTTGGCTTTAGCCTGAAAATATGTATTTTTTCAAGAAGAATAGCCAATCTCTTCTAGTTAGCCAAGGAGTTTGACTTCAAGGTATGTTAATGAAACATCATATGCAAAGTTGGGCACCTCAAACTATAATCTGACCGAATATCCAATAAGTCCAAATCCCCAAAATTGTATACAAGCCCTGTCGGAGGTTTAGATGACAGGTACACTAAATGTGAGTAAATTGCCTATAACTTTTACATTATTACTCATATGATGTTCCCACTTTGCATATCACAAATTCAAATAAGATAGATCCTAACTTGACTTATCGAGTAATTTTTAATGTGTTCTATTTTTTCTATATTATTTAAAAGGCATTAGAATTGTTAAAAACCATACTATTTTGTACTCCCATCATATCTACCATTTATAATGCTCAATTTGTATAGATCTAGTGATGATTAGATTGGGGAAGATTAGTAGAATGTGGGTCTAAGGTAAAATTACAAATCTAACGGTTGGAATTTTGTGGATTTACTTTGGAAATTTTGTTATGACTATAAGAGGCCCATTAAATCAATTGTAATTTAGTTCTAAAAAATTAAATATTAAGTATTTCAATCTAGAAACTCTAGGGGTCAATATGCTTGTTGCCATGAATTTATTAAAAATAATTTGGCTTAATTTGAGTATGGTAAGGTCAATTTTCAATCCTCCCAAGTGAAAATTCCGATATTGTGTCCACTTTTCCCTTTTCAAGTCTAAAACAATCCTAGTTAGGATTGGTAAACTTCAAAGCCTAGATATCATTCCATGTGTGAGGATTGGGTAGGCAAAAATCTTATATATGCATGCCACTTTATGTCCACATAAGCAGCTTACCACCTCACCTTGCCACCGCCACTCTCCATGATGTCAACATGGTCAACCTAGTTGACTCCCTACCTCATCATCCTAGTCATCATTAAAGCCACACCTTCTTTTCACATTTGCATGCCACCTCGCATGCTTGGTGACATGGCATGCCACATCATGGAATTGTCACATAAGCCATAATAGTGCCATGTGTCAAGAAAATGCCACGTGTCATGCACGCATGTGACATGTGGTACCTCCTTCCCGCCTCCCCATTTTTCTTCAAAAATATATTTTTAAAAAAGTTAATTTAGTAATTTAGAGAAATAAAATATAGAATTTTAAATAATAAAATATATATAACTTATTAATATAAAAGAATTTAAAGTCACTAATTTTAAGGGATTATATTTTGGAATAAGATAAATAATATTATTTTTATAGTTCATGTTATTTAATTTAAGAAAATAATTTTTTAAATTTAATATTTCTTGAAAACATTTTATGTGTAGGATAAACCTTTGAATAAATTTTTTTAAAAATACATTATAAAAGAAAATACATTTATATAACTATAAAATAAAAGATAAATTTAAAGATATATCTAGTAATGATAAATATTTAGACTTGTTAATAAATATTATTAATAATATTAATTTTTAAGTGGGTAATAGCTTATCTTTATGTTTATCTTAATTATCTAATTAATCTTAGATAGGAAATCCAATGAGATTTAAAGTGGATAACTTATTTTTCCTATATAATCACACATCTCTAGTCCTATCCCACACTTATCTTCAGTACTATCCCATCATCCATAATTTTTACTCTCTTAGACACCTTAAGAATGGGTTCTCAAAGTCGTAGGAGTCGGAAACATGACAGGACTAGACTTTCCCCCGTCTACCGAGTTCAAGAGGAGGAGAGGAAAAGGGTATCTAGTGTGCGAGAAAGAGAGAGTGGAGAGAGCACGTCAACGAGCAACACCTTTTGTTGTGATGATCCAAGCCTTGCTTCTCCTCTTCCACTTCCTCTCCCTCTGCCCTCTTCCCCCCCACTACCCCTTAGTTTACATAATCCACATGAACCTGCCCTTCTCCTGAGATCCCCCTTCTCTTCCACAAGAACCCACCCCCCTCCTTTGGGCGCCCATAGTGTGGATGGAAAAGAGCTATCAAAGTCAGGGGTGCATCGTCATGTCCATGCAACCTTCCATTCCTATTTCAAACACCTCACGCCGGAGTGTTCACTGATGAGCACGGTGCTTGCTTTCTTGAAATGACCCAAACAAAGTTGTATTCTTAGTTTGTGGCATCATATCCAGAGCTTAAAATTGGGCAAAGGTCATTTGAGAGGTGTAAGCCTTAGTTTTTGAGGTACTCACATCGTGACACATGTTGTTGTCGTCGCTACCATGTTGAGTTCAAACGTTTTTAGGATGTGTTCCGTTCTCTTAGTGGGCATAGAGTGTTGCCTCATAGTCCTCGTGATTTCATCCACTCTCTTTTGTGTGCACGCACGGAGGATGCCTAGTTCCATAGGACACCTTGTGTGGAGAGAAATTGCACATCATGTGGTTCACTTGCACATCTACAAATGGTAGATCTTGATGCAAGTGACCAAGAGATAGTGCCATGGCAATGTTATGAGTATGTGACATACTAGCTCTAGAGCGGTGGGGCAGTCCAGGAAGTCGCAGCTCGTGGACAAACATACACCACGTTGTCACTTCACAGTTACATTTAGGGTGCAGATCTACCCCTATATACGGCACAATCATTGTGCCAAGTGGCAGGATTGTCAGTTCTGAGCATGCCTGGCAGAGTTTCCTATTGGTGTGGTCGTCTTTGTGGTTGATTTTGCACAGAACTACACCTTCACACCTTTTCAAGAGGAGATACAATCAGAGTATTACTTCTTGGAGTAGGTAATGGATATATTTCATAATAATTGTTTTGTGTCTGAGCTATATTACTTATTTTATTTTTTGTGTCCTAAACGTCTCTCTTACTTACCTCACCGGGATGCTATTATCGTCCACATTAGCTATTGACATGCAGAGGCCCATCATGTAGATGGGATAGCAAGTACCCCCCCGAGGCCCATGTCATTATTCGAGAGTATCATTTCTATATTAGTGGATGATCGTTCACATGATGTACATTTTGTGCAACATTGTTTTCGTCTCCATGACAAATTTTTATGAGATTGTGGGATCACATGTGGCCACCAATGGGTTTGGTTGGATGGTTATGGCACACAGCTCAAGTCATACGACAATTCTGTTGGCTCTATAGGTAGTACTTATGGTTCTCTTATATTCGCAACAATAATTAAACTAAATTCATTAGAGCATCTTAAAGAAAACAATAACTAAGACTTTGCTTTATGGATTTATAGGTGGCACGTGCAGTCTAGTATCCCAGTGTTTTAGTCATTCTTTGAGACTGGTCATGGGAAGGGAGAGCATGATGGTGAGGGCGCGTGTGAAACGTGCCCTAAGGCATGATCAACTACGACAGGATGCTGAGCGGTTTTGAGATGCAGGCCACGTGGTGGAGCGGTGCTCCCAACATTTGTGTGGGAGTGCAGCATCATCGTATGCAAACGTGATGCTCGGATTGTCAGGAGATTTTTTGGGCATGTGGATGGTGGCATGATTGATGGTAGAGCTTCCCATGTTTGTGACACAGTACCTGCTTGCACCTTCAGCTTACATTCCATCAAGAGTTCATGCATGACGTCCCCCATGATTTACACACGATGGTTTGCATGCTTCTGTGGAGCATGTATGGATGGCGATTGGTCACATTGTGCCTCAAGAGGATGGGCAGATGCATGGATACAGACAGTCCTCTCCCTCAAGCACCCTTCACATCTAGTGTTGTCCGATGAGCACATAGGTTATGTGTTCATCATGGCTAGCTATGATGACCTGACATATTTAATACAAGAGGGTGATGTATTTGCTATTATTGCCCGGCGAGGGAAATAGCAAGGGAGTAGACTAGACTATCTGATGAGTTACACTAGGCCAAAGTGCATCCTTGACCAGGATACAATGGATGATCATGGGTTTTTTTTTAACGCCCATAATAGCATGATTTTGGATGGCCGGTTCTACCAGCAGATTCAACTTCATTGGGGGAATCTTGAGTTCCAGCTACAGTGGAAGTGGGAGTTAGAGGAATTTTAGTTCTCTCATCTAGTGGTTGCTACCAGGCTCACTCTTGATCGAGTTAGAGGAATTTTAGTTCTCTCATCTAGTGGTTGCTACTAGGCTCACTCTTGATCGAGTTAGAGGAATTTTAGTTCTCTCATCTAGTGGTTGCTACCAGGCTCACTCTTGATCGAGTATAGAGACAAAAACACATTTATTGCCCTTTTTTTTGGCTTCGGGTTGATGACCATAACAGCATTCCAGAGCAGTTGAGAGCTCGAGAGGGTGCTACTGACTAGATCTCTATCTTGATAGTGACTAAACTCAAACTAGCTGGGTTAGCTTACTTACATTATTGTACTTAGATTTATTGGGAGTGACTAGCCTCATAATAGTTGGGGCAGCTTACTTACATTATTGTACTTAGATTTATTGGGAGTGACTAACCTCATAATAGTTGGGGCAGCTCATTTTCATTATGCCTTGATCTTTGGAAACCCAGAGTGCCTGGGTTAGCTCACATTCTAATGTTTTTATCATTATAAGTTTTTTCATTATTGAGGATCATTGCATTTTAGTTGACGTTCATGGTTTTTTCATTATTGAGGATCATTGCATTTTAGTTGACGTTCATGGTTTTTTTATTTTTTTAACACTTTGGCTATCATATTGTTTGTTGAAAATCCCCATGCCATCATACCCAAACATGCTTCATTGGAAAGAAAACTTTGCAAGCACGTGGGGGAGGACCCACCCCCACATGCTCACAAAGTTTGGTCCCCAATCGGAGCATGTTTGGGTACGATGGTATGGGGAAGAGCGGGATTTTCCATGGCCTTTTAAGCACAGAGACTTGAAAAATCCACGCTGGGCGCTAATTACTAACCCAAACATGCTCCAATGGGGAGGAAACTTTCTAAGCAAGCGAGGGTGGGTCCCCCCCACATGCTTGCAAAGTTTGGTTCCCATCGGAGCATGTTTGGGTACGATAGTATGGGGAAGAGCGGGATTTTCCATGGCCTCAAGCACCAAGAGACTTGAAAAATCCACCCTCGATGCTAATTTCTAACCCAAGCATGCTTCGATGGTGGGGGGACCAAACTTTGCAAGCATGTGGGGGTGGGTTCCCCCCACATTCTTGCAAAGTTTGGGCCCCATTAGAGCATGTTTGGGTATGATGCATGGGGATTTTCAACAAACAATATGATAGCCAAACTGTTTAAAAAAATTAAAAAACCATGAACATTAACTAAAATGTAATGATACTCAATAATGAAAAAGCTCATAATGATATAAACATCAACTAAGTACATCAGAATGCGAGCTAACCTAGCTACTCTGGGTTTACCTACTAACTCAATAGATCAAGGCATAATGAAAATAAGCTACCCCAGCTAGTCTGAGCTTAGTCACTGCCAATATGTAAGTGAGCTAACCCATCTAGTCTGAGTTTAGTCACTATCAACGGCAAACAAATCAAAATCCTCATCTCTCACTGGTGGTCGACGTGCACATCCGACTGCAAGGGTCGTCAAATACCTGTGGGGAGGTCTGTGTCTAAAAGGCAGGATCATAAGTTGGTGCTAGTGTACTCGGGAGCTCACGAGTCCCATAAGCTGTAGCCCTCTCCCTTTCTCTACATCATGGTACTGCAAGATGTCTCTGTCTCTGTAAACCCAAAATCTGCAATCCACAATGGTACGTGCCTGCTAGCACGTGTAAGCTCCTCTACTGTAAGGGCACACTGCTCATGACAAGCAACACTATTGCTAGAACCATCACCCAAGGTGCCACTAGGACCAACACCACCCACATGCTCATAGGCTGTGATCTGGATCTCATGAAGGACTCTCTGGTATGCATCAAACTCGTGTGCACTCCACTCAATCTCTACTAGAGGCACCTCAGCAGACTCCTGATCTCTGTGATCGGCAACGTTGAGTCCTAAGTCAGCTGGAGGTAAAATCAAGAGGCCTACCAGTCCTAGCATCTACTCGAGCGAAGCTTGGGTGAATATCATCAATGCCCAAAACTCTAGATGTCGCTAGGTCGGTGCGTGCTCGGCAAGCGGGACATGCCGAGAAGCATACTAGCTCCTGGGTGATGCAAGAAAAATGGAAAACATTTCCACATCCCAGAGCATATCCACCAGTACTATCAATGTCCTCGAGACAGAGCGTAGCAGGCATCATGGAGGAATGGTGGTGCATCGTGAGGGAGAGGTCATCAAAAAAACCTCTGTTTTACAGGCCGTGAATATATAGGCAAGTAAGGCACTGTCACGTCTGAGGATCTGCAAAACTCTTGAACATGCATCATCAACTCCTTTGTCCTATGTAATCAGCTCCATATTCATGAGAACAAGTCCACCACATGCTGGATGCTCTCAGTACTCTGTACTTCGATGCCACAATGGGTGCCAAGATCCTAGACCATCGATATAGGCACAAACGCCGGATCTGTAATAGCTACATGAAGGGATACTGGAGGCCTCCTACCCTGGTCCTGGAGACCGCCTCGACCAGCACCGCCACTAGGCCGATGGCTACTGTAATCCACCTCCTCCTCTAAGACAAACTCCACATATAATTTCTTTGCAAAGTATATGGGAATCTCGCGGCGGTTCTTTGACATCCTCCCATATGCGGCAACCTATCCACTATAGATATGTGCCGCCATATGAGGAGACAAACACCATAAAATAGTAAGGGGCTTGCGCCCCCCGGGGCTCATCCCACAGCTATCGAGGAAAAGATCTAAGTAGTCTACATCCCATCGTGAAGGCTACGAAGGGACGATAGCATCGCCCTCCAAGTTTGACACGATATATAATGTAGACGGTTTGTCTCCTAGCAGTCCTATGGATAGCCGCTAACTCATGGTCTATCTCCGTGATGAGGTCCACAATAGATGAGAGGCCCTCCTTGTGGCCCTCCTCACATGACTCCATGCTAAAACCTAAGCCTAACACAAACATGAAGGTCAATGTGAAAGGTCCAATGCTTAGTGCAAATAAGTAGCACTAATGAAGCTATAAAACAATAAGTAGCACTAATGAAGCTATAAAACAATAAGTAGCTTCATTAGTGCTAATAAGTAGCACTAATGAAGCCTAACACAAACATGAAGGTCAATATGAAAGTTTCAATGCTTAGTGCTAATAAGTAGCACTAATGAAGCTACAAAACAATGCTAATGAGCCCACTTATGCTAATCTAAATCAAGAGAGTAAGGAGAGTGAAAACAAAGAGTGACAATGAGGCAAAAAAAAAACTTTTTGGTTTTATAACCTCGCTCGAGGTTTGGTGACATGAATTTTAGGGTTTGCAAGATGTACGCTCCAGATGTACACCGCGATTTTAGGATCAGTGAGACAAACAACCAAGATATGCATTTGATTTTAGGGTTGGTGAAGGATCGATGACTATTGCGATTTTAATTATGTATCTCATTCAAGGTACATGAACGGCTTAGATTTTGGGTAATTATCACGACCGAGGTAGTATATCTTATACTTAGGTATGGGCTCCATAATGAAAAGAAAAAACTCAAATATACTAGAAAGGGACCTTTAGGGTTTGCAAAGTTACACTGCAAGGAACCATACGTGTTGAGACTCTTGATGGAGTTGAGACTGTTGGTTTCCTTAATGGTAGTAAGTTTAAGAAATATTATGGACCTCTTACCAAAGAATCCTTGTGTGCCTCTCATGACAAAAAAGCCACCAAGGAAAGGGCCACTCAGAAGAAGATCCAAGCCCAAGAGGAGGCAAGGAAAAGATGGGTAAAACTTCAACAACATCGAGAAGAAAACTTAGACTTGTTGCATAAGATTACGTTGTAGAGGTATAAACGAGAACATGAATGATCACATCTCAACTCTTAGAACACCCATTTATTTGTCTAGCCCCTATGGTAAAGTGTTCTCTAATGCTATGCTTATACCAAGGTACTTGGTTTGCGTAAAACTAATTAGGTAGCATTTGGACATCTTTTCGGCCTTATAGTTCTATTTTTTAGGGATTAAGGCTAATTTTGAGCATTCTAAAGGAGACAAGGGCAATAAAAAGGCCTACTTGGAGTCTATAGTTTGATCTTTCTAGCCTATAAATCCCAACCAAAATTTTAGGGTCTAAGGTAGTCATTTTATCTCTCTCTTGTAGCAAGCACTTTCCACATCACTAAGCTCGTATAACTAAGGGGGGCCCAAAATAGTGATTTCTTTTTTCTGTTAGCAAGTTTTTTGGCTTTGAAACTTATCTTAGACCCTTATATATATCAAAAATTTAATTTTTAACCTCCAATTCGATATATAATGTAGACGGTATGTCTCTAGCAATCCTATGGATAGCTGCTAACTCGCGGTCTATCTCCGTGATGAGGTCCACAATAGACAAGCCGCCCTCCTCGTGGCCCTCCTCACATGACTCTATGCTAAAACCTAAGCCTAACACAAACATGAAGGTCAATGTGAAAGTTCCAATGCTTAGTGCTAATAAGTAGCACTAATGAAGCTATAAAACAATGCTAATGAGCCCACTAATGCTAATCCAAATCAAGAGAGCAAGGAGAGTGAAAATAAAGTGTGACAATGAGGCAAAAAAAGAAAACTTTTTGGTTTTATAACCTCAATCAAGGTTTGGTGACATGCATTTTAGGGTTTGCAAGATGTACGCTTCGGATGTACACCGCGATTTTAGGGTCAGTGAGACAAACAACCAAGATACATATTTGATTTTAGGGTTGGTGAAGGATCGATGACTGTTGCGATTTTACTTAAGTATCTCATTCAAGGTACATGGAAGGCTTAGATTTTGGGTAATTATCACATTTGACCATAGTCAAGATGCACTTCATACCTCAATCGAGATATTTAAATGGCTTGGATCGCATCTTCAGATGTACACAAATGGACATGTTGGATTGTGTAGATGTATCTCGTTCGAACGGCTTAGATTTCATCTTGCTATCGTGAACGAGATATTTGGACAAATGAGATTACATCTCTATACCTCGAATGAGATATTTCAATGGTTGAGATTATATTTCAATATCTCGTTCGAGATATGTGGATGGTGGAGATGGCCTCATTGAATATGTTGAATGTACATTTGAGCGGGATGTCCAAAGGGATCCACTGTGGCATTGACGTGGATCCGAGTGGCATGCATATCTCGATCGAGATAGTGTGGTGGTGATGACCTGTACTAGTGACATGGATGGTGACTTGAAACCCGGACCTACTGGCGTGGCGTTAGTTGGTATCTTGTTTGAGATATGTTGCTTTAGGCTCGAGAGGCACATGGTATGTTTTAGTGATATCACAATTGAGGTACTCCACCCGAGTTGCATCGATGTCCCAATTTTAGAGAGAGTGAACAAAAGTGAGTACCCTCATCTTGCTACCACCCGCTTCCAAATTATCCTATCACTTTCTAGATCGTCATTCTCGCAAGTTGGTGGGGGCAAAAAAATAGTGATTTTTCTATTCATCTTTTTTGGATTCTCATGCTTTCAAACTTAATTCAAACCCATATACATATATAAAATTCTTTTTGAAAACTCAATTTCCACCTAAAACCGTCTCTACACTACCTTTTTCCCTCCAAATTAACCTCCCTCCTCTCTCTCTTCCTCTCTCTCCCTCTCTCCCCCTCTCTACTGTGAGCTCATGGCCTACTTATACATAGTCCATCCCTCTCCTTTCAACTCCCTCTCTCTCTCTCTCTCTCTCTCTCTCTCTCTCTCTCTCTCTCTCTCTCTCTAATGTGATCTTATGGTCTTCATACTCACTTTCCCTCTCTCCCTCTTTCTCCCTCTCTCTCTCTACTATGGTTTCATGCCATTCTCACTCTCTCTCTATTATGCTTTCATGGAGTAACACAACCATAGAGATGTTAATCCACCATTACTTGGCCTTTGAAATCTTTTCTCTCCACTTGGAGCTCGTCCGATTGTGTGACTTGTTACCTAAGTAGAATCATGGCCTTGCAGGAAATCACCAATGCAAATGTGCCATCACAACGATGCAAAGGTGGCTTTGCATGTTTAAGCGTTGGAAAAGTATGCATCTTTGGGCAAGGGTCATCTCATAGAACAAGAGAAGATTGCACGGAGACAAGGTGGTCAGAAAAATGTGGATCTATGGGTTGATGTAAATCTATACCCAGCGGACCCTTCTACGCAATACCCACCAACTTTCAGAGACTTGCCCTCATTTATTCGGTATGTGGGAGATGGTAACAATGGGATAATCGGGTATTGCAAGAGATTGCCAACAAGTGATGTTGGCAGAGTATTCTACTTGTCCTTGCAATTGCATGCTCTTCAAGGAACATTAGGTGGTTTGCACCAAGCTCTCTTTTAGTCTCACACCAAGGTTGAAGAGCTTGAGGATGAAAATCATGAGGGTGTAGCATGCATTGAAAATTGAAGGCAAGCATCAACCACATGAAGAGCACCCCTAATGGAGCCACGGAGCATAAGAGGCCACTCAACCACATTGAAACACTTGCTATGGTGGGAGGGGGGCTCAACAAAGAGTTCATGCAGTGCGGTATGTCACTTAACCATTCCACTGGTAATGTCGATGCAATGTCAGTGCACTTCTAAGTTCGAAATGTTAATGCTTTATTTTTTCTTTGTAGGGTATTCCTCCAAGATGTTACAGGTGCTGATAAGTCTGGGGACTGTAATGAGCTCTTGCGCTCAATCACAAGCATGTGCTTAAAATTATCAAGGATCCCTATGTCAAGAAGATACGTTTGGCGGTGTCCAATTATAACATGTCTCAGGTATCCCAAATGATTAGTAGTGCTGAAGTTGTTATGTGTGTGATGAGGTAGGCGTTAGCACCAAGGGCTATAAGGCACTTCATCAGTTGCTAGAAGACACCCTTCGCAAAAGGTATCATGCACAACCTTTTCTCAGTGTGCCTAAGAGGGTATCATTAGCTAAGGGAGTGAGCAATGAAGACGTCAAATGTAGGATTTGTGAGTACTATCACATCCATGACACCCTCTCTATTGGAACATGGGAGGAAGTGAAGACCGCACATGATATGGTTTTTCACCTTTACGATGAATTCAACAACATATTTGTGGACCTATAGATACTACAAAAGGCTATGATATCATTATATGGATTGCCTGTAGGATGTGAGTGCAGTTTTTAACATTATAATGTTTTTATTTGTGTGCACGTTTTCGTACACAGAGCGTAACACACTACAAGGGATCGGGCTCATACCCGTGCTCCTAGCCGCTAAAAATGACTTGTGAAAAAAAAGTTACGGGCCCATGTATCAGCGCGTGTATCATCGCGGGCCAGAGACATGCATGTAAAAGCGCGTGTATAGAAATATTGAGACGCGCTGATCTGATACACGGCCGAATACGCGCGTTTTGTCAATTTAGCTGAACTTAGACGCGCTGATAGGAGGGTGTATACATGCGTTTTGGCAATTAAGCAGCGCTTATACATGCGTATTACACAGATTATCTGCGTATATACACATGAGTTTTCTAGATTTGACGCGTCTATACACGCACATTTCAGAGGGTATCCGCGTTTATACATGACGAGACTTTTTGCAGAGTTGACGTGTCTATACACGCTGATGGCACGGAAGCGGTAGAGCTGTCTACGCCCTTATAGCATGCCACACTTCCACACACGCATGCTAACACACCAGAACACCAGACCAAAGAGCATGAACAAGACTCATATTTCAGAAAAGACCTTGACCTTTACAGAGTCGGATATCCCAAGATATCAGCTACACCAAGCACCCGCTCGCAATCGGCCTTCTCCAGCTCCTGGTCGCTCCCAATCCGTTCCCTCCTCGCTTCTCTGCAGCAGCCTTCTGCACTCTCTGCTCTGCACCTCAGCTGAGATCCTCTCTGCTACACCTCCAGTACCCTGCCAGTTCCCCAAGCATAGAACCAGTCATCATCTCATCTGGTCACCAACCCAACAACCAGCCCAAACCACACAAAACCCAGTGGCTCCCTCTTGAGCCTCCCTGGTCTTCACAGATGGCAACCATGTAATCAAGAAAACACCCCACACCACACCTCAGCGGCGGCTCCCCTCTACTGCAACAACACCCCGGCTCTCCTCTTGTGTACTTCCTCTCACTCTCCCCTTGGCTCTCCCTTGGCTCTTTGTCTACAGCTACGCCCCAGCCTGTCAGCGTCCTCCAAGCTCAGCAGCCCATCGCTGCTCCAGTCATGCCCTCCAGCAGCCCGCTCCACCAGCTGCTCCTCACTAAAGAGAGAGAGCCCTCTCACAATAACCAGGCGACCTCCTCCTTTCAAATCCAAGCTGCGCCTGCAGCTGCGCTTCGCTCCAAACACCAGGCGACCTCACTGTCTTCTTGTCAAGCATGCACACAGCGGTGGCCTCCTGCCCCCCGTCTCTGTGCCCACTTCTCTCCCCGCTGCTCCTCTGCAGCCCTCCACACCTTCACTGCAGCCACACCCGCGGCTGCACCAGTTCCTGCACTCTCCCAAAAGAGAGGCCCCCTCGCTTCCTCACTGCTCACGCTGGCCTACAGTTTACGCCCAAGAGAGCCCCTAGAAGCCCCCCGTCTCAATACGGCGACCTTCGTTTTTTCTGCAGCACACGCCGCCTTCACCAGCTCGTCAGCTTCTGGAACGTCGCGTTGGCAGCGCCATATAGCTCCACGCCCACCACCTTTTTATGGCCATTTTATCCATCATTTATTTATTTTTTCAAAGGCCTAAAGATGGCCACCCATACTGCTTTCACACCCACTAAAGGCTGCCTTGGCCTTCTTTATCATTTTCCTCCCATGCTCCACATACCTCAAATGCGATCTTCAGTGCCCATTTATATTTTGACGCGCCCACACTTATCCAAACATCCAAGCCATCGAACAACTGATCAGCAGCTAACCTCTCAACGAACAGGCCTGCAACCAGCCCAAACTCAAAAGCATCCATGCTGAACACCTGGCAACGCCTTCAAAAGCAAATCTTCACACACGCCATGTACACGTATGTACACATTATCAGCCTCTATTTTTAGCCACACAACGCGAATAGAGAGCAAAAAAAATAATCCAGAGAGTGCTATTTGGTACCTGAATACTGTTCCAGCATTCCAGCACCCAATAACACTCTTTGGATTTTTTTTTGGGTGCATTGCACCATCCTCGAGGAAGATTTAAGACAAGAACGACATGAATGCATACATTGTCAATACACGATTCAAGACAGACATGAATGCAATACTATCAATTCACGATTCAATATTACTATCAAAACTTTATGTGTACATATATATACAAGGGAGTCTATATGTCGAAGTAGCCCATGGCTTTAGTTACAAAAATATATATACAACCACATCCTCAATATGGAATGTGATACTATAAGTCTGAGTACTACTTAGACCCAGATGATGACTCGCTGCTCCCTCCATGATCAGATGAGCTCACATCGGTCAGAATGTCCGATGAGTAGTGCTCGCGTCCACCCTCTACAGTGGCGGCAGGTGGATCATCAGCAGGTGCAGCAGCAGCTTGTGCATGTTCAAGTAATATATAGTATATAAGTATATATATATGTAATTCAATAAACCAAAATCATTCGTTTAGAGTTTTCAAGTACCTGTCGACCGTATGGTCTCATGGCCATCTCAAACTGCGCGTCCGTAATACGTCCCTCGGCTCTGAAGAGGGCCCACATGTCACTTCTGCGATGCCGGCGAGCATACCGAGTATCGTGGGCTGTGGGCTTCCTCCCCGTCCGTAACCCATCTCGCTGTATCATAATCAACACAATTTGTAAGATTAAACAATCATAGACTCACTGAATTAAGTAAACAATCAAATAAAGTGGCAAGATACTTACGAACTCTGCCTCCCATGACTCGACGTCGCCAGATCCGAAATGCGAAGATCCAATGGTCTCCATCTGGATCCGTCGTGCCTCCACATGTTGCCTACTCTTCACGCCACCCTCTGCTCGTTTCTTTGCCTCCTTCCACTCGCGTTTGTGTGCAGTGGCAGGTTGCTCGGCAGGATAGCCACCTGCAGCTACATTTAGCCTATCATCGTACGCGAGTTTCTTAAGGTGAGATCTTTTATTACTTAAGATCTCCCTTATTCGCGTCCTTCCCCATACATCCGAGAATGTCGCATGTGGGGGATTGGGGTACCGACTATGTACAGCGTCTCACCTCCCCAACTAATCGGTTATTTTGAACTTTAAATCTAATAAAATAATTTCTATACGAGTTTGATACTACCCCACGCATGTACTCCATTACCTCTTTCCCCCTCGCATCCATCACTATCCCGCCCCTATCCCGTCACATCATAGCAGATCACTCCCTCCACCTCTCTCATCTCCTCCTCATCCTCACTATCTCCTCTAACTCTTCTCCCTCTATCTCCTCTCTCACCGCGTGCCCTACTACCTCCCCCACCAAAGCACCCGCCGCATCCTCCACTCCCACTCTTCCTACTGCGGGTGGAGTCACGACTGGGGGATTGTCTACGTGACGGTGGCTGTGAGCCCTGACGTGACGGTGGCTCTGAGGGAGTACGTGATGGTGGCTATGAGCCCTGACCTGACGGTGCCTGGGAGGGTGTGCGTGAGTGTGTTTGGGACGGGGTATGTCTCCTCGTCGGTGGGCGTGGAAGAGGAGAAGCTGCATGCCGTCTCGTCGGACTCGCAGGCATAGACGGTAGTGGAGTGGCCTGGATACTCGGGGGCGGGGTATAGATACCAAGCATGGAAGGAGGGGGATGGGCATACATGTACTCTATAAGCTCAACTGGACCAGGATGGCGCCCAAAATGATTTAGCATCTCCATCAACCAAGTGCTATACGCAAATGGATCGGATGAAGAACCTGGATCCATAAAGAATCTGCAAAAATAAAAGTATATACATGATTGCATCAAAGCACAAATGCAAGCTAGCACATATGATTTTCCACCATCAAACTGACATCACTATCTAGAGAATTCACATCTTCAACAACACTCAGAACTATAGAGTTATCCTCCTACAACTCTTCAAAAACTACATCACTATCACCACAACATCCATCTTGTGTGGTTATCTTCAAAGGTTGCACACACATTAATGCATGCATGACTATCACCATCCTCATGTACATCATGGGCTGTCTCTTGACTCACATTGAGAGATAAGTCATCATGATAGCATACCTCTTGAATCTCCTCCCCATATTAAAGCTCATAAGATGCATACTTGTACTCATCACATAAGCCATAGTTCACCTCCACATTAGTACCAAGTGAATCAGCACAAACACAAATACTATCATCTATGGGTGAAACACAGTCGCGTGTATACACCCGTCCAAAAACGCAATTAGGTTTAGTGCTCTGTTGGAAGAGGCGGCGACGAAGGAGAGCAAATCTGTAGTCTGAAAATGTTTATTTGGAGAAGGCGGGTTATTTTTAGGTATCGACAAGTCGTCGCGTGTAACAGCGCGTGTAACAGCACGTTTATAATAAATTAGTCGCGTTTATACACGTGATTTTTAGGATTTAGCCGCGTTTATACACACGATTTTCAGAATATAGCCGCGTTTATACATGCGATTTTTAGGATGTAGCCGCATTTATACACGCGATTTTTAGGATGTAGCCGCGTTTATACACGTAATTTTTATACTTTCATTAAAAATTGATTATGATTTTGTGTTTGCTCTTTTGTACATAGGATGTCATCAACCTCCTCAAGCAGTTCTGGTGAGGATGAGACAATGTGTCATCGTAGTCGCAATGTGTGGTTGGGACAAAGGATCAAGTGTATGTGTAATCGATGTCAAGGATGCATTGTACGAGCGCGTCAAATTACCTTGAATCACATCTCCATGTATGGAGAATGGAATCAAACAGGTTTAGAGGTGAGTAGATGTAAATTGATAGTATTCAAATGACTCATGGTATCCAAATTAAATTAATGGAGTTGTAATATATATACTCTAATTGAAGCAGGATGCAGTACCACACCCTAACATGGTGCCCTACACGTGGCGAGAGCACGCAAAGCGTCAACGAGATGATGCTGGAGCTTCGGGATCTATTGTTAGAGATGAGTGGAAAAGGGATGACAATAGCCTTGCACCCCACGAAGTTATGGAAGAGGAAGTGTTTGATGATATGGTGCGGTATCTTTTTAGGGATGATCCCAAAGGTATGGCCGACGATGATATGGAACAAGAGCATCTTTACAAGGCTTCATCGCTCGACACCAGTTTTTGAAGGGTGCACATTCTCTATTTTACGTGCTTCACTTGAACTACTTAATATACAAACAGTTTATGAATGGAGCAATGCAAGTCTTGACGCATTATTGAAGTAAGCATTCTAACTTGCAAATTTGAATTAGTGGTTTAGGGTTTAGGGTTTAGGACTAATTGATGATATTGGATGCAGGCTATTATCAAACATGCTTCCAAAGGGGAATAGACTACCCACCTCAAGAGACATAGCGAGGCGCTATGTGACATCTCTTGGAGGATTGGATTATGATCGCATACATGCATGCGTCAATGATTGCATTCTCTTTCGTGGGACGTATAAGGAGGCTCGGCATTGTCCCACTTGCGGTGGTGGACATTAGTAGACCTCCCTCCTCTTCACACTTTGACTTAAAAGCAGTGTTGATGTGGACAATGCATGACTTTCCAGGATACAGTGATTGTTCTGGTAAGAATTCTAATTACCTCCCTACTCTAATACTATTGGCTATATTAATTATAACTATTGACTTTATTATTCTAACTTATATTTATATTTTAACAGGTTTGAAAACATCAGGTAAACATGCATGTCCTGTTTGTGGCCCTTCGTTTTAGTACATGAGTATGCTGACGGTTTGTGTAAGACCATATTTGATAATCATCATCGATTTCTCCCGTCAGATCATCCTAAATATGTTGCTAGTAAGAGTAACATTCCTCCACAAACACTTCGTGCAAAAGATTGGAAGCGTATTTGGGAGTCTACAAATATTCTTCCTCCAGATGATGGCATGAACAGGTATAGTAATGTTTTTCAATCTTGTTTTGTGTAGTCTCTAATTGGATTAAAGATCAGATAGAGCAATCCCTTGTGAAGGTACTCTATTTTTTTTCGAGACCCATCTTAAGATCAACCATCTTCTTCTTGATCCCATGCACATCTTCAAGAATCTGGGATCTGGTATTTGGGAACGTGTTATTGGTAAACGAGACAATGTTAGCGTATGGGAGGACTTGCGGGTCGCAGGACGTATGCATCAAGCTTGGCCCCACGAGAGGAGGGTGGGCATGTTTGTCTTCTGCCTGTACCATGGATTATATCAAAGAAAGAGGAGAAGCAGGTAAAGCAGGCCATCACCACTTTGCGTACTCCCACTGGATGCATGAGATCATTGAGGGGAGCCTTTACAACCACTAAGAAAAGAGGCGTTGAGAAACTATATGGGTTCAAGTCCCACGATTGGCACAAGATGCTCCAAGTAAGTGTTTTCCAAGTCTTGTACGTTGAAATTAAATTTTGTAATGCCATAAACCATACATACATGTGCTCTTATGTGCGCAGTTCATACTACCTACTAGCATCGACCATTGTGCAAATAAGAGTTTGAAAAAATGTATTTATAAGATGGGCGAGCTTGTGAGGTATGTAAAACCCATGTCAAATTACCCTTCATTATACCTTGCAAAATGAACGTGTATAAGGTATAACGTACTATTCATTTATTTTTCAGATATGTTAGTTCCAAAGCAATTGATCCAGCCACGTTGGATGATGCGCGTGTTATGGCAGTGGAGGTGGTTTGTTTGGTAGAGGAGACTTTTCCACGAACCATTCTCACAAGTCAACTACATCTCATTATGCATATAGTGGGGACGAAATTGCTTTATGTGGCACTGTGCATGCACGTTGGATGTTCTTCCTAGAGCGCTTCATGAAGACCTTAAAAGACTTTGTGAGGCAAAGTGCAAGGCCCGAAGGAAGCATGGCCGAGGGTTGGTTGATACAAGAGTCTCTTGTATATATTTCAGAATTTCTTGGTCAGGTGGACAGCTCTTTGCCACGACTATGGAGCAATGAAGAGGACTTGAGGATGACCTCTATTGTGCCTCTCAAGGAAAAGGACAGAGTAAAGTAATTGACAGAACATTGATTGATGATCTCAATTTCACTTGCATCCTTAATAGTGATGTGATGAGCAGATGGGTTACAAGATATGAGAATGCAAAGACAAAAAGGCAAGCATAAAGAGCTCTCTTTCAGAGGCAACATGGCTCTCGTAAGGCGTACCCTAAGCATCTAGCAACACTTCCGAATGATATCCATGTTGATTGGCTGCATGAGGAAATGGAGAGAGCAGAGTGCGACGAGGGGCTGCATATCACGGCGGAAGAATGGGAGTATGCACGAGGATGCATGTTAAAGGTACATAGAACTAATGTTTTGCATTAGTTGTAAGTGATTTGCTTTTAATATTTATTCACATTGCTTACACAAATATTGCTTCTATTTTGGTCCAGTGCACTATGTTCAATGCTATATGGTGTGAAGGCAAGCATTTTCGAACACAAAGAATTGATGAAAAGAGGAATACACAAGATTGCGGTGTCATTAGTAGCTTTGAGGGAGCTAATGGAAAAATGGATGATTATTGTGGCACAATCCAAGACATATTTAGGCTTGACTTTCGTCACTTCTTTGTGTATGTTTTGGATGTCAAATGGCAAATGAACGTGGTGGAAAAAGGGCCTAACGCAACGATAAAACGCCATGCAAGTGGCTATGTAACTATTGACTCTACAAAGTTTTGGCAAACAAATAAAGATATGCTCGTATTGCCATAACAATGTGAGCAGGCATGTATTTTTTTACTAATGTGTTTCATGTACATATATATCTAAGCTCGCGTATCCCTTGACTTTTGATATGCTAATTAATTACTGCAGTATGTGTATTTGAGTAGGTTATCTATCTGCGAATGGTGCATGACATTAAATGGTGGTACGTCATCCCTATTGCACCACGTTCCAAAGTGATGTATAATACATTCAGTGATATGGAGCATATGGAGGATGTAACAAGCCGCAATGAAGATGATGTCGAACATGCCAATGAAGATGTTGTGATCGATAAATAAGAGCTGATCATGATAATGAGGATGAGCGTGCCATTTCTCCTGATCATGAGAATGACCCTACCATTGAGGATGATGCTGATGTTGATGAGGATGATGAGGACATCAATACCATTATCAATGGTGGACAGAATATCGATAGTGGAATAAATTTAATCGTAGCCTTACAAATTGATCAAATGGATATTGATGTTGATCGTTTGGCAAGGATGGATCTTATTAAAGATGAGATCGAGCCCTAACCAATCCATCACTGTATCGTTCTAAATTGATGACATTTCTATTGTATATGTTGTCTTTTAATTATCATCTCATGATTTATTTTTTAATATATTTCATTGTTGTAAATGCATGTAGTGGGATTGTGTAATGATAGGAATTTAGTTTTTCTTAATAAAGCACTCGCATGTATTGATGCATGTATTGATGTGTGTATCATTGCGTGTATATACACGCGCTTATACACGCGTTTCTGAAACCAATATACACGCGAATTTAAATGCCAATATACACACGCTAGACGCATTTCTTAAAGTTCAATACACGCGAATTTATATGCAAATATACACGCGCCCGATACTATTCATATACATGTGCCCCATACTATTCATATACATGCGTGACCATACATACACCCGTAACTTATCGCGTGTATGGAACCCGTGTATGGCAGCAGTGTCTTGTCGTGACATTGTGTTTATTTTTCAGAGGTCAAAAAGTCTCATTCGTTTTGAAGTTAGATGAGTGTCAGATAGTGAAGGGAAGGAGGCTAGAGAGAGTGAGTATTACACTCATGAATTGCTCTATGGTAGAAGCCTTTAAAGCTGGTGACGGTCGTGTGAGGAGCTAGAGAGTGATGGAGTTGGCGATGGGGAGATTAATGGAGCTACTGATGAAGTTGGTGATGAGAGCAAAACAAACACTAAATTTTCGTTGAATGTTCAATCAGAGAAAGAAATATGGTTGTTGGGATCCTTTGAGGTTCCCAAGGAGATGCACGAGGTGCTAGCATGGGTCTTTGAGAGATTTCCTTGGGTTAGTAATGTGATTAAGGAACAAATACAGGGGGAGCACTTGGATGTTGAGGGTCTAGGAAGTTTTTCCCTTCATTGGCATCTAGGTGGGGACCTGAAGATGATAAAGTGTCTGCTTGGTTACACTCAAGTTGTAAATACTACTCATCCATGCCCTTGGTGCACGCATGGAGTGAAACAAAAAGGCAAGAAGAAATGCTAGGGGAGGGACATTGGTGAAGAGGAATGTGATAAAATGGGCAATTGCGAGGGTGAATGGGATGGTGGTGTGCTTTTATCACCTATGCTGGTGCCTCCAACGAGGGATTTGCTAGATAATAGTTGTAACCCCATTCTTCGTTTTCCTCTCAAGAATGTTCACTTTTGTACTTTGCATGCTTTCATGCGTATCTTTGATCGCATCTTAAAGTGTCACATAGACTACGCTTTCACTATGCCTCGTAAAGCTCAACAAGATGAGGCGATTACAAAAATAGAGAACATTCTCAATCAGATTGGTTTTCATGATGGTAATGCAGATATTTGAGTGAACCAAAAGACCTCAAGAGGTTCTCATATGGTTGCGCAGAAGGTTTCAATGAGTGGCACGAAGGCCAAAAGGTTTCTCTAGTAGCCTGCAAACACATGCAAGAATATTCTAGAAAATGCACTCAGGGAAGGTGTGGAAATCATAGCTCTAAAGAGATGGGAGTTGTGGAAAGACCTTTGTGCTTGCACTACCTGGGACTACTTGGATGCAAATATTGTTGTCTTGAGTGAGTAGGTGTGGGTAGATTTAAACAAGGTTGTGTGGTTGATGAATCTAAGCAACACAACTGAGGAACAATGCAAGCAATTTAAAGTGGAGTTATAAAGCTTTATTAAAGTGGTGGGCAACACACGGGGTGAATTTAATATCATGCATTACATGGAATCCCATAGATTTCTAAGATTTGCACTAAAGATATCTTCTATTAATACATTTTACAAACATGTGGTTTTGTTTTCTGACTACATCACATATTGAACGCTCATGGTGCATGGTTCATGAACACATATGCTCCCTTGGAATGTGGAGTTCCCAAAAGGAATGGAGAAGAGTCATTACTGTGAAAGAGGAGTATACTTCAAGAACACTCGACATGGAGGCGGTAAAACTTGCACAAACTATCTTAAGGAAATGTTTGATTGGTTCTTTCGATACACCTTTGGCAGAAATATCTCAAGGGAGAGGGCAAAGGTAGGAAAAGTTTGGGCCTCTATTGACATTTAGGGTTTTGGTTATATGGTCTAGGTTTTTTTTCTAGGGTAATTAGGTTACACGGTTGGCTCTTCTAACACTTATAAATAGCCTCCCTGGGATGTTCCTCTCATTTTTGATTCCATTGCCTCTCTGAGAGCGCTCCACCTTGTCATGGCAACCATGAATGCTGAGGAGCTTGCACAATATTTTCTTTACCTAGAGCTACCCATTCTAACTAAAGAGGAGCTTTCCCCCCTATCATCCTGGGAAGCACGCTTGTTGGAGAGAGGGAGATTGCATTCCCATATCCAATATTTGCAAAACCTTGGTGGCTGCATTGGCCATACGTCTTGGGTAAGTAATGTGAGAGCATCATTTATTTCATGGTGTAATTTTTTGATGATTGAAAAACTTGTTTTGCAGGTTTGGAGTGTAAACTAAAGTGCATTTCACCAATGTCACAGGTGGTAGAGCCCCCAATGACCCCACAGTGCCACAAGAAGACCAAGCCTTGGCCTTATGCTATGCTGCAAATATTGCACAACACCAGGAATTTATAGTGCATAACATTGTCCAAGTATTGGAGTCCCCTGCTTTTTCAAGAATAATTAAATCTAGTGTAGCTCTCTAAGCTTGCTTCCAATGATCTATTTCCCTAGGATCTTGTAAGCGATGGATTGTAAAACTCACTTCTACCCTCTATGTAATGCGATACCAATAAATGATAATTTTGTTTTTTGCCATATATATAGTCAAGTGTCATTTTGCTACAATTTTTTTTTAAGTTTTTCCAACTCTCATTTAATGTCAAAATTGTGGATTATCAAGCAAGGGAGATTCTCAAGTACTGTTTAATTGAGTTTTACAACAAACAAAAATGTGGGACTAAAGGGTGCGAAAATGGCCTATGCGAGGTTCCCAGACTAGGCATTTTCGCACCTTAGTGCCCCGTGTGGTGAGACACCTCCTAAAATTAGGGTTTCTTGCAATGATGACATTTTTTTGAGCTCTATATCAGGAGATTTCCCTCTTTTGGCCATTTTATACATTCGAGAGCATACATCCTCTTTAAGGCTTTTATACATTTGAGGCCATGGTACGCACTAAGAAGACTATGAAGAAACTCACATAAGAGAAGATAAGAAGGAGGGAAGTAGCTAGGACGTCACAGAGGAATTTAACGCCTCCAGTAGTAAAAAGAAAAGGAAGTTTCTTGTCGATTATGACAACACCGACAGCGGCAGTGACAACTCCCATAGGAGTGACTCCAATTCGGAGAGATCAATTCGAACAGGACTCAGTGGAAGGACAATAGGCCATTGGGGAATCCCACATGGGCTGGCATGGAGATTCCAGCACACCCGGAAGTAGCCTTGAAGACTCTGCCCAAAGGTCGTGCCCCTCCTTTATAACCAGAGGCCACCGAGACTCCCTAGCACCCAAACGACCTATGTCACCTCCACAACATTGCTGCCATAAGAGCACGTTGCTCAGACCCCCCACACACATGGCCCGACCCCCCAAAGCTCTTTGGCATGGTCCCACAATGCAAAATGTGCTGTGGCTACCAGAAGTCGATGGAGCTACTAATTCGGAGGGCTCCATTTCCACAGACATGCAAGGGAATTCTTTGGGATTACAAGATGGAATGTTGCATGCAATCCATTTCCCTCCAAGCGTTGCCAGATGTAGCTTGTAAGATCCCTGTTCCCACCGAGCAACGGATTCGGGGTACTGGCAGCGGAAGTAGCACTTCTCGCACGGGACAGGGGTCCCACACTCGGGGCCTCGCCCACGGATATCCGGATAAGAGACTAATCCGTCGGTTGTTCCAAAACCGAACCCGGAAAAATTTCCTTTACCGGAAAGCACGGGCAATTCCACCAGGATAACTTTTTACTCTAACGTAGTCAAGATCATTTCTGATCGAGATGATCCGATTACATCTATAAGATACTTAGTCAGTTCAAGGAAGAAACTTGCACTTGGATCATTGGGATCAACGCTTTTTTCCCCATTCAAGAGGCACAGCCGTTGATTCCTATCCATAGAACAGTTTCTGTCCGGGATTTATTTTTTTTTTCTATCGTAAAAACAAAAGTTTGAGTCTCGATTTACGGATCCATCAGTCCAGCCTAACCCCATCCAATCCCATGGGTTAGCCAACCGCCCAACCACTGTAGTGATGGGATCCAATTAAAAATTTGGTTAGGTTTTGTCCCGGGTACCAAGGAAAAGAGTTCCAAGGCCCCCTAGCCGGATGTTCATGCAAAATAAAACTAGTCACACCACTCACACACCCAATATGAAATTGCCTTTTTCAACCAGATTCAACCAGTTTAAAACAATCCTTTAATAAAACCATAGTATCATTAATCACCATCTTCCAATTTATCCAATTGATTCTTAATTTCCCATCATTCCTTCATCAGAGTATCTATGGCATCATTGGCAACTAGAACGCTCAGGAGCCGTTTCGATAGTTCCTAGCCCATAATACTTGGGAATATAATCACTTAACATGATGGACTCTCGTTGAAGATCAGCAAGATCAACCAACAGATCCATATAAGGAGCCATGGACTCATCCATTGAAGACTAGCAAGGTCAATCAACCAGATCCATGCTCGATTTCAGAAAACAACTCCAACTCTGTTCCAATATCTTCCTCGACGCACGCGTGGGTATCCTAGGCAACCCAGAGTCCGAGCACCGTATGGTCAGCACCCTCTAGGATCCTTCGCAGGTAACCTAGCGCTTCACGCATAGGCCGCTTCCTTGGCCCCTCATCCACCGTACCGAAAGCTCACCATTTTAATCGCACCGAGGCTGGTCAAGACCTCTGCCGACCTTGCTACGCGAGACGTCCTTCATTGACTCCCCGTCAGCAGTTGCAACTTTACCATCACGACTTTAATCACAAGATGGTCAAATTGCTCCCCCCAGCATTCTTGACATAAAACAATCATTTACAAACAGCATTTACAAACAGTATTTACAAACAGTTTACAACACAATTTCTATTTTAACTTTCATTTTTCCACATTATCCCTCATCAATCTACATTACTTATTCCATATTCCATTTATATGTATACTCATCCCATCACATCATTTCTATCTCATCACTTCAGATTCCCTCACATCGCATATCGTATATTCACATCCATACATCCACATCTATATGCGTACATTCACATCTACATGCATACATCTACATCTCTATGCATACATCCACATCCACATCCACATTCACATTCACCTCCATACATCTACATCTACATGCATACATCCACATCTCCATTCACATCTACATCTATACATCTACATCTACATGCATCCATCCACCTCCACATCCACATCTACATCTATACATCTACATCTACATGCATACATCCATATCTCCATTCCCATCTACATCTATACATCTAAATCTACATGCATCCATCTACCTCCACATCCACATCTACATCTATACATCTACATCTACATGTATACATCCACCTCCACATCCACATCCGTATCTATACATCTACATCTACATGTATACATCCACATCCACATCTATACATCTACATCTACATGCATACATCTACATCTCCATTCACATCTACATCTATACATCTACATCTACATGCATCCATCCACCTCCACATCCACATCTACATCTATACATCTACATCTACATGTAAACATCCATATCTCCATGCATAATAAAATTCTTTTAATTAATCTAGGATGATAGTTCCTAGAATATGGTAGGAAATCCTCTTTTTATGCTTTGAATGAATTTATTTTATGCGTAATTTCTATAAAAATTTTGCCATAGCTCCGCTACTATGACTGATAAATCTCAAATTTTTTTTTTCTAAGGGATAAAGCTTATCATTAAGGATATAATTAGAATGGTCTCTAATTGGATCATCAATCCATAATGGTCTCTAATTGAATCATTAAGAAAACAATTAGAATGGTCTCTAATTGGATCATCAATCCATAAATAATGGATTGAATCATCAATGTGCATAAACTAAAAGCATAGCAAAAAGCCATTAATTTGGCTTCAAGCATAGCTTAATCTTGGATTAAGGAAAAGCTTTATGAAAAGCTTCGTTTGGATTGAGAATGGGTCATGAGTATGACCATTTCTTGAGAGAGAGAGAGAGAAATTACATAAAAACCATTTGAATTTAAATATAAATGAAAATTAACTTCTATAGCATTTATTAAATTATGTAACTCTTCCCTACTATTCACCAATTAACTTCAATAGCATTTAAAAAACCATACCAATTAAGCTTCTCAAGCTTGAGAGGGGTTGAGAAGAGAGAATCATTGAGAAATTATAGAAAAGATCAAAATTCAATATACTTACCTTATGATTTGCTTGATTCTTTATTCACAGTAGAGGCCCCCAACCAATCAATTGGTTTAGTATGTTGATGGAGCCACCAATGGGGATTGAAGAAAGAGAGAAGTATCAAAAACTACTGAATTATTAAAGAATTCACAACTCTTGGCTTAGGTAGAGTAGAGTAACAATGCATAAGACACTCTATATTTTGGCTTAGGTGGAGTAGAGTAACAAAGCATAAGACTCTATATATTTTGACTTAGGTGGAGTAGAGTCACAAAGCATAAGACACTATATATTTTGGCTTAGGTGGAGTAGAGTGACAAAGCATAAGACACTATATATTTTGGCTTAGGTGGAGTAGAGTGACAAAGCATAAGACACTATATATTTTGGCTTAGGTGGAGTAGAGTGACAAAGCATAAGACACTATATTTTTTTCAACAAGGGAAGGCTTCTATTTATAGGAAAATTTGAGCTCCTAACCAAACAAACTGATTCTAGAATTTTCCAAGTCAGTTTGGTTGAATTTGGACTAGATTTGGACCTAGTTTGGTTACTTTTTGATTCGGTTTGGTTCCATTTTGATTTGGTTTGGTTCAAGAGAGATGAGAGATAAAAATATCACATTATTTTTGAGTTTAAAACTCATTCAAGCATGTGAAATATGCACCTCCTTTAAAGAATTCCCCTTCCTTACATATGTGTCAAAATTTTATTGCTCATAGTTTTTTACTAATAAACCTTGTACATTTTCAACTCTTCATCTTATGTGAAATATGCACCTCCTTTAAAGAACTCCTCTTCCTTACATATGTGTCATAGTTTTTTTACTAATAAACCTTGTACATTTTCAACTCTTCATCTTATGTGAAATATGCACCTCCTTTAAAGAACTCCCCTTCCTTACATATGTGTTTATTTACTAATAAACCTTGTACATTTTCAACTTTTCATCTTATGTGAGCATTTACTCATTTTTGGATACCCAAAATATCTCATATTTTTAATATTACTCATAGTTTTTTTACTAATAAATCTTGTACATTTTCAACTCTTCATCTTATGTGAGCATTTACTCATTTTTGGGTATCTTCTTTTACAAATTAGATTTATCTCCTCCCTACACATGGATTGATGCTATTGGCCCATAGGAACCTTAATTGGACCATAATCTAAAAATTTCTGAAAATCTAGACCCTTAGACTAAGGTTCTTTATACTTATTTCCAATTAATTCCAATTGCACATTGGAAAATTCTCTTTGAATTTCTATTTCAGGGGAACTTATTTTAATAAGATGAGTTAATTTTCTATCCAAAAATATTCATAATCTGAATATTCTCTCTCTAGCATATTTATCTCTCTCTAGGCTAAAACAATTAGAACAAGGCCTTTATATTTCTGAAGAGGGATTGATTACAGGGGAAGATACTAGACATCAAAAAGGGGTTGGGAGAGGAATCTTACATAGCTAAGGACTACCTGGTCAATATTTTTTGAAGACACTAACTAAGAAAAGGGGCCACAAATATAGACCATTTGATTTCTATGTAGTTGACCTATCAAGTACAACTGTAATATTTCTGCAATTGTCAATGCTCGGGGGGTGCACTACCAGAAAGCCCTAGGTATCATGTGCATTCAAGAGGTATTAAAAAAATCCCTTAACTAAAATTTTTTCCCCAAATAAAAACAACCCCTCTTTACTTATAAACTAATGGATTTTTTTCTAAAGTTGAATTAAAAAACCCCTCTTGTTAATGTAATCCTGTTAAATTTTCTCAATGTATCTACTTAAAAAACCCCTCCTGTTGAACTCACGTGGTCCACTAACATTTTTTGAGGTGCACCCCCCGAGTGTCAATGCAAGATAACTTTTTTATCTTTGTTTCATAGTCTACAATTGTGTTTGATGTGATTGATTGGTTTTTTTTGAAATTATACCAAACAAATGGGCTAGAAGGGTGCGAAAAAGGCCTATGTAGGAGGCCTGCATAGGGCATTTTCACACCCATCTGGCCCCTTTAAATTTTGATGTTTTGTGCAATGTTTAAGTTTTTTTTTTGTGAAATGTCGCATAAGCCTAAAGAGGAATTGATATTTTCCTAGCAAGAATTTATGGGCCAAAAGGGTGTGAAAAAGGTCTATGCAAGAGGCCCGCACATGACATTTTTACACGCCCCTCGCCCCTTTGGATTTTAATGTTTTATGCAAGAATTAAATAACTTAAAATTTCATGTCAATTCTGTTCATATTCCCAAACTCAGGGGTTTAAATACATATCCCTTCATTAAGAATGGTTTAAAATTTGACTTCTACTATAAGGGTTCATTCTCTCTCTACAATCTTCTAGGGTTCACTGGTGTTCATCTCCCTAAATTTATTCCAAAAATTATCAAATTAAATCTAAGTTAAGGATTTTTCTTTAAGAATATCCCCCCTTCCTTTAGCCATCAATATTCTAGAAAGATATAGGTCTTTAAGAGGGATTATATCTCTCTATAATTATGGCATCCCTCTTACTAATTCTAGGGGCAATTTTAGGAATTTTAATCTTCTAATTTAATGCAATTTTATTGGGCCATATTCCTACATTGATTGAACAAAACATCCCTATGTGCATAAGGTGCATATGCACACCTTAACTAAAATGACCCAACTTGAAAGGGTATTATTGATTTTTATACTTTTTAGAGTAAACTTATTAGCATAATCTTAAGTCTAGAATTCGATTCAAATTAGGGTCTTTATAGCCATTAAATGTCCAAAACTATGTTCTATGGAGGTTTTAAAATATTTTAATCTAAGACAGACTGTTAATTTTTATAGTATCTCTAATTTAATTGATTTACCCAAAATAAAATTATGAGTTAAACAAAAGTTAACAATTTAAACCAATTAAATCAATTTGTATGGTGTCTTGATCAACCAAATATCAAATAAATGACAAAATAAGTGAGCCAAAAGCATGCAAAAAAGGACTATGCGGGAGGCCCGCACAGGGCATTTTTGAACCCCTCTAGCCCCTTTGGATTTTAACCTAAGACAGACTGTTCATTTTTAGAAATATTTTAACCTAAGACATAGACTGTTAATTTTTATAGTATGTCTAATTTAGTTGATTCACCCAATAAATTATGAGTTAAACAAAAAATAACAATTTAAACCAATTAAATAAATTTGTATGGTGTCTTGATCAACCAAATATCAAATAAATGAAAACATAAGCTAGCCAGAAGTATGCAAAAAAGTCTTGTGCCAGAGGCCTGCACCACATGGCATTTTTGAACCCCTCTGGCCCTTTTCGATTTTAACCTAAGACAGATTGTTCATTTTTTGAAATAATTTAACCGAAGACACATACTGTTAATTTTTACAGTATGACTAATTTAATTGATTCACCCAAAAATGGATGAGCTAAACTAAAGTTAACAATATAAACTAATTAAATCAATTTGTACGATGTTTTGATCAACCAAATATGAAATAAATAAAAAACTAAGTGGGCGAGAAGAGTGCAAAAAAGGCATGTGTGGGAGGCCGGCATAAAGGGCATTTTTGCACCCCTCTGGTCCCTATCGATTTTGATGTTTTGTGCAATTCGAATGCATGGAGAAGCTCATAGAGAACATAAAAAGTCAAATCATAGAGAAACTCCACAAAAGACAAATTACAATTTGAAAGAGACCATTCATTTAGATTGTAAAATAGTTTGACAATGATTCATAGAGATTACAAGATGACATTATGAAAGAGATCATTTAGAAAAGAGTTTACATACATTGAGATAGTGGGATTCATCCTACAAGGGTAGTCGGACGCTTTTTAGCTATGGGTAGCTCCCCTATTAAGACAACTTCTGCTGTGTCCTTGGCTGAGTTTTGGCATGCGGATTGTAAAATTCCTATTTGGACCAACACCTTGCCTCTATAGTTGGTACCAAATGTAGCCATTACAAGACTTATTAACTAATATGACATAGCTAAAACTGACTGGCCTAAAGTGGCCACGCATAGCCGCTTTGACAACACTTTCAATGCAAAAGTGGGAAAGTAGCAGACAGAGTGAAGTCATTACAAGACTTATTAACTAATATGACATAGCTAAAACTGACTGGCCTAAAGTGGCCACCCATAGCCGCTTTGACAACACTTTCAATGCAAAAGTGGGAAAGTAGCAGACAGAGTGAAGTCCTTACAGATTATAACAAAATCATCCACAGGGAGATGTGGAATATAATGGTTCAGGGCTAGATATGGGCCAGTGGAACTATGTGACTCCCCACCTTGTGTAGCCCAGATGTTGGCCTCCACCACAGCTTCCTGCTTTTCATCTTCATCTTTGTCAGCTTTGCATTCCAAATCAATCTTGGATCTCGTCTCATCCAAATCTACCTTCTTTGGACTCCTGTCAGCCATCTCCCGGTGGCATGTCCACAAATTGGATATTTTTATGGGCAGTCCGAAACTCCTGCTCAATTACATGAGCTTGTTTCATGCTCTTCACTACCTCTAGTGCAATCGCCAGTGTGTCCTCCATGGAATTTCTCAATGGCAGGAGGATATCTTCAACGTAGTCTATACCTGAATCATCTATAGAAAATTTGGATTTCACTTTGAGCATGCTAAGGCACTCATCCATGTGAATCCCATAAGATTTTTTGATGTCGTGCAAGAAGAGAAAGAGCTCCCCTCCAACCACGAGTGGACATAAACTTTCAATTTCTATTTCTGGAATGGGGGTAGGGTCATCTTCCTCTTCAATTTCCCTGCTAGCACTAGCCTTGAAGTGGGGAGGGTTCTCGGCAACCCCAACGCACTCTCAAAGAAGTTTTGTGGGATGATCATTGATTCACTAGGAGTAGTAGTGACTACCATGTCTTTCGCACCCTTTTCTGTGATAAACCCCCAAGGCGTAGCTAGGGGAGGTTGACCTCACCTTCCTTGGATCATTCAGAAATGACAAAACATGCCCACCATGAGAGGAAGCGTTGGCCAATATCGCCTTTGCCGAGCTTGCGGACTTGTTTGTTTTCAAGCTCTATGAAGTGATCAGGGAGTGCCACCATACGTTCAAATCTTTTAAGCCGTTTTTTGAAAGGGTTTTTCATTGTGGGATATGTGCTTGAGTAGTTTAGATGGCACCCACAAGCCATGATCATCCCATAATTCCAGTGAGTGCAGCCTCAGGTGGCTCTCCATGTAGGTCAGCATGTTAGCAAAGAGATCTCAATGCAGTCGAATGGTGGAGGTCCAGTCAACCATGCCAATGAACATAGCGTGCACCTGCATGGCCTTAGGGAAGTCAGTCTTACGTAGCAAGTTCACGAATTTCTCTAGGGGTGTCATGATAAGGAGTGTTGTTTAGGTGCTTTGGTGCTCATGAGAGTGCAAAGAAAATAATTACACATAAAAGGTGCCTCGGGTATTTATCAAAGGTTTGTGTCCTACCACACTGGACCAAAAACAAAAACCTAAAAGGGACCTTGGGTATTTATAGAAGGTTTGTATGAAAATAAACCAACCATACCACAAAACCACAATTTCAATAAACCAAAATGCTTATTCATTAAACCAAAGTACTGTGACACAAAGTTGGGGTTTGGACTTCGGTCACTTCTTAGAATCAGAACACACTTGTATGAAATCTCACAGCCTCCTCACCTCCCTTTCTCTCCCTAGGTTAAGATAAAGATATACACATCAAAGGTGAGATCATAATTCATGGAAGGAAAGATGAAAGGCTCAAGAGCAGCAAGAATTTCTGCTAGTCTTGCAGCTCCAAACAAGAGGGCAATTCTTTGTTGGAAGAAAATCTTCCGACTTAGGATTATGTGAACGGAAACATACGGGGAATGTTGGTAAGGTTCATCCGTTCGAATTGGGCGATTTGGACGGAACATATTAAAGCAAAAGAATATAGCAATCACTTATAAGAGGATAAGACACCTGGGATTAACCTTTTGATAAGAGATTAGGAGGAATTAATTATTATTAAGAAGAAAGGATGGCCAAAAGTCTATAAAAATAGAGATACACAGAGAATTGCAGTTTTAAATCCATATAGACTATGCAAAAGAGGCTTACATAGGTGCGTAGATCTTGAAGAGATATTTGCGCCTATATAAAAACGTTCAAAAACGGGCAACCGAGCGAAAAGTTATGAGCATTTTCCTACAAGACTATAAAACTACCAAAATTCGCCTAAAAGTTAGCAACTTTGGGAGAAATTCTGATCATCAATGAAGTGAAGGATTAAGAAATTAGTTATATGAGTGGAAAGAGAATATAAAGAGCCTCCTAGCCATATGATCAATTTTAGAAACCAATACCCGAGTGATGAGTAATTATGGTTGAAATTTGGGTATTGGACCACAAAAACTGCACTTCCTTCTCTTTGCATGAAACCTCAATTTTCATATAGCCTCTTGCCTCTCATCTCCTTCATGATTCAAGCTAGAGGGTAAGGGTTAACATTGCTCAGCGGACAATCGTAAAGATTTACCTATGGTCCCCAAAGTCTTTCCACATGCTCATTACCACTAAAACCATTGTTGGTACCTCCAAAGGAGGGCGGCAATAAGGCAAGGGCTACCTTGAGAAGTCACAAGTCCGCCAAGATAATAACTCCTTATCCCACTTATCATAAATCATCAAAGAGGTCCAAAATTGGGCTGAGCATGAGGAGCTAATGCTAAATGAGACATTCACATGTAAAGAGAGTGCTTGAATAAGGTTTTGAAAGATTAGAGAATGGCAATGACACAAAATGCTCAATTGAGGAGGCTTCATTCATTTATTTGAAAGGGAGAGGAGGGCTACTTTTATAGGTGGAGAATCACCCTCTCTTCCATTGTTACAAATTACAACATAAAAATCTTCAACCCTTCAGTGACATAAGGGTAGATGTCACCATCAATTATCCTCTTAGGCTAAGTCTTCTATTAATTATTAAATTGAAGACTTTTTGACTTTGAGAGTGTGATGAGATAATAGCCAAGTATAAGTGGCATGTAGGTGGATATCCCACTTACACATGGCAGAATTCTCCTCTTCCATGTAGGCATTCTAGAAGAATCTTTCCCAATTATGCACCTACACACACTCCTTCACATGCCTTCCACACTCCCCAACTTGTAGCCTTATGGTGAATACCATATTAATAATACAATAAAAATCCATATGAGCATGAAGGCCCACTTTTATTTTTCACATCACTAGCCTATCTATCATACCAAAGTATTTATCAAGCATACTTATGGCATTTACAATGTGTGCACCCTAAATCAAGTAAAACCATTATATTTGAAGATAGAATGTTGTTATCAAGGTAGTCGCCAAGCCATTGCATCACCACGCCGTTATTCCATTGTGGGTGCCGCAATCTTCTTGGACAAGCTTCCACCTTATTACCATTGAGAAACCATTAAAATATGTACAAAATTGAAAATGAAAGATATCAATTTTTCATGTCATATCTTTCCCCCCCAGCAAATTCTCCATGCTTGTCTTGGGAATCTACTGGCCATGGTACTGGAGGGTAAAATATCTTTAGCCGGTACTCATTGGCATGTCCGAGAACCTCCTGACCACTTGCATCCTCTTAGGTGTTATTTTTGAACTTTTGCTTTATCCTGAAGGGGCCTATCCCAGCGTCGAAGAAGCTTCTTATCTAGCCGTTTCTCCACACGGCCATCATACCTCTTTTCCTCCTAGATCAAATAAAACTATCCCCCCAACCCCACATTGCCTGGAAGGGCTAAAGGCTCCATCAAAATGCATAGTGAAAGTAGTTGGTGGTGTCTCCAAATCTTCATATACTTCTTCCTTTATTCATGTTCCTTCTTCCTCTTCCTTTCTTGTAAGCAAATCTGCAAGAGAGGCCCTAGTGGTGTTTTCTGTAATAAAAGTGAAAGAGAATTCTTGAAGCTCACAAATCCACTTTGCAAACTTCCCTCCTGCAGGATTGAGTTTGCGGACCAAGAATTGTAAAGAAGGTTGAGATGTGAGGAAGAAAAAAGGGCGAGGTAACAAGTATGACCTGAACTTCTTTACTGCCAAAACAAGAGACAAACCACCTTTCTCCATTTCACCATACCTCTCCTCGGCATCAGTGAGTTGTCGGCTTGCATAATACACTGGTTGCATACACCCTTGCTCTCCCTTTTGCAAGAGTATAGCACCCAACAGTGAATGTGATGAGACACTTGGGTTCACATAAAAGTTCTCCCCCCATCTAGGAGGCTGCACAATTGGACTTTGACTCATGCATTCCTTGAGCAAACAAAAAGATTGAATTTGATCGGGCCCCCATCGGAAAGAAACATTCTTCTTAACAGATTTATAGGATACATCTTCTCAGAGAACATGTCAACAAAGCGTTCGTAATACTTTGTTTTACCCAAAATCCTCCTTACCTCCCTTACATTGGTAGGTGGTGGGAGGGCCACAATTGCCTGCACCTTCTCAGGATCCATCTCTATGCCTTCTTCTGAGATAATATGTCCCAAGAGAATCACCTTCCTTCGTGCCAAGCGGCATTTTCCGGGATTAAGACACCCTTTTGCATCATCAATACTTTGCAAGGCCAACCTCAACTTTTCCAAGTGATCCATGTGGCTTAAATAAATGCAAAAATCATCCAGAAAGACCCTTATAAACTTCCCCAAGTAAGGTGCAAATACCTGACTCATGAAGCGTTGAAAAGTTGCTGGTGCATTGGTCAAGCCAAATGGCATCACCCTATAGACATACACTCCCCAAGGGGTGATAAATGAGGTTTTCCTTTGATCTTCTTCACAAATCCGGATTTGAAAGTATCCAGAGTATCCATCACACACTGAATACAACTCATGACCTGCAACTTGATCCAAAATCTCATCCTGAAAGGGTAGAGGATAATAATCCCTCTTTGTGCATGCATTCAGAGGGCGAAAGTCCACACACACATGCCATTTTCCACTCTTTTTGGGAGTGACTACAACTGGGAAAATCCACTCTGAATTCTCTATTGGAAAAATAAATCCAGCTTCAAGCAAATTAGTTACCTCATTCTTAAGCACCTCCGCTTGCACTACTCCTAAACGCCTTAGCCATTGTACCACTGGCGGGCTTGACATCAATCTTGTGCTCTACTAGGGTAACTTGGCATACTTGTGAGTAGCTGTTTGTAAAACGGTTAGGAAATCCATCCAACATTTTTAAGTAATTCTCCCTTTCAGTACCTGCTATGGACTCATCAAGAAGAAGTTCATTTTGTTGGTGAAGACTAGTGAGGTCCACATCTCCTTTCTTGCACATGGTTGAAGAAGCTTCCCCTTCCAAGGCTCCATTGTCTTCAGCATCCCCTCGATCCCTTCCCCCAGGGAAAGACCAAATGCAACTCCCTCTACCTCCCCTTTTCTGAGATGGAATCCTCGGAGCTACCACTTGTCTCCTCTTCATCGGATGACTTTGACTCTGAACTTTCAGAAGTTGAAGGTTTACCTCTTACCACTTTCTTGCAACGACTCTTGATGTTGTAGTGAACCTTCTTATTCTCACCTTGTAGAATAAGATCACCTGTCTCCCACTTTTGAATTGCCTTCACTTGGCGAAGCCATGGCCTACCTAATATCAATGGGTAAGCCCCACCATCAGGCTTTGTAGGAATGACCTGGAAAGTTGTAGGCACAGAAATACCACATACATCCACTCCCAAATTCCTGACAATTCCTAAGGTTTTCACCCTAGTATTATCAGCAAGTTTGATGCGATAGGGAGAGTTGGTAGAAGACAACTTTAAATCGGCATCTTTCATTGTTTTTTCACTCATGATATTGATTGACGCACCTCCATCAATGTATGCATTAGAAATTGTTTGCCCCTCAATGATGACATCAATCACACGCACATCATCTCCTACATCAATATCCACCTTTTGAACCATAGGAGTCCCATTATCCCTCTTCTTCTTTTTCTTAGATTCCCTTGTGCTAACCAGCTTACCCCATTCCTTTCTGAGCTTTGGAGAGAGCGCCAAAAGCTGCCCAAATGTGATCTGTGCTGTTTTCTCCCTAAGATCTGTTAAGAAGTCATAACTAAGAGATCCTTGTCCAAGAGGAAAGTCAGATTGTCCAATTTTTCTCCTAGATGACTTCTTCTTCTTCTTATTTTTCTCCTCTTCTTCAGATTTATCTTCTTGTTCTTCTTCTTCCTGACTCCTAGTTTTACGACCCCCTTTCTGCCATTAACGACATCAATGTTTCCTCTTCTTCTTTTGAGCATGTTTCCTCTAAAAGTACTAAACTTTTATCCTCTCTTTTCCTCAATTTTGGACACTCAGTGCGATAGTGCCCCTTCTCTTGACATTCATAGCATGTGACACTACTTCTATCCCTAGGTTTATCCTCAGGCCGTGGAACCCTAGGTGGCCTTGCATTGACTAAGTGTAACTTCAAATCAGCAAATTCTGCCATAAGTTGTGTAATGTTATGATCCAAGGATGGAGCTTGTACCTGAGATGTTGAGGCTATCTCTACTTGTGGTGGGGTTGGCACACTCGGAGAAGATTGGAATGTGGACTCAATATGAAGAGTGGCTTCCTTCTTCAAAGCAATACGAAGAGCCTCTTTAAAATTAGTGGGATCTTTGCTAAGAACTTTTCCATGTAAGCGGGGATCCAAAGCCCTGATAAACTTGCTCATCTTAAGGTGCTCCATCGCTAAAGAACTCTTTGAATCTTCCATAGAAGGTGAAGAAGAAGAAGCAACAACATGTAAAGCAGCTTGTTGATATTTGATGAATAAGGCTTCATACTTCACTGAAAAGGTAGAAACTGACTTTCCTTTCTTTTGGAAAATTTGATCCAATTGCAATAGTAAAGCATTTGGTGACTCCACTGTCCCAAATATCTCCTTCATGGCTTTGGTCAACCTTTCCCAATCATTCTTGACTCCTCTGGCAAAGCCTCGTGCCAGAGGAGTCAAGGTTAAGGCCACACCCTCCAAGAAATCTGGCAAAGCCTCATGCTAGGTTAAGGCCACACCCTCCAAGAAATCTAGAAGTATTTCTGCCCTCTCCTTCATAGACCAACCCGTCAAGCGGCATGCTTGGTTAAACTCTTAGAGATAACTCTCCGGGTCTTCTCCTTCCGATTCTTGGAACACCGGAATGTTGAACATCTTGCAGCAAAAGATGAGTAGCAACAATAAGGAAAATTTTCTTATTTCAAAATATCTTTTCTTTAATCATGCAGGACCTTGAGGTTAAAATAGAATAATTCTAAGTAAAACCTACCCGCCCCGTCAACTCCACCAAAAGATGTGACACAAAGTTAGGGTTTGGACTTCGGTCACTTCTTAGAATCAAAACACACTTGTATGAAATCTCACAGCCTCCTCACCTCCTTTCTCTCCCTAGGTTAAGATAAAGATATACACATCAAAGGTGAGATCATAATTCATGGAAGGAAAGATGAAAGGCTCAGGAGCAGCAAGAATTTCTACCAGTCTTGCAGCTCCAAACAAGAGGGCAATTCTTTGTTGGAAGAAAATCTTCCGACTTAGGATTATGTGAATGGAAACATATGGGGAATGTTGGTAAGGTTCATCCGTTCGAATTGGGCGATTTGGATAGAACATATTAAAGCAAAAGAATATAGCAATCACTTACAAGAGGATAAGACACCTGGGATTTGCCTTTTGATAAGAGATTAGGAGGAATTAATCATTATTAAGAAGAAAGAATGGCCAAAAGTCTATAAAAACAGAGATACACAAAGACTTTCAGTTTTAAATCTATATAGATTGTGCAAAAGAGGATTACATAGGTGTGTAGAGTTTGAAGAGAGCTTCACGCCTATATAGAAACTTTAAAAAACGGGCAACCGAGCGAAAAGTTATGAGCATTTTACTACAAGACTATAAAACTGCCAAAATTCACCTAAAAGTTAGCAACTTTGGGAGAAATTCTGATCATCAATGAAGTGAAGGATTAAGAAATTAGTTATATGAGTGGAAAGAGAATATAAAGAGCTTCCTAGCCATATGATCAATTTTAGAAACCAATACCCGAGTGATGAGTAATTACGGGTTGAAATTTGGGTATTGGACCACAAAAACTACACTTCCCTCTCTTTGCATGAAACCTCAATTTTCACATAGCCTCTTGCCTCTCATCTCCTTCATGATTCAAGCTAGAGGGTAAGGGTTAACATTGCTCAGCAGATAATCATAAAGATTTACCTATGGTCTCCAAAGTCTTTCCGCATACTCATTACCACTAAAACCATTGGTACCTCCAAAGGAGGGCGGCAATAAGGCAAGGGCTACCTTGAGAAGTCACAAGCCCACCAAGATTATAACTCCTTATCCCACTTATCATGAATCATCAAAGAGGTCCAAAATTGGGCTGAGCATGAGGAGCTAATGCTAAATGAGACATTCACATGTAAAGAGAGTGTTTGAATAAGGGTTTGAAAGATAAGAGAATGGCAATGACACAAAATGCTCAATTGAGGAGGCTTCATTCATTGATTTGAAAGGGAGAGGAGGGCTCCTTTTATAGGTGGAGAATCACCCTCTCTTCCATTATTACAAATTACAACATACAAATCTTCAACCCTTCAGTGACATAAGGGTAGATGTCTCCATCAATTGTCCTCTTAGGCTAAGTCTTCTATTGATTATTAAATTGAAGACTTTTTGGCTTTGAGAGTGTGATGAGATAATAGCCAAGTCTAAGTGGCATGTAGGTGGAGATCCCACTTACACATGGCGGAATTCTCCTCTTCCATATGTAGGCATTCTAGAAGAATCTTTCCCAATTATGCACCTACACACACTCCTCCACATGCCTTCCACACTCCCGAACTTGTAGCCTTATGGTGCATACCATATTAATAATACAATAAAAATCCATGTGAGCATGAAGGCCCACTTTTATTTTCCACATCACTAGCCTATCTACCATACCAAAGTATTTATCAAGCATACTTATGGCATTTACAATGTGTGCACCCTAAATCAAGTAAAACCATTATATTTGAAGATAGAATGTTGTTATTAAGATAGCCGCCAAGCCGCCGCATCACCACGCCGTTATTCCATTGTGGGCGCGCCGCAATCTTCTTGGACAAGCTTCCACCTTATTACCATTGAGAAACCATCAAAATATGTACAAAATTGAAAATGAAAGATATCAATTTTTCATGTCACAGTACCTTAGAAAATAAATATATTTATAAAACTATGTAACAGAGTGAGATTACATACCAACTCTAAAATGGAGTGAGATTCCGAAAATCCACGAGATTACAAAATGGACACTTCTAGCTTAGGTCCCTTGAGCCAAAGTGACATCGTCTTGCCCCCAATCCGAGGACACCTTGGTGCTTGCTTCTAGCCACCTTCCAACCTATCCAAACACACCTTGGTGCTTGCTTCTAGCCGCCTTCCAACATATCCAAACACACCTCATTGTAAGTGAACTACAATAGTTATGAGCAAATACATTTGTTTAAAGATAAAACAACCCTTACCTTCCTACCTTGCAATTTAAAGCAAGCATTACTGATTTCCTCCTACCCCAAGATGCATAGGTGATAATTCAATAGGCTCCAATGCTCGCTTTCTTGGACAATCTCTAACCCCACATTTGGTAAGCATATCGAGAGAGCTATTGGCTCCGCAACCTCCTCTTGATCTTGTAATGGAATCCATGCTCCCTTCTTCCTCATACACCGTTCATAACAAAATTAAATGCACAAATTGGCACGTGCTTGCAAGAATCGAAAGGAGACATTGGATTGTACAACATTGCACTCCAAATTCTCCCCTTTGTGCTCCTCCTCCACAAGGTCCCACCCTTGGACAAGTAAATTGATCATCTCTTCAACACCAACGACCTTGAATATGTACATGGTGGGCTTGTTTTTGCACTCAAAGGCCTGAAACATGTGGGCAAACACATGCATAGGGCATGCCCAAGTAAGATCCTCTCATCTTTAAGCCTTCATGTACTTTAAAGAGGCTTGTATATCACTATCCATCTTTGCCTTAAGAGAAATCGTAGTCCAAGCATCAGGCGTTGTCCATGAAGTGCTAGAGAGAGGAGGGGAGGGGATTTCTTCAAGCTTATCAAACCCATTGGCATGTGTGGGCACTACATAGTTGTGTGTGAAGAAGAAAACTTTCCGATGAGCAAGGTTAGAAGAGGCAATTTTGGAGATTATTCCATCCCCTATATGAGCATGAATGACATAGAATGTCCCTCTTAGGCTTCATACAGACTGCTCCTCAATGATGTTGGAAGGAAAAATATCTGGAAACAAACAAAGCCATCAAACGAGGTTGAAAACAAGATCCCATGTCAAACAACCTAGTAGAGAGAAATCCATATAGCTACAAGGAAAAAGAGGAGTGTGTCGTTGAGGCCGTAATGAAATATATGTTGCTGAGTACACATGTTGTACAAGGGCCACCAACCCATCACGTGTTGATTCCTTGAAACCTATTATACTTGTAATATTCCTTGGATATATGTCCAATCTTACTATAATAGTTACACTCCAATTCCATTTTCATAGTATTGTTGAGGTTGTCAACTACCTCTTCCTCTAGAATTCAATCTCCCCCTACCTTAGGAGTATGACTCCTTACCTCTTGTGCACCATACAAGGACTAAAACTTTAGTTGTTGTTGTGGTTATCTATCCTACCAACCATGGCCACCTATACATCTTCTATATGAGGATCTCTCCCGGCTTCTTACACCTCTTTATGTGTAAGATTCCTGGTCCCTTACATGCCAATATTACTTGCGAGATGATGTACCTAATCCAAGCTTTAACTCTTCCACAATACGTAGTGAAATCAACTAAGTCGGGGGGATCACCACTTCTCACAATGATAGAAGTGTCAAATGAATTGTACTCCTTGACCAAACCTTTCAATGTAATAGCAACCAAATCATCATTATTCCATTAGTACATTAATAAATGCCAATGTGTCTGCGCATTCTTTGATCTCCTGCACATAATCATGCACACTCCTATTGTTTTGTGTGTTATACTCTGTATCTTTTATTTCAACTAGATCTTCCCTACCTTTGTGTCCATGCCATATGTCAGGCAAAAATTTGAAAGGTGTTTTGGGTCTGTGTACATATGGGATGCGTGATGTGTGAATAAACTTTGCCCTGAATGCCCTGGCAAATGTATAGACTCGGTGGTTTTGCAGTGAGCTGGTATATGCACGTGTTTTTTTTTGGTAGCAGATGCTGGAGATTTGGAAGTTTTTTTATTGCAGCATTGTGGTGTGCGGGTGGTTACCAAATGCAGGGCACCGATGGCAATTGTCATGTTTGGTAAGTTGATGCTGCTGGGGGCAGATATTGCATTTGTTTTGGAAGGAAAGTATGGGCGCTGCACGTGAATCTGAAGCAAAAAGAAACCACCAGCCCTCTTAGTGTGTGGCCATCCTTAAGGCTTTAAAAAAATTGATAATATATATACTAAGTGGCCAACTTGAGGGGAGACGTGGAGGCTTTATACGTTGGCCAGTGCATCCTCTCGAAGGCTGGCGAAGATGTGACGACGTCAACTGTTGGCCGTTTCGAAAACGTGAAGTGGCGGGTGTAAAGGAGAAAGAAAACGCCTTGCAGAGGTGTTGCAGAGACGAGGTGGGGAGTTGCCGCCTAGAAGGACGCCTTGCTGAAGGCTGCAGACCCGAGAGGAGTTGAGGTCGCAGGGAAGGGTAACCCCCTTGTGAGAAGTCGCCTGGCTGAGGTGCTGCAGAGACATGGACACGAAAGAGGAGTTGGAGGCCGCCTCGTAAGAGCAAGCCCAGCTGGTGATTCTGCAGGAAGGCAACGGGCGTGTGCAGCCACAGGCGCTGGAGAGTTGCAGACGAGGTGTGTGTGGCCGCCTTGTAAAAAGAGAGAAGGCGGCTCTGGTGTGAGCGAAGAAGGGCAGCTAAGGAGCCGCCTGTGTGAAGCGCAAGGAGTGGGCTGTAGAAGCTAGTTGCAGGCCAAGACACGAGAGGCAGGTGCGAAGAGAAGGCCGGGGGTGGTTCTACTGACAGAGACGGGCTGGTGTGGGCCGCGTGGGTGAAGTCTTGGTGGTAAGGTGCTCTGGTGAGTCTGCAGCAGCGAGTGGAAAAGGAATTGGCCGCCTCGCGTGTGTGAAGGTCGCCCTGGTGATAAAGTGAAGATATGAGGTTGCCGCCTTTGGGGTCGTCAGTTGGCAAGGATACTGGTACTAGAGGTGACTGAAGTCGAGGGTGGATGGGTTGGATGCAAGAGAAGGTGATGCTGCGTTGAGCAATTGGTGTTGGTGCTGAAGAGATTGTGCAAAGGCTCTGTGGTTGGCGAAGCTACTGGTCACGACACAGAGAGAGAGAGAGCTGCTGAGTGAGGGTTGCTAGTGTGGGCGCCCTCTAAAGAGAGGAGTAGCTGGTTTTCATGGGCGACGACTGCAGGCAGAGAGTGGATGATGACCAGAGGGAAAGAGTTGGAGCGCAGTGCTGAGTTGGAGGCCGTCTCAAGTGTCACTGGCACGTAAAGCAACTGCAGAGGTGGCTGGTAGGGCCGAAGACTGGTGGATGGGCCGGATGCAGGGAGAAGACCAGAGAGTTGAGGGTTTGCTGGTGGAGTGCCCTCTGAAGAGAAGCAGAGACCGGGAGACAGAGGCTTGGTTGACGCAAGGGTGAATTCCCTTGGCAGTAAATCTTGGCCAGAGTCCTGGTTTTTGGTGTAATTGCTGAGTTTGTTACGGTGTGGATGGTGCTGTGTGTTTTGCTGAATGATCATTTGTGGTTCGTGGTTTTGAGCTATCCTTCTGGTGTGGGTGGGTGGTGAAGTGTGAGAAGTGTTCCAGCTGGTGGCCGGTGGTGCCTCCATTGTGTTAGTCTTTTCAAAGTTTGGGAGGTGAAGGGCTATAGAGGCGTGGTCTTTTCTTCTTTTTTTCCCCTACCATTCTTCTGGTGCCCCCACTGAGGATAGCTCTGGGATTTCTCTTACGAGGGTGTATGCCCTAGAGTAGGAGATTGAAGGAAGGTGTTTCCAGTTTTTTTCTTGGTCTGAGGTGAATCTTGGGGATAAAAATGATGTCGTATCCAGAGTTTTTTGGTGGTCCTAATCAAGATGTGGCAGATTTTCTAGAAAGGATGGAGGTTGCATGCATAAGCAATCACATCAATGAGTCGGCACAGGTACTGCGGTTGCTGAATATATGTTTGAAGGGGGATGCAAGGATTTGGTCCAGGACTTTTGAAGAGTCGTTAAAGGATGCTGAGCCACACATTCCAATGACTGAGGATGGACTGAAGACTGCACTTTTGAACAGGTTCAAGAAGATTGAGGATCCAAATAGAGTTTGGCATGAGGTGCAGGGGTTGACATAGGGCGAATTGGAGCCAATTGATGATTATGTGAAGAAATTCTCTTTGCTGTGGGAGACCTTGTGCAGGGCTTTGGGGGAAGATCAAGTACCTCCGGACATGATGAAGAAGGATTGTTTTATCGTAGGATTGAAGGGAGGCATTTGCTGGAAGGTGGAATTAAAGAAGCCCAGGTCTTATGAGAATGCGGTGGAGATAGCCAAATCAAAGGATTGGAAATTGCAACGGATGAACCAGCTGGGGATGGTTCCAGTGGCGGTGAGGCCTGAAATGAGAAGGGCCGATGAGAACCATGTTGGAAAGAGTGCAACCGACAGAAGCTCAGGTGAATAATGCCATACCACAGGGAACAAAGGTAGCACCCACAGTTGTTACAGCTTTTGATGAAGGGCTTCAACGGGACATGAGGCAAATGGTGGATTGTATGAAGAATCTGAGTTTGAAGATGATGGAGAACACAGGTGGTGGACGTGGCCGAGATAGATGCTATAATCAGGAAGGAGTTGAAGGTCATACAGGCTATGGAGGTGGCCGTGGTTTTGGCAGGGGTAGACGGTTTATTCCTACATGCTGGAATTGGGGTGAATTGGGTCATCTAAGTACAGACTGTGATAAGCCTCAGCGAATGGGAGGTGATATGTATCCCTTACCCTCTCAGATTCCTAATAGGGCAAATGATTATGGATTTGAAATTAAAGGTGAAGCAGGGACCAGTGACTTGACAAATGAGGAGAAGGGTAAAACTAAGGTGATAGATGTGGTCACCCTTGAGAAGACGAAGGAGACAGAAGCTGAGGTAATGCCTTTGGGGAAACGGATGCCACAAGAAAGGGAAAGCAGGGATGCTGCAGGACCTAGCAAGAAGAAAGGTAAAGTGAAGGAAGGAGGGGATGTAAAGATCAAGCAGAAGCGGAAGTCTCGCAGGAAGTTTCAGGTAACTGATGCAGGATAGCTACAGTTTGCAGGAGGACATGGCTGGAAGGAAAGCTAATATTACTTTTGGGCAATTGATAGAGTTAGCTCCCAAATTGAAGGGTCAATGGAAAAGACTTGTGAACCCGAGAGAGAAGGAGCCTGCCAGAGAAATAGTGACTGTTTTATCTATTCAAGAGTTGACTGATATATGTCCTGTGGTGAATGAATGGTACAAAGGGAAGAATCTGGGAGAAGCATACATAGATGGTGGAGCACAGATTTGTGTAATCACATTAGCTGCTGTGGAGAGGCTTGGTCTTAATTTTATTGAAGCGTCTAGTTTCCGTATTCGGTTGGCCAATCACCAGAAGGTCAAATGCTTAGGTATGATCAAGGAGTTGGAATTGCAGGCTTTTAATGTAAAGGTGCTTGTGGATTGTCATGTTATGCCGGCAGGAATGGGTGCATTTCCCATCATTTTGGGAAGACCATGGCTGAGAGCAGTGAAGGCTGTTCAAGATTGGAGGAAAGGGGTCATTACTCTGTATGACAGGAGGGGATAAGAAGCAGTTTAGCATGGATAATCAGAAGCCTGTTCATGATGAAGAGGAAAGTGAAGCTAATTTGAGTGTTGATGATACGACCAGTAGCACTACTACTAGTGAGGGAACAGATGATACTTCATCCAGTGAGGAGGATGGAGACATGGATGCCCTGGTTATTGAGGAAGTGCTTGGTGATGAGGTTGCCCAACAAGAAGAGGCCATACAGGAAGAATGCGAGGAGGTACAAGTGAATCATGAGCAAAGGTATGCATGTGATGTGAAAGAGTATGCTTTAAATTCTTTGGATAATGAACCTGTGTGGGATGAGTGGGATATAGAAAGTCTGCAGGATGATGAACCTGAGTTGGAGTTGGATGATCAGATGTGCATTAATGTTAAGAAAGCCATGAGCAGAATTGATGCTATGAAGGAAGAGCAACACCAGCAGACTATGAACGTGCTGATGCTATGGATGAGATTATGGATGCCGTGATAGATGAATTTCTTATTGGCCTTGATGAAGATGAGCATACACGAACTGAGGTGGATGCCTTGGAAATGATGCCTTCTAAAGGGGAGTTTGTTTTGCCTGTAGTGGCTGGCTTTGATGGTGATGTTTCTTATATTGATGGATAGGAAAGTGCTATGGCACAGCAGGTTTTTCTTGATGAAGCTTTCATCGATTATTACCCTCAGCAGGAATTGCTTCACTGGTTCTCCAATATTGGTGTTGACCATATCAGTGACTTTAGAATTGAGATGAGGCAGGATGGTGTGTATGTCTAGAAGTTCTTATGTACCGTTGTGGGATGTGGGATGGCAAACTATGCCTGTGGAAGATAACAGTGTTTCTTTGATCACATGGAATAGAGATGTGTTGATTCGATTGTATGATGCTCAAAGGATTGATGGAGGAAAACGTGGTCATTTGTTTGCTGCTAATCATGAATGATTCAGCAGGCTAGGGGTTGGGCAAAGTATGTCAGGCAAAAATCTGAAAGGTGTTTTGGGTCAGTGTACATATGGGATGCGTGATGTGTGAATAAACTTTGCCCTGAACGCCTTGGCAAATGTATAGACTGGGTGGTTTTGCAGTGAGTTGGTATATGCACGTGTTTTTTTTTGGGAGCAGATGCTAGAGATTTGGAAGTTTTTTTATTGCAGCAGTGTGGTGTGCGGGTGGTTACCAAATGTAGGGCACCGATGGCAATTATCATGTTTGGTAAGTTGATGCTGCTGAGCTAGGGGCAGATATTGCATCTGTTTTGGAAGGAACGTATGGGCGCTGCACGTGAATCTGAAGCAAAAAGAAACCGCCAGCCCTCTTAGTGTGTGGCCATCCTTAAGGCTTTAAAAAAATTAATAATATATATACTAAGTGGCCAGCTTGAGGGGAGACGTGGAGGCTTTATACGTTGGCTAGCGCATCCTCTCGAAGGCTGGCGAAGATGCGAAGGCATCAACTATTGGCTGTTTCGAAAACATGAAGTGGGGGGTGTAAAGGAGAAAGAAAACGCCTTGCAGAGGCGCTACAGAGACGAGGTGGGGAGTTGCCGCCTGGAAGGACGCCTTGCTGAAGGCTGCAGACCCGAGAGGAGTTGAGGTCGCAGGGAAGAGTAACCCCCTTGTGAGAAGTCGCCTGGCTGAGGCGCTGCAGAGACAGGGACACGAAAGAGGAGTTGGAGGCCGCCTCGTAAGAGCAAGCCCGACTGGTGATTCTGCAGGAAGGCAATGGGCGTGTGCAGCAGCCACAGGCGCTGGAGAGTTGCAGACGAGGTGTGTGTGGCCGCCTTGTAAAAAGAGAGAAGGCGGCTCTGGTGTGAGCGAAGAAGGGCAGCTAAGGAGCCGCCTATGTGAAGCGCAAGGAGTGGGTTGTAGAAGCTGGCTGCAAGCCAAGACACGAGAGGCAAGCGTGAAGAGAAGGCCGGGGGTGGTTCTACTAACAGAGACGGGCTGGTGTGGGCCGCGTGGGTGAAGTCTTGGTGGTAAGGTGCTCTGGTGAGTCTGCAACAACGAGTGGAAAAGGAAGTGGTCGCCTCGCGTGTGTGAAGGTTGCCGTGGTGATAAAGTCAAGATATGAGGTTGCCGCCTTTGGGGTCGTAAGTTGGCAAGGATACTGGTACTAGAGCCGACTAAAGTCGAGGGTGGATGGGCTAGATGCAAGAGAAGGTGATGCTGCATTGAGCAGTTGGTGTTGGCGCTGAGAAGAGATTGTGCAGAGGCTCTGTGGTTGGCGAAGCTGCTGGTCACGACACAGAGAGAGAGAGAGCTGCTGAGTGAGGGTTGCTGGTGTGGGTGCCCTCTGAAGAGAGGAGTAGCTGGTTTTCGTGGTGGGCAACGACTTGCAAGCAGAGAGTGGATGCTGACCAAAGGGAAAGAGCTGGAGCGCAGTGCTGAGTTGAGAGGCCGTCTCAAGTGTCACTGGCACGTAAAGCAGCTGCAGAGGTGGCTGGTAGTGCCGAAGACTGGTGGATGGGCCGGATGCAGGGAGAAGACCAGAGAGTTGAGGGTTGCTGGCGGGGCGCCCTCTGAAGAGAAGCAGAGACCGGGAGACAGAGGCTTGGTTGTCAGACGCAAGGGTGAATTCCCTTGGCAGTAAATCCTGGCCAGAGTCCTGGTTTTTGGTGTAATTGCTGAGTTTGTTATAGTGTGGATGGTGCTGTGTGTTTTGCTGAATGATCATTTGTGGTTCGTGGTTTTGAGCTATCCTTCTGGTGTGGGTGGGTGGTGAAGTGTGAGAAGTGTTCCAGTCGGTGGTGGGGGCTGGTGGTGCCTCCGTTGTGTTAGTCTTTTCAAAGTTTGGGAGGTGAAGGGCTATAGAGGCGTGGTCTTTTCTTCTTTTTTTCACCTCACACCATACATCTTCACCAATGTATCCTATACATCCTTTGGAGTATCTGCATCCTGGATATGACATAACAATCTATCTATCACACAAATCAAGAAGTAATAGAAAACCTTAAATGCTCTTTCGGATTAATTTCTATGTGATGTAGGTTGTGCCGGAGTTGTAATAAACTCTGGAAACCCTTGGCTCCGTTTCTTCACCTATCACCAAATTCCAAAGACCTTTTCCTTTTAAGAAGTTTTCCACGCAATACTTCTAAATCTGGAAGTTTCTCTTGTCATTATTTTCACCAACAATTTTATCTAGACAATCACTCATCTTGGAAAAACATAATGCTTCTGTATAGGGACACAACAAACCAACCCAATGTAATGGGGTATAATGTACACCACTCATCACCACAAGTACATGTAATCACTTGCCAAATGTTAATGCCAAGTGTACTCCATTGGCTCAATTGCATAGACATCAAAACATGCGCATGCATATCACTGTAGACCATACATACATCAAAACACTCGCATGCATATCACTGTAGACCATACATTCACATGTGAGAACCGCCTCTCATGAAGAGTGGATAAGGTTTTCTAATGATAATAGTTTTTTTCCTTCATCACACTATTCGCACTCTGTATACTCTACAAGTAGATTTATCTTTCACACACTATCAAGCTCTAAATGAGCCTAACAACCATGCATGATCTCTATTTTTCTAAGATTTGAACTATTGTTGAGTTGCACCGCCAGGTTCTATCTAGCTCTATTCAACGATTTTCAACTGTTGCTGCTCACTCCTTGAGATCGCCAAAACTTCTATGAGATTGCAACTAGACAAATTAAATCGCATTCATATGGTTTAGCCAATTAAATAGCTCAATCAACTTTCAGTTTGCACACACAAGATTCAAGACATATTTGTGCTAAATTTTAGGGACATGGCCATCTTGTTTGTAGCTCTTTCAAGACAGATTTGTGCTAAATTTTAGGGACATGGCCATCTTAATTTCATCTCTATTGTATAATGCTCCAGCTCTCCACCACTCAATACAGTGCTTAGCAACATTGTTTAGCATATAATCAAGGTGTTTAGATGATATAATAAGATCTATTCTGACCAATTACTATAAACACTCACTAAAAGAGGTTTGCATTGAATTTTATGTTGTTGCCTAGCTACTATTTGGTTAATTGTTTCACTTGCTTGGCTTTCGATGGTTATACACACCAAATCTCTTGTGAAAATGGTATTGTACGCCCTATATATGCTATGTATCACCCCACCATAAGGTACATAGGTTCAACACCTCTCCAATGGATGTAGCAAAGCTTTTTTTGTGATACCATCCTAGATTTATAGATCATACACTGCTCATGCTTGCTTAGGCTTTTCTCCAAATACATATCAATGCCTTGAAGTACAAATACATGCCAATGTTGAAATACATTCATCACACTCTCCAAGATTTAAAAAAGGCTTCAAAGTATGATTTTTGCTTTACTTTAGGCAGCCACATCACTTTGGTTAAATCTCCTTCAATCACTTGCAATCCATTAGATTAGGGTTAGGGTAACTCACCACTTGGACTTAGCTTTCAGATATGTAATGTGTGTGCTCCACAATCTCAGCGAGGTGCTTCAGCTACCTAATATGAATGCTAACATGCTATTGTAATCAACTGGAATAAAAAACCGAGGTATCATGCAAAAATTAAGCATCTAAGCTCTATTTCAACACATAAAAGAGAGCAAGAAGAAGTAAAAATCACACCATTTTCAAATAAATCCCCATGAAATCCCACTCTTGTTCATGGAACTGCACTATTAAAAGTGTGAGAAATGGGTAAACCATAGATTAGAGAAAAAAAAGATAAATCAATGGATTGCTCCTCCCCAACAATGGTGCCAAAAATGTTAAGGCTAAGAGATAGCTTTGAGGGAACCACTTACCTCTACTAACCTAAATGTGTCATGGGGATCTTTTCAAGGGCTGAACTTGTAACCCTTGAGGTCTCCAAGCTCAACATTATCGTGGGGTAGTTTACCATTTGCCTTCTCCCATGAGCATTGTCACACCATCACATTGCACTACAGACACTACTCCCTCCTCTCACCTCAAATCACTCTCACACACTCACTAGCATGCATTATTAGAGAAAAGATTAGAGAGAGGTTTAGCAAGAGGATAAGCTCAATTACATAACGGGAGAGTGTACTTGCATTATGAGAGAAATTGCCTTATATACATGGCTATACATGTTTACGCACACTTAAACTATGGTGGCTGGGCATGTGCCATTAGGAAATTTTTGGACCCAAAAAGGGCCTCCTAAGGATTCCTAATTTTAAGGGATTAGAGCTTAAAAAGTTGGGCTTAAGGGAGACAAAGGCTATGATGACCCCTATTTTTTGCCTTGCCACATCAACGATATCCCCCTAGTTTCACTTTTTAAAGGGAATATTCTCATACTCTCTCTCTTACTTTTTGACTTTTCTCATACTTTCTCTCTTACTTTTTGAATTTTTTATCTTCACTCTCTACAAATTGAATCTTTCTTGTCAGTTTGAAATCTTCTTTCTCATTAACTCCCACCATATCTCCCTTAGCAAAACATTCTCGTATTTAGGTGGGCCCCAAAAAGTGAAAATTTTTATTTTTTTTATTTTTTTTAACATTTTGAGGTGGAAAAAACACCACCCAACCAATATGTATGAATTTTTTATCTTCACTCTCTACTACAAATTGAATCTTTCTTGTCAGTTTGAAATCTCCTTTTTCATTAACTCCCACCATATCTCCCTTCCACATCAGCAAAACATTCTCGTATTTAGGTGGGCCCCAAAAAGTGTTTTTTTTATTTTTTTACATTTTGAGGTGAAAAAAATACCACCCAACTAATATGTATGATAAAAATAATTTTTTTCGTCCAAAAAGCTTATAATTCAAGGGTCACGTCAGAAGCCTATCAGGAGCCAGTACATCCATAACTAACTGTCAAGTCCCCACAACCCTATAAACATAACTAACTGTCAGGAACCACTACATCCATGAGACCCCGAAATTGTGGGGACCCCAAAAATTAATATTTTTTAAAATTTCCCATAAATGTAATTTATTAAGGAGAAACTCCATGTTAGTATATTTGTATATCAAAAACATCATTTTCTACTTAGAAAAACGAATTTGTGGTAAACTTCCAACAACAAAGTTTTAACAGTCTCTCTCACGCACTCTCTCTCTCTCTCTCTCTCTTTTTTTCGTGAAATGGTGTTTTATATTATATGTAAAAATGTACATCAACCACATGGCTCACACAGAACCTATGGCCCCAAAAAAACCTCCACAAAAGATCCTCTAAAGGATCATGACCATGCAAACCTGTACACTAATAAGAAAGCCTCCTAGCCAAATAAGCATCCCAGATAAAAGTATCAAAGATGAGCCAGCTGAGCCGCCGTAGACCATAACGAAATAGCATCTGCATCCAGTAGCTGAGCTGAGAGAAGAGAAGAAAACTACCAAAGCAGCAAATCGCGGATACGTAGAATGTGCCCATGTATTCCAGACAAGGAATCAAAGATGAACCCATTCCGTGTAGTCCAAATATGCCAAAGTCCTGTCCATCTAAGGAAATTGAATATCACAAGGTGACTGTCCAAAGTAATGACTTGACAAATCCCAAATATCCACTGATGAGCCGAAACAGTAGACCTCTCTACTGCCTCCCAAACGCGAGAGACAACAGACCAAATCTGACGGGCCACTGGACAACTCATAAACAGATGCATAACTATTTCAGTGCTTGTCGTGCAGAAGAAGCAGGAGGCTAATGTAATTTTACGATGGCTGAGCTGATCCCGTGTAGGTTAGCCTCCGACCAACATCCTCCAAATGAAAACCTTACCTTGGTAAGGGAGTTTAGACTGCCAACCACGCATAAGAGTTTTCTGCCACCATGATTTAGACTTCTGCAATCCCCACACCTTATTGGCCTTGGCTGAAACCCAACCTTTCTCTGATACGAGCTTATGATAGACCTCGTTATAGCTGAAAGTGATATCAAGTCACCATATTTACATATAGTGCCCAATTAAGCCAAGGCTGCTGATCTGCAGATGGCCAAGGCAATGGAGTAAAAGGCTCAACTGCATGCATGATGTCAACCCATAGTGGCTGAAATGTCCGAGGAACCCTAAAGTGCTGCTGAATAGGACAAAACGAATATGGCCTGTCACTCACGACCAGGTATCACAGCATCTCGAATTCTAGCCAAGCCTAACCTGACCATGCGGTTGAGTCGTATGCGTGAAGCATCTCTGTCTGGCCAAATAATGACACGTGAGTCTACGAATGTTTTGAATTGCAAAGAGTTCAAAAGTAGTCTTTCATGACTAGGATCCCACTGAGCCAATATTAGAACTTCATGCCAAGAAAGGAGAATATGCAATAAAATGTGAGATGAGCAAATACGGACAGGATGAGCCGCATTCACAATGTCCCACCATGAAGCCTGCACACGTGTCCGTCCATGTGACAATCCCTCCAACTCAATCAAGTCACGAGCCATGAATACCCAAGGCTGCTCCTGCAAACACATATCCTAAAAAAGCACCCACCTACGCGCCACCATATGCAAGCGGACATCCAGTAAAGCAGCCCCACCCATTCTTTTGGGCGTCGTAATGTGATTCCAAGCTATAAACTGATAGGCTTCACAAACATGCATATTCCCATCATACTTGAATCTAGGCAATCCACTGACAATGCCTCTTGTTTGCATGTTCTTTAACCTTTGTATATTGACATGTCCAATCGTCTTATGCCACATATCAATGTCCTGTACCACATTTCTACTTTTAGAGAACATGGTTGATTTTAACTCAAGAATTCCAGCATCCAGCTTAAACAATCTGCCTTCTTTCTTACCTTTGGCAATGACTCTACATCCATGTTTGAAATCCTCAACGAAGCAACCATGCTCGTTGAAACGAACCTGTAATCCCTGTTCCATGACCAATTGAGGCCAAGCTTTTTGTGATAGAAGGCACATACAATACATCTGACATAGACTTTGTTTGACCATTGTGCATAACCAATGGTACACTTCCAATATGTGTAATGGCATGTTGAGTATCATCTCCTGTTTCCACATAGCCTTTCACATCCATAGGCTTCATATGCTCAAACCATTCACCATGACAAGTCATATGGTTTGATGCTCCAGAGTCCATATACCAAGTATCATCATTCTCAGTATTTGTCATCATAGATCCCACAACATGTTTCATGGCAAACAAGTGATTTGCAGTGCCATCATTAGTGCTTGATGCATAATTTCCACCACCATGTTGTGCATAATGTCCACCATAATGACCACCACGTTGTGCTCTTCCCCCTCTCAAATCATTCTGTTTGCGGAAATAATCTCTTGCCATATGACCAAATTTCCCACAGTAATGGCATTCCACATCTTGCATAGATGTTTGTTGGCCTTGCCAATGTCCTCTACCACGAGGATTACCTCGGCCTCCACGACCACCTCTAGCACCATATGAAGGCTGAAAATTTTGTTGTGGTGACCTATCCTGCCATCCACGACCATTACCACCACGTCCACGTGATGCGAATCCCCCCTGCCTCTAAAACCTCTCTGAGAATAAAAAGCCTGATTTCTGCCATTATCATCGTGGCTAGTAGATACATCCAGAAATGAATCACTGAGTTTGATTTCCTCAACAAGTAAGAGTGAAACCAACTCATCAAAGTCTGGTAAACCTGTACTCTGAACTGAGATGGATGTATCAAAAGATTTATATTCCTTACCAAGACCACGCAAGGTAATATCTACCAAATCATCATCAGGCATGGGGGTATTTGATGTTGCCAATGCATCTGCAAACTTCTTTATTTCTTGCACATAGTCATGGATGCTCCTTCTATTCCTTTTCACATTATGTATCTGTTGTCGCAATTGAGACTTGCGAGCACTCGTGTCTGTATCAAACACCTTTACCAAAGTATCCCATGCATCTTTGGGATTCTCAACATCCTGTATGTGTATGAGCATAGCATCAGAAATACACATAGACAGATATTGCAGCACTTTGAATGCTCTTTCTGACCATTGCTTATGAGCTATAATCTGCTGCTGTGTAGGTTGTCAGGCTCAGGCTCAGCACCTGTAATGAGGTTCCAAAAACCTTTTCCTTTCAAGAAACTTTTGATCCTGTACTTCCATGCCTGGAAGTTCTTCCTATCCAGCTTTTCACCAACAATCTGTACTGGATTATCCGACATGTTTGCTCACTACAAAACACCTTGCGTACACTTCCAAATCTGTATACGAGCCTTCCTCAGCTCAACCACACTCCAATGAGTGTTCCAGATACTCCAAAGTAGCCAACAATCTTCAAATTTGATGTAGAAAATCAACCTGTATGCATCCAAAATGAACTGGCTCACGCAGTCCGAGATACCCTATTTTGATGTGCTTTCCAAGGCTCCAAATCACAATGTAGTGGTGCAATCAAGTATGGGAAACTTGCATTGACACCTAAACAACCTCAACGTTGAATATCAACACCATCTGACATGTGTATAGATCAATTTTTGAAAACCCCTTTCTCTGTTTTGGAAAAAACCAGAAAACCAATAGTAAAATGGCTCTAATTTCTTCAATATTTGTCCAAATTGAGCAACCAAGCATTCAATAGCTTAGCAATGATGTCCACTAACTCCATGTAAGAGGAATTTGTCCAATTGTTTAAGACCAAAGATTAATTGCTCGATTAAAATCACTCTGTTTCTCTGCAACCAATAGACAGGCTTTTTAATCAGCTCATTTTCCCAACTCAATTAGGCATAATTGATCAAACCAACCATGTAGCCCTCTTCTCAAATGTGTATAGCAACCAATTGCTAAAGCAATTGTGGAAGTAATCAAGCAACCAAGTAATAATCGACCTCCTCGTACTAAAAATATCACAAACTGCCTTGTTTCTCTGTGCAGAATGCGCCGCCTTCTATAGGGGGCTTTGTGAGTGTTTGAGTTGCTAATTGATGAGTTATACAAGTGCCCAACACACTTAGGTATGTGTGCAACCAATCAATGGTTTGATTTTAGCCAAAAACATGCTCCAAATGCATCAAATCTTGAGTTGCTTTTCTCTGTTTTGTGAGAGCTCAAAAACCAGAATTTTTCACACATTGAAATGCTTCCAATTTGCTCCAAAATCACAGTAGGGCTTGCATAAGAGTTGCCAATACATTCCTCCTTGTCGGATACATGTGTCTTTTGCCAGATTTACATGTATTTCCACCATACATCAGTGTTTCCAAGCTTTAATGGAAAGCTTCCAAAAACCAAAAATTTTCTTTGCTTTGAGTTGCTCTAACTTGCTTTGTTTTTGCTTGAATCACCTGCAATCCGCTCAAGGATGTTTAGAAGACCTTACCCGGTAGGCCAAGCTCTCAGATCTGATAAGAATCGGTGTGCTCCAAGCTTCACAGCTCCCCAATGGCAAGCTTCACACCTTCTTCTCCCTCTTTTCTCACTCACTCATAAACCCTAATAAACAGCACAAGGCTCTGATACCATGTTGAAAGAACGGTAGAGGGGGAGGAGACGCACACACAGGACCAAACCCTAATGTATATTGCAAACCCTAACCATAGAGGGAAGCCATCTCCCTTCTCACACAATGCACAAAGCCATAATCCATAATACACACAACACTCTATGAGTTGTGTCCACACACATCTAACCCTAGCTAATGTCCACACACTATGACCAGCTGGACACGCGGTCATTTATGTCTCACACATGTTCCTACCTAACATGCCAGCACATAGCATAGCTGGCTCACATTGACATCAAGCTTGAATCTCAACAAGGTTGCCAATGCAGCATCATGTCCATGGACCTTGGCCTGGCCTTTGCTGCCGCCGCCTCTCCCTGCAAATGTGTTAATTTCAACCACCCTCTACAATCAAAGGAAAAAACAAAATATTTTCCTATACATTATTCCCATGGTTGTCCCCTCCTTATGCTTCCCAATCTGTAAAAATATAGAAAGTGACACAATAACCACAAAGTGTAAGGGTTAATTCTAGACATGTAGTGGAAACGGATATACCTTTCTTCTCATCAACTTGAAACTTGACTCTTCCACATTGTCAAAGCCCATGATGCTAAAGTGTTGACGCACGTCTGTTGTTAGGCTCCAATGCTTGCTTGCTGCCACTCGCTCTCAATCCATCCATTTTTCATCATCATAGCTACCTCAATAAGCATAATTTCTTCTTCTAAGGCTTGAAGTGGGATCCATGTCCCGTGCTTTTGCATCCAGATGCATGTACAAAATAGAGCATGCCTTCAAGAACCTACAAGACACTGTAGAATCTACTACATTGCACTTGTACACATCACCTTGATGTGACCCCTCAATAACCTCCCAACCCTCTCCTAGTAATCCTTGAATTCGGTCAGACCATACCTCCTTACAAATATACATTATTTTTGTTTGGTGCATTGGCATGGAATTGAACATGTGCACAAAAACATGTAAAGGACAAAACCATTTTAGTCCTACTGACCTAGATGCCTTTAAAAACTTGAGTGATTTCTTCATATCACTTACCATCTTAAACTTTAAGCATAAGATGGTCCAAGCATTTGGTTTGGGCCATTCGGGATTGTTAAGAGGGGGGTTGGGGATCTCTTCTAGCTTGCCAAATAAACCTGGTTTTTTATGTACAAAATATGAGTGAGAAAAGAAAAAGATATTGTTCTGTACAAGATCACTTGGGCTTTGAGATACAAACATTGCCTCTCCTATGGATGCATGCATAGCATAGAAAACTCCAGTGAGGCTTTGGAGTGGTTGTTCCCTCAACATAATTAGAGGGGAGAGTATCTGTAGAGAAACATAAGATAATGGAGGATCATAAGAAAATTTGAAACAAAAAATCCAATATTAGCATGTTGTTGAAGCTGTGTTTATGTTACACTAACAATTTGAAGGAAACCTTGGTCGTCATTAGCCTTGAATGTACAGGTCTCGAAGGGTATACATATGTTGCACTATGGCAACTAGTCCTTCCTTCTTAGTATGCTTGAAGCCTTGTAGCCACCCCTTCCAATGATGTAGCATATTCTCCAGTTGTTAACGCACTCGATGTGGTCCCTTAGAGCTTGGCTGCATGTAGACCCAAGCCCCAACCCTGAATCTTATTGGAGCCCAAACTCCATTCACGTCTCTTGTGTTATATAGCACAAGCTCTTCCACCTTCCCCCTAGGTCTTCTCACACATTACTGGAAGAGGCCATGGTGGCAAGAAAAGAGAAGAAGGGAAAAGAAAAGCTTGTTTTACAATAGAGGAGTGGAGAGGAGAGAAAGCTTAGGGTTTTCAGTGTAGCAATGGAAAGCTTAAAAGAGGGTAAGAGTTTGAGAATAGGCTTCCTGAACCTAGAGTAAACTAAAGAGGGATAGAGTTTCTGCAGCAATGGAGAGGGGGGAAGCTTGAGAGAGAGAGAGAGGGAGATTGAGAGGGAGGGAGCTTGAGAAGGAGGGAGAGCTTGAGAGGGATGGAGTTTCTGCAGCAATGGAGAGCTTAGAAAAGGAAGAAAGAGGGAGAGGGAGCTTGACAAGGAGGGAAAGCTTGAGAGGTATGGAGTTTGTGTAGCAATGGAGAGCTTAGAAGAGGAAGAAAGAGGTTCAAAATGAGCTTTCCAAACCTAGAGTATTTTGGGGGGAAGTTTGAGAGGGAAAACACACTTTTGGGAAAAAATAAAATAAAATTTAAAATTTTAGGGCTTTTTATTTGCGCGATTCTAGGTGGGGGGGACCTCTAAGTTTGGGCCTAGGAGGTAGGGGGACAAGAGTAGTAATTAGGCCCCATCAGCAAACCAAAGCCTAGGCCCCCTAGAATCAAAGAAGTCAAAAATGTGCACCCAACCCTCCTCCTAATAGTCCATTCCTAATCAAAAGTTAATCCAAGAGGCCCTCTTTGGGTCCAAAAAATTCCTAATGGCCGAAATCTTCTATTGGCCTATTGCTTGTACATTTCTTCATCTCATAATATATTAATGCAGTACAACACTCGAGAGCGTATCCGAGATCACTACCACACACTCTTGGAGCACAAAATGCCATTAATTATCCATTAGAACTTTATGGGTTTCCATCTCAAGGTTTGACACATTAGAAAAATAATGGACTCACAAAAGGGCCCTCTAAGATTTGAGACATAAATTTCCTAATCATAAATTTCTTTCCCTCTTTCCTTTTCATGCTTAGATTTTTTTCCCTTTTCACTTCTCCTTTTTTTTCTCTCTAAAATTTGATTTTATCATATTTAATGCTTTCTTGCTTTGTTTCTCATAAAAAAGTATTGTAAGCATCCTCTCTAATAAGTCTATCTTATGGTAAAATTTATCTCCTTTGGACATAATCTGTTTGAGATATTATTGATTTCTCATGGAGTTCTTGAAGGTAGTCTTTCTTCTCTATTATTTTATGGGAAAAAATTATAGATAGGTTTCTCTTTAGTATATTTATGTTTTGGTAAAGACTTTTCTCCATTAAATAGAGGCTCAATGAGATAATGCTAATTTCTCATGGTATTAATAAAATTAATCCTTCTTCTCTAGTTTTGTTTTGAAAAAAACTTAAAGTTTGCATCCTTTCTCCTATGTTGTTTTTGTGGTATGGAGACTAATTCAAAATCTTTGGTGTTGATCCCTAGATTTTGAAGGTTTGGTGTTGGTATATAATTTTTTAAGTTTGGGAAAGGAAAAGGTATTAAGTAATTTTTTTCTCTTTTTATTTAAAGTTTTCTAATCTTTAGATAGTAAGTTTTTTATTTTTGTTGGTTTCCAAACTATTTGGGACTCTGGTGCAAAAAGGTAATATCAAGTTTAGTTTCTTGTTAATTTATTTTATGAGTGCAAAATTATTAATTTTGACATGTTGGTTAATCCAATGGCTTACATTAAGGTATCAGTTTATTAATATGTATATATTTAATTAATTTGTTTCTTTATTGTAGATTTCTCAAAGAAGGCAGAATAAAATTAATATACACACTCTGGAGGTTTTTTATCCCAGAGTTGAGAAGGGAAAATGGATTTCTGGACAATATAGTAAATTCACTTGGCTCATAATGTGACCAAGACACAAGTGATTTATTGAAACATTAGAAAGGTAGAATATTAGAGTTTAGAAGATGAATGGATGGTGCAACTATAAGAATAGAAGTTCTTATTCACCATGTATATTTGCACAAACAAATCCGCTTGCATTTAGATAACCGAATTCTAAGGATCTAAAGACTCATAGAATAAACACTTTTGAAAGTAAAGAATAATTAGAAGATAGAATATTTGACTAGTTTATGACTACATTCTAGGTATAACCTTCATTAGGGACTATTTTGCAAAGAGTTTACCTATCTGTGTGTTTACAATCAGATGTTGAGGTAAACACGAAAGATTTAGAGGATAAGAAACTATACAAGAGTGTATGAGACTCTAGAAATCCAAATCCCTTTTGTTTTTTAGTTATTCGAGTGCAAAGTGGGGCACTTGGTTGTTTTTGATAGTGTTATGATGAAAACACAATTTTGGCCATTCTGAATGCTCTCAAAGAGACCTTAGAACTCATTTTTAGACAATCACCACTGAGACATGTTTTATAGAGCATTAGAAGTCTTGAAACTTTGTAGTTTTGACTTTTCACTAATTCTAAATAGGTTGATAGATATTACTCTCCCAAAGACACCAGTTGTTAGGCTTTGTCTCAGAAAATGATATCAAGATTCACTACCTTGTCTATATAGACCGGATGGACTAATACGTAAGCATAGTTATGACTTAGTTATAGCAACTAGAGATGATCTTACTAGTTAGATCATGATAATTAATTATATAAAAAACAAAGATTCATTTATGACTTGAAAGAATTAAAAGACTAAGAGAAGTTAAGGTCTGTTTGAATTAAAAGACTAAGAGAAGTTAAGGACTATTTGAATTAAAATCTTGTTTTATACTTAAACTTGTTTTTCATTGATTTGAATATGCATGCCTTGAAAGATTATGGACTAGAGATGAGTGTGAGATGATATGTATGACTTGTGATTGCTATGTTTCAAAATCAATGATTGATATACATGTGTATGATGAGACTCGACATGAGATAAGATTCGGGGCGACCATTCCTTAGACAGGGAATGCTAGACACAGAGAGCGAGATTTATGCTCTTTGGGATCCATGTGGTAGAACCAAGAGAGGACAAGACTCAAAAAGAGGCATACCCAAGATAACCACGATGCTAACAAGTTATGATTAAAGATAATCTTAAGTTTTGGATGCTACAGATTTTAGTAATGATTCGAACAGGCTTTCAGTAGTTTTTCAGCAATAAAAATTCTAAGTGTTCAAATTATGTGAAAATTCAAGATTGAGTTTTCAATTAGTTAGTGGGCTAAAAGAAAGTCTTTAAGGGTGTAGATGGACATGCAAATTGATATTTGATAGTAAAAAAGTAAAACGTGACCTATTTTTATAGTCGACTTGCACATACAACTGATTTTGGTGATTCCGCCCACGCGGGGTTCTGGTAAATTTAAGTACCCCCATGACTAGTTTCTGATAGTTGTGCGTGAGAGCAGATTTGAGAGGTTTGCCAAATCTACAAATAGCTCTTCCACAACTTTTGGAGAGTAGATAAAGATTCCCCAATCAATCAAGACATCTTTAAATATATCGAGAAAGTACACAAACTCTCTTTTTATTATTTTTCTTTAATTTCTTTTAAGATTAAATAAATAAATCGATAAGCATGTATATGAGAGAATCTGAGTTGAGGTATGGCATGCTTAACAATGAGTAATTCTTGAATTTATTATTTATAAATGATCTCGGAGGTTGGGTGGACAGGCATCGGGAGAAAGCCCTAGTCTAGTTGGATTTTAGTCATTATGACTAACCATGTTATCGAGCATGGTGATGATGACAGAATGTTTGAGATAGACACATACATGGATTGAGATGCTATGTTTATAGATATTTCTATTATGTGAATGTTTGTTTGAGATTCTATAATTCTTTGCTTATGTGATTAGAATCTTGGATATGGCATACATGCTTATTTTGCTATTTCAAAGGATTGATTTGATTGTATTACTATGTAGAAATAGCACGATTAAGTGAAATTCAATGTTTCCTTAGATTAAGTTATACAATTAAGATATGGCTAGATTTGAGACCATCACAGTGATTCTAAATCACATGATGTTTTTTAGCATTGCTTCCTTCCAGTTTGGAAGAGTGCAAGTTTGTGGAGGAAAAATCAATGTTCGCCATGTTGAGAATGGTACATTGGTGTATAAAAACAAGAAAGCAAGTTGTTTGGCTGCCAAAAAAATCTATTTTTACGACTCATAGTACATTCTGCCTATGAGAGGTACTTCATTGCTCGACAAAAACGTTATATATGTGCTTCATATCTAGAAGATGGAGACTCTTAAGAGGTGATTGGATACACTACAAGACAGTGCTACCATACACGCGTTCAATACACGCGATAAGTTACAGGCGCGTGTATGGTCACACATGTATATGAGTAGTATTTGGCGCATGTATATTGGCATCTAAATTCGCGTGTATTGAAGTTTCAGAAATGCATCTACCAGGGCGTGTATATTGGCATCTAAATGTGCGTGTATACTAGTTTCAGAAACGCGTGTATCAGTGCATGTATATACACGCAATTATACACGCATTATTACACGCGAGAACTTTATTAAGAAAAACTCCATTCCTTTACAAAATTAAAAACTATTTTCTTTAAACCATCTCATAGTACATTACAGTATATATCATTACACAATCCCACTACATGCATTTACAACAATGAAATATATTCAAAAAAAAAATCATGAGAAGACAACATATGCAATAGAAATGTCATCAATTTAGAACGATACAGTGATGGATTGGTTAGGGTTCAATCTCATCTTCAATAAGATCCATCCTTGCCAAACGATCAACATCAATATCCATTTGATCAATTTGTAAGGCTACGATTAAATTTATTCCACTATCGATATTCTGTCCATTGATAATGGTATCGATGCCCTAATCATCCTCATCAACATCACCATCATCCTCAATGGTAGGGTCATTCTCATGATCATGAGAAATGTCACGCTCATCCTCATTATCATGATCATCTCTTATTTCTTGATCATCGATCACAACATCTTCATTGGCATGTTCGACATCATCTTCATTGCAGCTTGTTACATCCTCCATATGCTCCATATCAGTGTGTATTATACATCACTTTGGAACGTGGTGCAATAGGGATGACGTACCACCATTTAATGTCATGCACCATTGGCAGATAGATAACCTACTCAAATACACATACTGTAGTAATTAATTAGCATATCAAAAGTCAAGGGGTACGCGAGCTTAAATATATATGTACATGAAACACATTAGTAAAAAAATGCATACCTGCTTACATTATTGTGGCAATACGAGCCTATCTTTCTTTGTTTGCCAAAACTTTGTAGAGTCAATAGTTACATAGCCACTTGCATGGCGTTTTATTGTTGCATTAGGCCCTTTTTCCACCACGTTCATTTTCCATTTGACATCCAAAACATACACAAAGAAGCGACGAAAGTCAAGCCTAAATATGTCTTGGATTGTGCCACAATAATCATCCATTTTTCCATTAGCTCCCTCAAAGCTACTAATGACACTGCAATCTTGTGTATTCCTCTTTTCATCAATTCTTTGTGTTTGAAAATTCTTGCCTTCACACCATATAGCATTGAACATAGTGCACTGGACCAAAATAGAAGCAATATTTTTGTAAGCAATGTGAACAAATATTAAAAGCAAATCACTTACAACTAATGCAAAACATTAGTTCTATGTACCTTTAACATGCATCCTCGTGCATACTCCCATTCTTCTGCCGTGATATGTAGCCCCTCGCCGCTCTCTGCTCTCTCCATTTCCTCATGCAACCAATCAACATGGATATCATTCGGAAGTGTTGCTAGATGCTTAGGGTACGCCTTACGAGAGCCATGTTGCCTCCGAAAGAGAGCTCTTTCTGCTTGCCTTTTTGTCTTTGCATCCTCATATCTTGTAACCCATTTGCTCATCACATCATTATTAATGATGCAAGTGAAATTGAGAGCATCAATCAATGTTCTGTCAATTACTTTACTCTGTCCTTTTCCTTGAGGCACAATAGAGGTCATCCTCAAGTCCTCTTCATTGCTCCATAGTCGTGTGGCAAAGAGCTGTCCACACCTGACCAAGAAATTCTGAAATATGTACAAGAGATCTCGAAGCTCGAGCATCATCTCGTCGACGCTTTGCGTGCTCTCGCCGTGCGTAGGGCACCATGTTAGGGTGTGGTACTACATCCTGCTTCAATTAGAGTATATATATTACAACTCCATTAATTTAATTTGGATACCATGAGTCATTTGAATACTATCAATTTACATCTACTCCCCTCTAAACCTGTTTGATTACATTCTCCATACATGGAGATGTGATTCAAGGTAATTTGACGCGCTCGTACAATGCATCCTTGACATCGATTACACATACACTTGATCCTTTGTCCCAACCACACATCACGATTACGATGACGCATTGTCTCATCCTCACCAGAACTGCTTGAGGAGGTTGATGACATTCTATGTACAAAAGAGCAAACACAAAATCATAATCGGTTTTTAATGAAAGTATAAAAATTTCTATAAATCGCGTGTAACAGCGCATCTATATCCTTAAAATTGCATGTATCAGCGCGTCTACATCCTTAAAATTGCGTGTATAAACGCGGCTACATCCTGAAAATCGCGTGTATAAATGCGGCTACATCCTGAAAATCGCATGTATAAACGCGGCTGATTTATTATACACGCAAAAATACACGCGCTGTTACACACGACGACCTGTCTATATCTAAAATAACCCGCCTTCTCCAAATAAACATTTTCAAACTAAGATTTCCTCTCCTTCGTCGCCGCCTCTTCCAACAGAGCACTAAACCTAAGTGCAAGGAGCAGACAAGGAGCACACACGGGTGAAGAAAACCGGCCAAAAAGAAGACTCACTTTTTCAGAGGTGAGTCAGTTTGTCCTTTGTCCTGTCTCTTTCCTTCCTGCTATTGTCTCTTTTCTTTATGCGATTGTCTCCGTCCTTCTCTGTGGTAGTACTTTTGTAAACGATTTGTGAACGATTGTGACAATCGGCTTTTTTTAAAGGATGATTTGTCGGAGGTTGGTCGCTTTCAAAAAAAAATTTGTGCAGGCCGCATGTAGGAACGCGTGTATCCTGTTTGCGCAGACGTTCACGCGTATATACACGCATTTTTGGATGGGTGTATACACGCAACTGTGCATTTGTGCTAGCTTGCATTTGTGCTTTGATGCAATCATGTATATACTTTTATTTTTGCAGATTCTTCATGGATCTAGGTTCTTCATCTGATCCATTTGCATACGGCACTTGGATGATGGATATGCTAAATCATTTTGGGCGCCATCCTGGTCTAGTTGAGCTTACAGAGTACATGTAGGCCCATCCCCCTCCTGGATTGCCTGGTATTTATACCCCGCCCCCGAGTATCCATGTCACTCCACTGTCGTCTATGCCTGCGAGAGTCCGACGAGATGGCATGCAGCTTCTCCTCTTCCATGCCCACCGAGGAGACATACCCCGTCCTAGACACACTCACGCACACCCTCCCAGGCACCGTCACGTAAGGGCTCACAGCCACCATCACGTACTCCCTCACAGCCACAGTCACGTAGACAATCCCCCAGTTGTGACTCCACCCGCCGCCCCCGCAGGACAAAGGAAAGCAAACGCCGCAGTAGGAAGAGTGGGAGTGGAGGATGCGGCAGGTGCTTTGGTGGGGGAGGTAGTAGGGCACGCGGTGAGAGAGGAGATAGAGGGAGAAGAGTTAGAGGAGACAGTGAGGAGGATGAGGAGGAGGTGAGAGAGGTGGAGGGAGTGATCTGCTATGATGTGATGGATGCGAGGGGGAAAGACGTAACGGAGTACATGCGTGGGGTAGTTTCAAACTTGTATAGAAATTGTTTTATTAGATTTAAAGATCAAAATAGCCGATTAGTTGGGGAGGTGATGGATGCTGTACATCCACATGCGACATTCTCGGATGTATAGGGAAGGACGCGAATAAGGGAGATCTTAAGTAATAAAAGATCTCACCTTAAGAAACTCGCGTACGATGATGGGCTAAATGTAGCTGCGGGTGGCTATCCTGTCGAGAAACCTGCCACTATGCACAAACGCGAGTGGAAGGAGGCAAAGAAATGAGCAGAGGGTGGCATGAAGAGCAAGCAGCATGTGGAGGCACGACGGATCCAGATGGAGACCATTGGATCTTTGCATTTCAGATCTGGCGGGTCATGGGAGGGAGAGTTCGTAAGTATCTTGCCACTTTATTTGATTGTTTACTTAATTCATTGATTCTATGATTGTTTTAATCTTACAAATTGTGTTGACTATGATACAGCCGACGGGTTATGGGGAGGAAGCCCACAGCCCCCCACGATACTGGGTATGCTCACCGGCATAGCAGACGTAACACGTGGGCCCTCTTCAGAGCCGAGGGACGTATTACGGACGCGTAGTTTGAGATGGCCATGAGACCATACGGTTGACAGGTACTTGAAAACTCTAAACGAATAATTTTGGTTTATTGAATTACATATATATATACTTATATACTATATATTACTTGAATAGGCACAAGCTACTGCACTTGTTGATGATCCTGCCCCCACTGATGATCCACCCGCCGCCACTGTAGAGGGTGGACGTGAGCACTACTCATCGGACATTCCGACCGATGTGAGCTCATCTAATCATGGAGGGAGCAGCGAGTCATCAACTGGGTCTGAGTAGTACTCAGACTTATTTATCACATTCCATATTAAGGATGTGGTTGTATATATATTTTTGTAATTGAAGCCATGGGCTACTTCGATATATGGGCTCCCTTATATATATGTGTACACATAAAATTTTGATAGTAATATTGAATCGTGAATTGATAGTATTGCATTCATGTCTGTCTTGAATCGTGTATTGACAATGTATGCATTCATGTCATTCTTGTCTTAAATCTTCCTCGTGGATGGTGCAATGCACCCAAAAAAAAATCTAGAGAGGCTATTGGGTGTGCTGGAATGCAAGAACAGCATTCAGGTACCAAATAGCACTCTCTAGATTTTTTTTTTTGCTCTCTGTTTGCGTGTATAGACGCGTCAACTCTGCAAAAGTTGCATGTATATACGCGGATACTCTGTGAAATGTGCGTGTATAAGCGTAACTAAACTGACAAAACGCATGTATACACCCTCGTATCAGTGCGTCTAAGCGCAGCTAAACTGACAAAACGTGTGTATACGCCCTCGTATCAGCGCGTCTGACTGCTTCTATACACGCGCTTTTACATGCATGTCTTTGGTCCCGTGATGATACACGCGCTGATACACGGGCCCGTTACCTTTTTTCCACAAGTCATTTTTAGCGGCTAGGAGCGTGGGTATGAACCCGATCCCTTGTAGTGATAATCTTAGATAAAGATTTATGGGATCCCACACACTTTACTATAGTGGATGTGGCTATTCTTTGGGAGGACCACCATATAATTTTTAGACAAGAGATATCGTTGATGTTAAATGATCTTCCTACAAACTTATATTAAAAGCTAGATGGTAGAACGGTTAGAAATATACATGAGAAGTCTATTGCATGCAAGCAATGTATTGCCCCTCATATCCTTGACATAGTGGAGTAGTTGTTGCATTCCCGATCTAAAATTAATGATATAAATTTTTGGGTTTTTTAAAATTTGTGTTCATTTGAGAAATTTTTAAGTTCTTGAAAAATAAGTAGAAGTGTAAATTAAATATGCGCTTGACGTACAAAGTAAATCTTCCATTGATGTAAAGCACTTTTTTAATTCTTTATATTTTGATTATAAGTCTGTATATAAGATATATATATATATTTTTATAAGTATAAGTATAGTTTCATACATAGGTATTAGTATAAATGTAAGTTTAATTATAAATGTTAATATTAATATAAGTATAAGTATAAGTAAGTTTATTTATTTTCATTATACCTTCACTTTCTTTCACTCTCTAGCCTTCCTCACATGTAATTTCTCACCTTTTCTTCCTTATTTTGATATCATCATGGTTGTTCCTTGAGTATCCTTTGATGAATGGATTACTAACACTCGCCTTATGGTTACCTCTTGCAGACTCAATTTACGCTAGATTTTGTAAGAACATAGAGCTTGAGAGCTTGCTCTCTAACACAGAGCCTGAGAACTCTCTCTTGGTAGAGTTTTACTGGGGGTGTAATGAAGTTACACTATCCATTCCTAACTCTGTTTCTAGGTGGATCCCTATGGAATTCCTCTTCTCCATAAAGAGTGGAGATAGACACAAGATCCATGTGGAATTCCTCTTCTCCATGAAGAGTGAAGATAGACACAAGAAAGCTATGAATAGAGCCTTAGAACATGTCTCCCCAGAACTCCTCAAAAACCTCCATTCCTACCCCTTTTGAAGAGAATGTTCCAACCAACTTTATTGAACAGGATATTTCTTTTGCAGTTTACATTCTATCAATAGACATTCATGTGAAGCTAGAAGATGATGACCGTGTAGTTGACATACCTTGATCAAGAGCCAACAAAGATGGCTCTTGATCCTAAAGTAAAGGCTAAAAAAAGTCTAGAACTATCATTCATGGGCATACAAGAGCCTAAACATATAGAATTTAAAGGCCCACCCCTTGAATTCCTGACACCCATCATCATAGAGGGTGAGGAGTACCTGTTGATGCAAGATGCCTTGCACCAGCTGCTAGACACTAGGAAAGATGATCTACATTGCACACTTGTTTGAGATGCTTGAGATGACTTCAACATACAGGATGCTCAACCCATTGAATTTGGTCGCTAATGATTGTAGCCGCTTGGATGATGTATCAACCCACCATCATCCAAGTGCATAAATCAATTGAAAAAGCTGCTCCCAAGGCTGCAAGAGGAGATGTTTGGGTCTTTGCAACAACTGTTACATGAGATACCAATGGTGGGAAGCGCAAAAGGGAGGCCTATTCCAGGCAGTGACCTCAAGGAATCGTTGGTGAAGGAGAAAGATGAAGCTAAGGAGGTAAATTTTGAGAAAATTTTAAGAAATGTTTTTGCTTAATTTGATCCAAACTTGACCTGCATGCTCCCTAGGGGGCCATAGAGGCCCCACAAGAAATTTTGGGTTGATCAAAGCCTAGAAGGGCCCTAGCCAAAGGCTAGCATCTAGGGCTGTGAATGCAAATTCAGAGCCCTACACGCCAGCCTATGGTTGGAGCTCTATTCTAGCATATGCATGTACTTGTATTGACATAATTTTTCACTTTTCGTTTGCAGTATGTATTGTACCTTGATGAGTTATCATCCAGGCACGGTTCAAATCCACAAGGCAAGGAAGAGTCCAAGACTCATCCTTGAAAGAATATATTGGCTAGAGGATGGATGATATCTTTATCTTCCACAAGACGTGCTCCCCCGCCGCTAGCTCAATAGGTTTGTTAAATTGAAGGCATTAACCAAAGTTATTGCTTTCAAAACTATCCCTACCACATCTAGCTTGGAGAAAGTCGTGCTCCTGCGACGCTCCAAGTTAATGAGCGATAAACTAAATACTAGAAAGTGTTAAAAAAGTAAGGAGTATAAAGCTTGATTTAGTGTGCATAATGTTCCTCACACTAAAATATCTCCTAGCACCTACAAGTCCTCACATCATGTTTGGGTTGAGATTGAAGTCGTCACTATTGTTGTTTGCAGATCCTATGAGCCATCCGTAAATCCTTATCTTTGATGGTGATACGCTTGGCATGGATAGCTACCAATTGGCCATCATGCAATAAATTAACCAGATAATCTTTAGCTGTTGTTTAAATTGCCATCAATGCTTGGGTTGACTAGCAATCACAATGGAGTTAGTGTAATATTGTGCATATATAGTATCTCCTTGTAGATGTCCTTTGAAGATATTTCATCACTTCCCTGACTAGCCTTGTGAAAGGGGCCTTTGGTATAAGCAAGTTTTTTTGCCTTTTGATACTTCCTTATCTCTCAGAGGGAAACAGTGCCTGGTCTCCATCTTTTCTTTCTGTGAGGTGGTCATGGACGACCCCCCATCTCCGGGAGATGGAGTTGGAGCTGGAGGATCTCTTGCATTTATAGTAACTATTGGTGGTGGAGCAATAGCACCATTGTCGGATAGTGTACGTTCACTATCACTTTTAGGAGGCAGTTGTGGTCGTACCTTAACTAGGCTTTTATGAGAAAACTTCTTCATGCTTGCCATACCCATGGGATTCATAAGACATATCTTATGGTATCATGTTAGTGTAAGGGAGGGGGGTTTTGAGAGTGAAAGTAAGGGTTTTGTTACTTCTTGTAATTTACAGTATATGATCTATCTGGTGTAGTTTGAAAACTTGATTAGTTACTACTCTTTTAATCTAACCACACTTGCAATAACTTTTGGTGTAGGTCTTTTTCTTCTAGCACTTATATCCTTGCTACTTACATGGGTACTTACATGGGCTGTAAGTTGTCACATGGATAACCTCAATATCTGCTATTTGATTTTTAAAACTTAAATAGGGGTACTTGAATTTCATAATTGGGACTCATATGCTTAGAAAGGGGTATAGTTTATTTTTTATTTTTTGTAGAGTACATGTAGGTCTTTTTGCTTCTAGCACTTACATGGGCTGTAACTTGTCACCTGGATAACCTCAATATCTGCTATTTGATTTTTAAAACTTAAATAGGGGTACTTGAATTTCATAATTGGGATTCATATGCTTAGAAAGGGGTATAGTTTATTTTTTAGACAAACATAAAACAGGGGGTTTTTATGAGTTTCATGCACGCAGGTGATGTCCCCTTTCTATGGAAAGTGAATTCCCTACTAGGATGCCATACTACTTCTTTTTGAGAGTGAAGTGAAGTGAAGTGACATGACCTTATCTTTCAGACTTTATATTCACAAGTTTGATAAGAGACAAGATGGTGTGTGTGTGTGTACATATACATATATATATAGGTATATATATACACATACACTTACGCACACACACACACACACACAATTATATCAAAAATAAAGAAGCATTCTCATGATTTAACATGACTAGTAACATTAGCATTATTTTTGTTTTCTTTAATCGTTGCACCACCAAAGTTCTACATTTACAAAAGACTACCATCATAAGATTTTTCTTTACATTTATTCGACATCTCACTCTGTAGATTGCTTCTGAATCATTGGGTATGGAATTTAACATCTTCTCCTCATACCTTATCTCTATCCTCCTATACCACCATTCGAGCAATTGTCTCATGGAATTACCATCATGTATGAAACTCCATTAGCGCTTTGCATGAGTCTCTCTCTCTCTCTCTCTCTCTCTCTCTCTCTCTCTCTCTCTCTCTCTCTCTCTAATGAGCCCCATGCTTTTGACATTTTGGAGAGTGGTATACCATCTACTCGAAGCTGATGTTGCTCCCATGTTTTTATGTTCTTAGTATCCCATGATGAGTTTCCATGGATAGTTTTGTATCACCCCAGTGAGATAGCTATATTTATGTTTTCTTTCTATTTTATTTTCCATTCCATGATGAGATATGCCATGGACATTATTGTATCTTTTTGGTCTCATAGGTCCATTGGGTCTTTAGTAGATGCTTAATATATCTTTCTTTCTCTCTCTCAGACAAAATAAAAATTAGTGGTAAAATTATCCATACAGATGCCCTTATTTCTCAGTTCTTTGCTATCACAACAAAATTTGAGTTGGTGGGAAAATACTTTAATCAAATGTCCAATTCTCTGAGATCTTTGCCTTAGACTCTCTCTCTCTCTCTCTCTCTCTCTCTCTCGCTCCTCCTGGTGGGAAAATCATTTCTCTTTGCTATGAAAACTACCACAATAACGTGAGGGGAGGGCATTCTACCGGAGTATGTGTTGTATTGCATTGTTGTGGTATTTTTTGTAGCAAAGAGAAATGCAAGACGAAAAGTCCTTTCCATCCCCCAAAACTACCACCACAACGCGATGCTAGGTCATCCTATCCGCAAATATACCCCATAATATTGCGTTGTGGTGGTTGTTTTGGTTGTGAAGGTTTGTTTCATTTGAATGAAGATGTTTGAATGCAAAATCTTATGTTTTGGTAAATGAAGATGTTTGAATGAAAGATCTTATGTTTGAAGACAAGATTACCCTATGTCATGTTGTTGTGGTCTTTTGTAATAAACATGTGTTTTTAATAGAAGCGTCTTATAGACAAGGACAAAATGATGATCAACTTGTAAAAGAGAATGCAAACATGAGGTACTAAACATGGATTTTTCGTATCATTACTCGCTAAACATAATTTTTGTGAGCGACCACAACAACGTGATATGGGTTCTCTTCCAACATAGCACCATCCCCTTTTTATAGTGTTTTGTAATAAATATGTCTTACAAATAGAATCATGTTATAGACAAGGAAAAAGATAATGATGAACTTTCTATTTGTATTATCTCCGTCCAAATACAAAAAGGCTTGTCATACTTCCTCTTGTATTATCTTCGTCCAAATACAAAAAGGCTTGTCATACTTCCTCTTGGTATTTTAACGTACGAAAAAAATTCAAAAGAGCAGCTTCATTATGTGCGGCCTACCTAGCGTTGATTGATGCACACTTTCTGTGATCGCCACTCTGATGAGTGTTTTTGTGCAACATTTGACCCTCTGTACGCTTGTTGCCTTTTTTTGTGTTTCTTGATGTGCTATGTAATGCCTCATGCCCTCCAATTCGCTTCTTATTCGTAATTTCTATAGAATCCTCCAGTAGAACCATCGGAATACTTAATGTAGACTGTTTGCTCTCACTTTTCCTCTTGCATGTCTGGTGTGGCAAAAGTATGCATTTCTTGCTTGATAGTGAGACTTATCCATTCCTTGTGTTGACCACATTGATGGAGTTCCATACTCTTTCATAAACCATGGTAGATGGTTGTATATTATGTGCTACAGAAAGACAGTTAATAAGGAAATGAGTTCTGACCTTATAATGCATGATGAATGAAACGAGTCCTTGCTGATGAATGAATGAAATGAATTCAACCATATAATGCGTGATATTTAATTCACTCCATGCTTCTTTCATCTATTTTTGAAATTTCTCGATAGTGGCTTCGAAGATGTTAAGTTCATTATTGTCCCAACATTTCTTCTCACAGAAATGGAAGATCTGGTGTATGGATTTCCACACATGTGCCTTCTTCATTCTTGCACTACTATCATCCCCCATGATCCTTTACTCCATTGTGCAATGCCTTCAATTTATCATATGGCACTATAGTTCTCCTCCTCCTTATTTCTACATTATGTCTAGTGATGGAAATAAAGTGCCTTGCTTACACTCTACCAATCGATGGCTTTGATGGTACTTGGATGATCTTTGTTGACCTCTTTTTGTCGCCTATTATCTTGAAGTTTTCCCATGTAAGCCAATGTCAAATAGAACTTTTTCCAAGGCTCTGATAGCCCTTTTTCTTCTGCATATAGGCAAGAGCTTCCAAGCAAATCCAATGTACAGGAATACGAGTTTCTCAATTATCCTACACAATGCGTGCAATGTGCAGATATGTACTCTTGCAAGATGAATATCTAGCACAGGTCAAAAGTTTAGATCTTTCTCATGGCCCGTGGTGGCCAGTTTCTTTTGTGCATCGTACTTACATATTCCATGTAGTATAGGCAGGGGCACTTTACATTTCCAGCCTTTGAAATATTGTACATGCTAGGGATTTCACTGACGTAAACGAAAACATGTGAACATGTTAATAACATATATTAATAACACAAAAAATCTTGTGATCACATGTTATATTCACAAAGCTTTCACAAGGGCCTAAAAAAGTTATCTTTGTCGGGCATAAAAAATCTTCTTAGGTGGCCACCGACCTGCTATTATGTGAAGATGGTAATATGAGAACATGTGAATAGCTTATTCCCATGTGTAGCCAAGCTTTTAAGGGGTTTCCAAACGGCAAGTGACCTGTTATTTTGTGAACGGTAACATGAGAACATGTGAATAACTTGTTCACATGTGTTATTATCACAAAAAATCTTGTGATCACGTGAATATTAAATCTCTGGTACATGCACTTGAGTGTTTTCAAGTCTCTTGAAATATAAAAGCAAAAGAATTGTTATTAAATGCTTCATGTTTAGCAAAACTATTTGGGAACACTTTTTGTGTCATTCTCTTAATACAAGCCATACCTACCATATGCCAATCCATGATGAAAATTCCTATATCTTCTACATGAAGCGTTTCTCCTTCGTTTTGCCTCCTAAATTATGTTAGGTATACCTATATTATGGAGCACCCAATAAACGGTATCATGGTCCTCCATCATAACCTACATGATAAAATTGAAAGTGAGATTTCTTTAATGAAAAAGTTCATGAAACCAAAAATAAAAAGAATAAATTCATACCTCAAATGACCCAAGCTACCAAATATTGTTCTCTGATTGCACACTAAAATATATGGGTCCTTTTTTTTTGTATTGTGTTATTGAATGCCTTGTTCATTAATGTGATTGTTATTCTCTCTGTTTTCCTTTGCTTCACAACTTCACATTCATCAAGTTTGATAACAAACATAAGGACTCCTCTAGTCTCTACCAAGGTCATTCCAAAAAATTGTACCATTTCCTTTTATAATATTTTCAAATCAAAGAAAATATTGTGGGTCTTATCATATCTTATTTCTTCGCCGGCTATCGAGGTAGGTTTCTTTGTTGTGAAAAGGTTGACCAAGCCAAGTTCTGATTCTCTCATTGATGAGCGTCGTACGTTCTCTCCTAGCATGATATGGTTTTGGAAGAAGTGTAGCCCGAATTTCATTTTCTTTTTATTTGAGTGTATGCACTTAATGTTGTATTATAGAAATGTAGAAGTTTATTACCTTGCATCTTGTATTCTTTTCTTGAATCCTCCACCACTTGGATTAAGTTGTTCTATGTTCCTCAAATTCCTTTTTCTTACTCTCATGCCAATGCTTGTTGCTTTTACACATGCACCCTGTAAGTTCTTGTCAAGCTCTTGTATTGTTTTAGATTGAGACTCTATTTTGCACAAGAACTGTGAACTTCTTTCTTGAAGAGAGGTGTACATTTATTACAAATGACTATACTCCAACTGTGCTACACAATACAAGTCTTTTAGAACTCTATTCGATTGGCTTAGTGCATTACAATAGCCAAGCAGTCCTTGGTGACCATCACCAACATATCTAATCAATGAGGTTGAATTTTAGAATGAGGGTGTGCTTGAGGTTAGAGGATTATTTGGATACATAGATCCATCACACCATAGGTCTATATGCTTTGAGCCTAAAGCTCTCATCTCTTCCTTCTCTCTTCCATTAATTAAAAGCTGGGGCTGATTTCTTTTCTTCCAAGGTGCACATTATTCCTCAAGATCAATATGCATATGATATGATTTCCTCTTCTCTCCCATATCAACGTGGTGTAACTAAATCACAATGTAGCACAATCATGAGCTTGCAATAGCCTGAGTTCACGAGAAACGCACTTGAATGTCTAAAATGGGAGGGAAGAGTCACTAGAAGGGAAATCCTTCCCCAAAGAAGAAATGAACATGCTCAAAAAGTGCATTAATGAGAGCTCATTTACCTATAGATACATATTGCACCTTTATTCCTTCGATATTTATTATGCACCCATAGGACGGCGGTATATTCTCTTTGTTCCTTGAGAATTTAAGAAGGTATGGAGGACCACCATGTTGATTATCTCTCTCTATAAAAATACACAAAAGGATAAAAAATCCTTCCTTTTCTCAATTTCTGGGCCACAAAAAATAGGGTGATGTGGATTATCTTATAGGGACCCAAAATGAGTCCCAATTTCCCCTAATGGAATACGGTAGACACACTGCGTTGGGCACACGCAAGGAACTTCTATTCCCAAGCCGCCTACTCTAAGGGTATTCACTCCACTTGGTCCCTAATTTTGCACAAGGGATCTCATGACGTCCATGAAATAGACTACATGTAGTAGCGACAACATGAGAAGGTCACGACCACACACCAACAAATGCTTATTGCTAAGGCCAACTAGTAGTAGACACAGGAAACTGTCCATTAAGCTATACTTTCCAACAATACCTCCACGCAGCTTTGAAAGACTGCGAGGCAACCCTCGCAGCTTGGAAGACTGCGAGGCAACCCTTGCCCACCACCCTTGCCACCCTCAAAGTGAGCTACAACACCAACTACTACATGCCACCCAAGGGGCTGAGCAGTCCAACCAATCTCTCACCCTCGTCCAAACAGAAGCCCACCAACTTTAGTACAGAGTTGCTTGCATAGAGGAAAAAAGCAACCGCATCCGCCTCTCCTTCAGTAAATATAGGAAAGTGGCCGAGAACACCCTATGCCAGAAGGAACTGCAGTGCAAGCTCTCGTCACCCTCTTCTTCCTAGCCTAGATCTCCTTCTCCGAATCCACCACCCTCTTCGCCCTCCCCATCCACCCCCAAGCCTCCATTTCCTCTAGCACCACGGGTGGGAGACTATCTAATGGGCTTACAAGTCACCGATAAAATCTCCCACCCTACACCCCCTAGGGCCTCCTCATCCTCTACAACCACTACCACAACTCTAAGTTATCCATGCCATTGGGATCATGCAGTTTGATGATTCCAATTTGGCCTCCCCCCTCAACATCTGCCCCCATAAAGTTGACAACGCACGCACCTTCTTCTACTTGAAGTGTCCTGAAAACAACTTGAACGACAACAATGACAAAGGCACCAATCTAGGGCATCCCCTGACCCACCCACACCATCATCCCTCCTCACTAACCTCCACCCCCTCCTCCGCCCCAACCAGGCCCCTCCTCCGCCACCCAATCAAGAACTACAACCCTTTCCCTATTTCCCTAACAATCCTCTACACCCCCTCACATACCCACTGCTCCATCACCAACACCTCCTTCGCCACCTACCCTCCATCTTCAAACTAGGCCTCCCCATAAACCTTAAAGATATACCCTAGACATTACCATGGCCATCACCCTTTCTCAATACTACACTCTCCCACTATAACCTCTCCTTTGATTGCTCCTCCCCCCAATTGCAATCACTGCCCGACCTCCCTTCCCCCACACCTCTAGAGCAAGGAGAGATTCCCTCACCACCACCATAGGATCATGAAGAGGTTGATCCATCCCTCAACTCACACAACCCCTAGATTGTATGGAGTTTGAGTAGGCAATCAACATACTACTTGATCAACAACTCCAACATGCCCCAATTAGCAAGATAACCGACCGAATGGACATCCATGTCTTTCCGTCTTATTTGGATGCCAAACACATTGCCTAGAAGCGCCAACACCCACATCATTAACGTGGTGGCTACCAGCGAACCCCTCCGTTTCTCTCCTGAAAACTTTCACGCGCTCATGGGTGAGCATCCTGTTGTTGTTGGCAATGGCGTTTTTTCCTAAAGCCATACATCTAGGAGCAGTATTGCAAGGCATCCTGCCAACAAACTGTAGATAAACCCTACATACTTTCATGCAAATATGCTAGGCTTGGGACCTATTTCAGAAAGAGAAGACACAGTAAACCCCAAGCTACAATTTAACTTTCCATGGTTCGCTCCACCAATGTCCTAGAGAGCCCATGCATAGAGGCCACCATGCTGACCAAGATGAATGCGTTCATCGACATATATGATGAGGTCCGTGACCCAACAATTATGTCCTCAATCGGTTACTTCAACTTGATTATAATACTTCTGGAGGCCTTCTTGGATTAGAACCACTACTCCAAGGGCAACCAAGGCCTTGCCTTTGAGGAGCTCAACAAAGACCTTGAAGCAGTTGTTCAGCTACTACAAGTGCATCCAATGGATGTCCACATGGTGCCTGCTGACTTTTGAAGATATGATGGAGAATGCATTTTGGACCAGCCACAAGGTCTTCGATTGATCCCCCGCATCCCAAGTTGCGGTACAACTTCATCTGCACCTAGTCTATCTACTATCCCACATTGAGTCTCCTTGTTGCTAGCTCCAAGGATGGATCAGGGAGGGGGCTATGTTAACCACACTAGTCAACATTATTTTTAAGTGTGGTTATGCTTCTTGTAACTCATTCTTATGTAACCGTGCTAAGTGCTTCATGTAAAAGATATATGGGATGATCGAGCTTATGAAATATGTAATGCCGGTCATAGGAAGCCTAGGTGTACATAGAGCTACAAAATCAATTTTGGGCCGCCAATTGTTAAATGGGTGGCCGACCATTGTAAAAACAGAGATCATGTATATAAGTGACTTATGAAAAGGTATAATCCCATTATCACAATTGAGTTTTGCCTTCTGTCTCTCTCTTTCACTCTCTTGTGGTTATGGTGGTAGGCTTGTGTGTGTAGATACTTGCTTCTTGTCTTCTTCTTGAGATCACTGTTGCACACACAAAGGCATGGATTTAGAGGTTGAGTTCTCCATGCCTCCCTTCCTCTTTGCTCTCTACGTACCTTGTGCAAGCTCCATTTAAGTGACAAGTGTGAAGGTGGAGTGTGCTTATGGACAGTCTCTACGCTTGATACATTCAAGAATTTAAGAAAATTATTCAATTGACATGCCGCTCTCTCTGACAATAGAATGATGATGAATCTAGAGAAGGGGGATGTCTCTTTGCTCTTTGCATGTTTTGAACCTTTGATTTTTGTTGGCTTCCAGACTACTTGGGACTTTGGTGCAAAAAGGTAATATCAAGTTTAGTCTCTTATTAATTTATTTTATGAGTGCAAAATTATTAATTTTGACACGGTTAATCCAATGGCCTACATTGAGGTATCAATTTATTAATATTGTAGATGCCTCAAAGAAGGAAGAATAAAAGTAATATACAAACTCTAGAGATTTTTAATCACAGAGTTGAGGAGGGAAAATGGATTCCTGAACAATAAAGTAAATTCACTTGGGTCTTAATGTGAGCAAGAAGTTGAGCTCTTTCAAAGTAGGGCTAAGAGACATAAGTGATTTATTAAAACATTAGAAAGGTAGAATATTAGAGTTTAGAAGACGAATGGATGGTGCAACTATAAGAATAGAAGTTCTTATTCAGCATGTATATTTGCACAAACAAATCCGCTTGCCTTTACATAATAAAATTCTAAGGCACAAGACAAACAGTAAGTATATTTGCACAAACAAATCCGCTTGCATTTAGATAATCAGATTCTAAGGCACAAGCCAAACAGTGAGTATAACGTATTTTTTAAATCAACATAGTTGTTTTTATTTTTTGATTGTAACATACCTCTCAGCTTAAACAAGTTACGATTAAATATAATCTTAAGTTTTGGATGCTACAGATTTTAGTAATGAATTCCAACACATTTTCAAGAGTTTTTCAAGAGTAAAAATTATAAGTTTTGGATGCTACAGATTTTAGTAATGAATTCCAACACGTTTTCAATAGTTTTTCAAGAGTAAAAATTATAAGTGTTCAAATTAAGTGAAAATTCAAGATTGAGTTTTCAATTAGTTAGTGTGCTCAAAGAAAGTCTTTATGTAGATGGATATGCAAATCGATATTTTTGGAGTCGAATTGCACATGCAGCTAATTTTGGCGATTCCACCTATGCTAGGTTGTAGACCGCACATGTTTTGGTAATTTTGAGTACCCCCATGACTAGTTTTTGATAATTGTGCGTGAAGTTATACATGTTGCAGTTTGCATCCCTGACTATAGATCTGAGAGGCTTGCAAAATCTACAAACAGCTCTTCCACAACTTCTGGAGAGTAGACATAGATTCCCAAACAATCAATCAAGACATCTTCAAATATATTGGGGAAGTACACAAACTCTCTTTTTATTATTTTTCTTTAAATTATTTTAAGGTTAAATAAATAAATTGATAAGCATGTATATGAGAGAATCTGAGTTGAGGTATGGCATGCTTAACAGTGAGTAATTCTTAAATATATTATTTATAAATGATCGCCTTAGTCTAAAGACTCATAGAATAAACACTTTTGGAAGTAAAAAATAATTAGAAGATATAATATTTGACTAGTTTATGACTACATTCTAGGTATAACCTTCATTAGGGACTATTTTGCAAAGAGTGTATCTATCTGTGTGTTTAGAATCAGATGTTGAGGTAAACACAAAAGGTTTATAGGACAAGAAGCTATACAAGAGTGTATGAGACTCTAGAAAGCCAAATCCCTTTTGTTGTTGAGTTATTCAAATGCAAAGTGGAGCACTTGGCTATTTTTTATAGTTTTATGTTGAAAAAACTGAACATAAAACACAACTTGTTTCAGGCACATCATTATCATGATGCTCGGCTGCATATGCTCGATTTCGATCTACATCAAATTGACGCTTAAAGCACATGAAAGAGGGATGATCAGATTTTCCACAATAATCACAAGAAGAAGAATCTCTAGATAAACGTGGTTGTTTTGTGGTAATGTTGTGTTCTTCATCATATTGACGTGCCCAACAGTCATCTTCAGTATGACCATTCCTATTGCAGTAAGAACAATGCTTGTTAGGAAATTTGAGACGAGAGAAACTACCACCACGACGACCACCTTTGCGGTTGCCTCGTTGAAAAGGATGCCTTCGCACATAAAAGGCCTGTTCTAAGTGTTGTGACTCAGGCTCCTCTTGTTGTGAAAACATAGCTGCATCATGACCAACGCTACGTCATTGTTGACGTTGAGAATACTCAATCAAAGATATGCAAGTTTGGTCAAAATTAAGACCGTCCTTGTTAGAAAGAATGGTAACAATGTTGTCATAAGACGGATCCTTTATCGTATCAAGAAGAATTGTAATAAGTTGCTTTTGTGGAACAGGATCACCCGCAGCAGCAAGTTGATTAATAATAGATTTGAAAGAATCAATATGCCCCGTCATAACAGTACCAACTTTATACTGTAACTTTGAAAGCAAACCTCTCAAATAAAGTGTTTCTGTAACAGACTTTTTGTGAAAATTTGCTATAAGATACTCCCATACGTCATGGGAAGTAGGAAAGTCATACACATCAAGCATGAGAGAATCACTAAGAGCAGAAAGAATGTACCGACGAGCTGCTTTATCACGCCTCTGCCAATCCATATAAGCAGGACGCCATGCATCAAAAACAGGGCCTTCCGTGATAAGAACGTTGTCAGAATCCGGAATAGTAGGCTGAGACGGACATAGAGAATCGCCAATAACAACATCTGAAAGCTCATCGCCTTCAAGAATTAACAGCATCTTTGCTTTCCAACCGAGAAACCCTTGGCCTTGAAAAGAAGGAATAGAACGTTGGCCAGAAGGAAAACCATTAACGAGAACAGTCATAGCCATATCTATCTACGAGAAGACGTATAAGATAAAATCACAAAATCTGCACACCATAGACAAGGACGACCGTAAGAGATAAGAGACGTTAATAAGAAAAGAGTCCTCAAAATAGAAAGACGTGGGACGCAAGATTCACTGATAGATGCTTGATGAAAAAGCTAGATTGGTCGTTTTACTAAAAATAGCAAAATAATAAGAGATGCTTGACGAAAAAGCTAGATTTGGTGGTTTGCTAAAAATAGCAAACCGAAATAAAAAATCGAGCATATGCAGCCGAGCATCATGATAATGATGTGCCTAAAACAAGTTATGTTTTATGTTCAGTTCCCCCAGACAGAATACTTCATGTACGTGATGGTTCACTTTTCATTATTGATTCTGGTGCTACAGGAAATATGACATATGAATCTAAGTGGTTACATAACTATCATTCTTTACCTGTTAAGCGTGTTGTTTATCTTGTTGATGATACAACTTGTCAAGTCAAGGGCATTGGAGATTTATATCTTGGCACCTTATCTTCTTCAACTCGAGTTTTACGAGGGATTTTACATGTCCCAGAACTTCAATGTAATCTTCTTTCAGTTGCAAGACTTGTTGATCTTGGTTTGTTTGTTGGATTCGACCACACCAAATGCCGCATTGAGAAAGATGGACAGATTATTGCAACTGCTTCTCGTAATGGTAATTTGTTTGAGCTCTCTCTTAATGATGCTCTAGCAAATGTTGTCACTGCTCCAGGTGATCATGATTGCAAGATATGGCATCATCGCTTTGTTCATGCTGATTTCTCAAAGCTTCTTGATCTTCATCGTCAAGGTCTTGTACGTGGCATGGATCTTAAAGCTCATCCTCATATGGGAATCTCTGAGTTTTGTGCTCTTGGCAAACACAATTGTAAACCCTTTCCTCTCTCGAATTCAGTTCATTCTCATGATTTATTGGATCTTGTTCATACCGACATCTGTGGACCTTTGCCTCCATCGAGAACACAACATCGTTATTTCATTACGTTTATTGATGATTACTCACGGTATACAGTTGTTTTCTTGCTACGACAAAAATCTGAGGCGTTATCTGTTTTTAAGCAATTTCACAAGGCTACCGAACTTCAAACTGGTCGTCGCCTCAAGAAACTTCGTAGCGATAATGGTGGAGAATATGTGTCTCGTGAGTTTGAGAGTTATTGTACGGACCATGGTATTCATCATGAACATTGGACCATGGTATTCATCATGAACATACTATTCCATATTCACCTCAACAGAACGGTGTTGCTGAACGTAAGAATCGCACTATTATCAATGCTATACGATGTATGCTGATTCATTCTGGGTTCTCTCGTGTTTTCTGGAGTGAAGCTCTCTTGAGAGTAGTCTTTGTTTAGAATCATCTTCTTACTACTGCTCCTTCTGGTAAGATACCCATCACAGCATGGACAGGTGAAATTCCTTCTGTATCTCATTTTCGAACCTTTGGATGTATTGCTTATATTCATGTTCCTAAAGAAACACGAGAAAAGCTTGATGCTCCTGGGCTTAAAGTTATTTTTATAGGGTATTCTGACACTTCCAAAGGCTACAAATTCTATGACCCGTCCTCCAAGAAAGTTCTTGTGAATCGTGATGCTTTTTTCAATGAACAGCTTATGGGTGGTACATGGTCCATGGATGATTCTGATGATACTAAATCTTTGCTTCAAGCTTTTCCATTCTTGTGTGATGATGAATCTTCTTCTATAGAGCAACTTTCCTCTTCACAACAATCTAAAGAGCAACTTTCCTCTTCATAGCCATTGATTCCGAATGATGTCATTGATGACGTTGACATTTTTATTGATCTGCCTATTGATTTTGAGCATGGTTCTTGTGATGTTTATGATGAAGATTTTGATGCTAATGTTTTCTCTACTTCTAAAGATCCTGCCACGTACAATGATGCTATATATTCTCCACAAAAGGATCAATGGCAAGAGGCTATGGAAGCAGAGTACGATTCTCTTATCTCTAAAGGTACATGGATACTCACTGAGCTGCCTCCTGGCCGTACTACCATTAAGTGTAAGTGGGTATATAAGACAAAATTTAAAGCAGATGGATCCTTTGACAAATTCAAGGCACGTTTAGTTGCCAAAGGTTATTCTCAAGTTGCTGGCGTTGATTATTATGAAACCTTTTCACCAGTTGTTCGCATTACTAGTATTCGGGTTTTATTGGCATTTGCTGTTCAATTCGACTTAGAAATTCATCAGATGGACGTGCGCACAACTTTCTTGAATGGAGATTTGAATGAAGAAATTTACATGGAGCAGCCAAAAGGATTTGTTATTGCAGGTAAGGAAGATCTTTTTGCTCGTCTTCATAGGGCTTTATATGGTCTTAAACAAGCTTCACGGGCTTGGTACATCAAGTTTGATCTTTTTCTTACCTCCCATGGCTTTCTCTCTTGCTCTTCTGATCCCAACGTATTTACCAAACACCAAAATGGTAGTTTTGTAATCCTTGCCCTTTATGTGGATGATACAATCCTTGTTTCCAATGATTTGGGATTTTTACACCAAAATAAGCAGTTGTTATTTTCGGCATTTGATATGGTGGATCTTGGAGAGCTTCACTCGTGTCTTGGCATTCAGATTCAAAGGGATCGCAGCAAAGGTATTTTATTACTTCGGTAGTCAAAGTTTATTGAAGATACTATTAAGAAGTTTGGTTTGGAATCTGCACATTCAGGAACTACTCCTTGTCTTGCGAGTTCCATGAAAAACACTTCTGATGGTGGTGGCCAGCTTGTTACAAATCAACCATATGCTAATTTGGTTGGATGTCTTCAAGTTGTTGGTTTGAACACTCGTCCTGACATTTTGTTTATTTCTAACTATCTCGGGCAACATCTTACATGTCCTTCTCTTAAGCATTGGTCTTCAGCAAAGCGTGTGTTGAAATACTTGAAAGGCACTGCAGATTATGGTTTGGTTTATCAACGACAATTCACATCCGACTCCATTCCATCTCTTTCTCTTTTGGGTTACACAGATGCAAATTGGGCCAGCTCACATTTATCTATGCGATTTCATTAATGGTTGTCTTATTTCTTGGACCAACAAGAAACAACGTTGTGTTGCAGTTTCTACAACCGAATCTGAATATGTTGCGACATCACTTGCAGCTCGTGAACTCATTTGGCTTCGACAAGTGTTGACAGATATTGGCCATTCTCCTCTTTCTAGTACACCCTTGCGGTGTGATAATCAGAGTGCTATTAGTCTTGCAAAAGACTATGTCCAACATAACAAGTCAAAACATATTGCTGTGCATTACCATTATGTTCGATACGAAGTACGCAAAGGCACTATCATGATTGAACATTGTCCAAGTGACCAGATGATTGGAGATATTCTTACCAAAGGTCTGAATGAGTCACGCTTCATTCTCTTGCGCTCAGAGCTTGGAGTTGCCTCGGGCTCACTCTTTCTAGATTAGGCTCTTTACTCTTATGGTAGCTTTGTACATATATCGTTGTAATCTTCTAGACACCATGCACTTTGCACATTTCACAATTGCACACTATGACCTCTTGGTCCTTTGTATATTTGTACATAGATGCACAATGCACTTTCACATCATTACTTCTGGTTCATATTTTCACACTTGTATAGGGGATTGGGTTTTTCCCTTGTACTCCCCAAGGGTTTTTTCATCCATAGCTAGAGACCCTTGTTTGAGTGGGGGTGTTGGAGCTCTATATATGGCTCACTCTACCTAACTTGGTCTTCAAACTGATATGGAAAATTCTAGAATCAGTTGGGTTGGTTAGAAGCTCAATTTTTGCTATAAATAGAAGCCCTCCCCTTTGTTGAAACTCAATAGTGTTTTGCACTATTACCCTGCCTCTCCCAAGTGCCAAAAACAGTGAATTTTACTCATAATTCATTAGTTTTTGACCTTCCCTCTTCCAAAAGATTGGTGGCCACTCTTGTCTCAAACAAGAGTTGAACCCTCAAACCATCAAGCCAAAGGAAAGCTCTCAAATTATCCATGTAATTTGGAGATTCTTCTCTTTTCAATTTATTTTATGGTTTTATGGTTTTTTATGTTTTTTGTCTTCTCTAAAATTGCAAATGATGCTATGCCTCATTGCAAAAAGGCATTCCCCTCTCTTCTCTAGTAAATCCAACCATTCTTTATCCTAGGTGAATGATTAATGAATAAAATCAAGTTTTTCATAATGTTTCTCTTAAATAAGTAGAAAAATGTTACTTTAGAATGATTTAAATACTCTTGATGCATTTCTAACTAATTTTAGAGACTTAAAATTAAAAAATGGTCAGCCATACAAAGGAGGTTATGGCAAAAAATTTTAAAAATTTGAAAATAAGTATTATCTTTCATTATTCTAAAAGAGTAATCCTTATGATTTCTATATTCTAAAGTGTCATTTTCATGCATAGAAGATGCATTTTAATTATCTGTATAAAAGAAATTTAGTTTTATTATAAAAGTATTACTTTCATTATTAATTGATTTTATGCATAAAAGTATGTATAAAAGATTATTTTTTTATTATAAAAGTGTTACTTTTATCATATTTGATTTTATGCATAAAAGATTATTTTTTTAATTATAAAAGTGTTACTTTTATCATATTTGATTTTCATGCATAAAAGTATGCATAAAAGATTATTATTTTTATTATAAGTGTTACTTTTATCATATTTGATTGTATGCATGAAAGTATGCATAAAAGATTATTTTTTTATTATAAAAGTGTTACTTTTATCATATTTGATTTTATGCATAAAAGTATGCATAAAAGATTATTTTTTTAATTATAAAAGTGTTACTTTTATCATATTGATTTTCATGCATAAAAGATAAATTTTTAATTATAAAAGTGTTACTTTTATCATATTTTATTTTCATGCATAGAAGTATGCATAAAAGATTTTTTTTATTATAAAAAATTTACTTTTATCATATTTGATTTTTATGCATAAAAGTATGCATAAAAGATTACTTTTTTATTATAAAAGTTTCACTTTCATCATAAATGATTTTGATGCATAAATGGTTGCATAAAAGATTTTTTTTTTACATTAAAAGAGTGATTTTCATCATAAATGATTTTTATGCGCATAAATGGGTGCATAAAAGATATTTTTATATTAAAAGTGTGATTTTCATCATAAATGGTTTGTATGCATAAATGGGTGCATAAAAGAATTTTTTATGATGATAAAAGTGTGACTTTCATCAGAATCGGATTTTATGCATAATTAGATGCATATGGAATCTTTGTAATTAAATAAGGGTTCTCCTTAATCCTCTATTTAATTTTTACAAAAAATGGAAAAATGAATAAGTAGATAATCTGTGAGAAGAAATGCTACCGTTTCATATTCACTAATGAGAAAATTCAATTAAACTATCAAAGTCGGAGATTGAGATAATTGATTATTTTATTCCTCATAAGAAATTCATGGTTTAGAAATCTGTAAGCAAATATTCGTCGAACCAAATTTAAAAAAAGAGAAATTGAAATAGTACCTTTTGAGAAAGATAGTTTAGGAAGAACCTTTCCAGACCCAAACTCTGATTCTAACTATTGACCAAGACCTAATTCCTTTGTCAATGATGATGTAATCAGTTCAGGAAAAATGCACTCAAAACACCCACCGAATCTGAAACTAAGTTAAGACTTTTGATTTTGATCTGAGGATCAAGTTGACAGAATTCGAGGAATTCTGTTTGGAATTTAGACCTGGATCTAGAAGTATTGAGATATGGATTTAAGATTATTCATGGTTTTCAAACAAAAATCAAAACTGAAAACTTGCATAGAAACTCTATTTTCTTAAAGGACTATCTTACGCCAGAATGCTAGAGGGAGCATTTGGCATGTATCTAAGGGAAGTTCGGTTAGCGGGGAGTGTTCGAGGGGCAGCTCACGCGGCAAAGCCTGCCGAGGTCTTGACTAGCCTCGGTATGGTTTAAATGGTGCGCTTCCGATACGATGGGTAAGGGCCGACGAAGCGGTCCCTCAGTGAAGTGCCAGGACACCTAAGGAGGATCCTGGAGGGTTCTGACTAGGTGATGCACGGGCTCGCGGTGCTGAGGACACCCACACGTATGTCGAGGAAGATATTGTATGACAGACCAATGTTATTGTAATCTATCACTGGATCTCGTTGTTGACTCACTGGATCTCGTTGTTGACTCACTGGTCTCAACGGAGAGTCCAGAGTGATACTGTTTTGTGAGAAACAAAGACTCAATGGAAATTTTGAAGTATGACATGTGTAACCAGTAGATTGTTTGTCAATGGATTGTTTTTTTTATCAAAGTTTTAAAGAGGAGTGTGTGCGTATCTGTTTTCTAAAGCTAAAGTTAAGAAAGGCATTTCAATTATGGATGGGTGAGTACTTGTTTTTGGATCTACCGATTCCAGTGGTAGTAGAGTGGTGGCTAACCCATGGGTCGGATGGGGTTAGGCTGGAATCAGTGGAGTTTTAATAATCAAACTGAAAAATCTTAGAATTACGCTAGGATTCGAGTAGCTAGTTAATTCCCTGATAAATTTCTCAATTGAGTGGATCAACGGCTGTGCCTGATCTTGATTAGGAAAAAAGCGTTGAAATCACTCAGATTGATCAAATTATATCAGTGATAGTCTCCTTCTATCTGATTTATTCAGGTGAAGGATAGTTTAGAATTGATCTTGTTAGAAAAAATCGTTAAGAAAAATAAAAAAGGTGGAATCGTCCCCGCTTTCCGGGCATGGAAATTTTTCGGGTTTCAATTTTCGGAGTGACCACCAGCCTAGTCTCGTGCCCGGACATTCGTGGGCGAGGCCCCGAGTGATAGACCATGCCCCGCGCATGAGGGGGCTGCTTCCGCTGTCAGCTACCGGGAGTGCGCGGAGGGGGCAGAGGGATCCCACAGATATGATGATATATTAGAGATAGATTGGTTAGTGCCTAGAAAGGCCAAGGTATTATGTCATGAGAAGAAGATTATTGCTTATAGTGTCAAAGGTGTGATGTAGAATTTACAATGATGTCTACTTTGAAGCAACAAGAAAAGGATTCCATGTAGTATACTATTTTATTATTAAATACTAAATTATGATCGTGAAGTAAATAAGTGTAGGTTGGTAAATCTATATCTATTGTGGAGGTTACAAGTCCAATAGAAAGATTATGTAACCACATTTTCTCATAAAGTTTGAAAGTGTCTCGCTTTCTAAGATCCTGAATTGAAGAAAGAATAGAGGATCACATTCTTGAGGAATAAAATTGAATAAGTCTTAAGCTACAAGCAAAGTGAAAATAAGAGTTTGCAAATTGTTTGATTACCTTGAAGTTTAGAACAATGCAATGATGATATTCTTCATGAGATTAATTATCGTTTATTAAGTTGTAATTCCAAGAAGGCTTATTTATTACATGGATAGTGTGAGTGATTTACTTTGTGTAATGCCTCAAGATCTATCTAGTTTCTTACTTGGAGTTAAAACTTAAAGAATTAAGACTAGTAAGCTCTTACACTAGAGTTTAGTATACATGACTAGCTTAACATACATAATTGTTTATCCAAGACAAGATATATCAGAGATATAAACGAAAGAGATAAGATATAAACGAAAGAGAGCACAATACTGAGAGAAACAGATGCACATGTTTTGAGAGTGAATTCAAGATTGAATTTTCAATTAGTTAGTGTGCTCAAATAAAGCCTTAAAGTGTGTAGATGGACATGCAAATCAAAATTTGATTTAAAAAAGTAAAATGTGACCTATTTTTGGAGTCTACTTTCACATACCACTGATTTTGGCGATTTCGCACATGTTGGGTAGTAGACCGCACATGTTTTGGTAATTTTAAGTCCACACATGACGAAGTTATATCTATTGCAGGCTGCAGCCTTGATAGAAAATCTGAGAGGCTTGCCAAATCAACAAATAGCTCTTCCACAACTTCTCGAGAGTAGACATGGATTCCAAAATCAATCAATACATCTTCAAATATATCGGGGAAGTAAACAAACTCTATTTTTATTATTTTTCTTTAAATTCTTTTGAGATTAATTAAATAAATCGATAAGCATGTATATAAGAGAATCTGATTTGAGGTATGGCATGCTTAACAGTGAGTAATTCTTGAATTTATTATTTATAAATGATCGCCTTAGTCTAAAGACTCATAGAATAAACACTTTTGGAAGTAAAGAATAATTAGAAAATAGAATATTTGACTAGTTTATGACTAGATTCTAGGTATAACCTTTATTAGGGACTATTTTGTAAAGAGTTTATATTTCCATGTGTTTAGAATCAGATGTTGAGGTAAACACAAATTTTTTAGAAAACAAGAAACTATACAAGAGTGTATGTGACTCTAGAAATCCAAATCCCTTTTGTTGTTGAGTTATTCAACTACAAAGTGGAGCACTTGGTTGTTTTTGACAGTTTTATGCTAAAAACATAACTTTGGCGATTTTGAATGCTCTCAAAGAGACCTTCGAGCTCATTTTTCGAGAATCATCACTAAGACATGTTTTATAGAGCATTAGAAGTCCTAAAACTTTTTCATTTTGACTTTTCTCTAATTCTAAACAGACGAAAGAGACCAGTTGTTAGGCTTTGCCTTAGAAATTGCTATCAAGATTGACTACCTTGTATGTATAGACCGGAGAGACTAATACGTAAGCATAGTTATGACTTAGCTATAACAACTGGAGATGATCTTACTCGTTAAAACATGACGATTAATTTTATAAAAAACAAATATTCATGTATGACTTGAAAGAATTAAAAGACTAAGAGAAGTCCTAAAACTTTGTCGTTTTGACTTTTCTCTAATTCTAAATAGACGAAAGAGACCAGTTGTTCGGCTTTGCCTTAGAAATTGCTATCAAGATTGACTACCTTGTATGTATAGACCGGATAGACTAATACGTAAGCATAGTTATGACTTGGCTATAGCAACTAGAGATGATCTTACTGGTCAGAACATGACAATTAATTATATAAAGGATGAAAGAATTAAAAGACTAAGAGAAGTTAAGGACTGATTGAATTAAAATCTTGTTTTATACTTGAAGTTGATTTTGATTGATTTGAATATGCATGCCTTGAAAGATTATGGACTCGAGATGAGTGTGAGATGATATCTATGGCTTGTGATTGATTTGTTTTGAAATCAATGATTGATATACATGTGTATGATGAGACTTGATATGAGATTTTCAGATTCAGGCCGACCGTCCTTAGATAGGGAACACTAGATAGAGAATGAGATTTATGCCCTCTAGAACCAAGAGAATGAGATTTATGCCCTCTAGAACCGAGAGAGGACAAGAATCAGAAAGAGGCATACCCGGGATAGCCACGATGTCCAGTGTGGAGGTTGGGGAGACGGGCATCAAAGCAAGCCCTAGATTAGGTGGATTTTAGTCATTATGACTAACCATGTTGTCGAGCATGGTGATTGATGATAGAATGTTTAAGATAGACACAAACATAGTGATTGATTGAGATGCTATGTTTGAATTGATAGATATTTCTATTATGTGAATGTTTGTTTTGCGATTCTACAATTCTTTGCTTATGTGATATGGCATGCATGCTTATTTTGCTATTTGAGAGGATTGATTTCATTGTATTACTATGTAGAAATAGCATGAGATTAAGTGAGTTTCATTGTATTACTATGTAGAAATAGCATGATTAAGTGAGTTTCAATGTTTTCTTAGATTAAGTTATCCAATTAAGATATGGCTAGATTAGAGACAATCACAGTGATTCTAAATAACATGATGTTTTTCATCGTATCCTTCCACTTTTGAAGAGTGACAGTCTATATTTTATGACTCATTGTACATTCTGCCTAGGAGAGGAGCTATTCTTGGCTGTTTGCAAATTAACCCACTTCCTTCCTTGTCTAATCTTGAATGGCCACATCTTAGCTTAGACAAGATTCAAACTTGCAGGCTAAATATCTCAAATGATGTGCATGCTGCAGTGAAACCATCCATAGGCTGAAAAGATGTTCATTTGAGCTCTTTTTTCCTTAAGATTGCTTTGTCTATTTTTTAAAATCTTGTGAAGAACTGAAGAAAACTTAAATCACCTATACTTGTAAAAGTCTAACTAGCTAGATAACACATTTCTTGGGTGATAAATAGACTACAAAGAGAACTTGTCAACAATGATACAATTGAGTGCAGAGTCACAAAGTTAGTTGTCACCTTTAGGTGAGAGTTGCCATAAATAGGCACTTCATTGCTCGACAAAAACGTTATATATGTGCTTTAGATTTAGAAGATGGAGACTCTTAAGAGGTGATTGGCTAAGCTTAGATAAAGATTTATGGGATCCCACACACTCTACTATAGTGGATGTTGCTATTCTTTGGGAGGGCCACAATATAATTTCATCGAACGAGGAGAGTAATTGGCCTCTAGCCTTTCTTAGACAAGAGATATCGTTGATGTTAAATGCTCTTCCTACAAACTTATATTAAAAGCTAGATGGTAGAAGGGGTATACATGAGTACTCTATTACATGCAAGCAATGTATTGCCCCTCATATCCTTGAGATAGTGGAGTAGTTGTAGCATTCCCCATCTCAAATTAATTATATAAATTTTTGGGTTTTTTTTTTAAATTTGTGTTCATTTAAGAAATTTTTAAGTTCTTGAAAAATAAGTAGAAGTGTAAATTAAATCTACTCTTGACGTAAAAAGTAAATCTTCCATTAATGTAAAGCACTTTTTTAATTCTTTATATTTTGATTATAAGTCTGTATATAAGATATATATATTTAATTATAATTATAAGTATAACTTCATACATAGGTATTAGTATAAATGTAAGTTTAATTATAAATCTTAATATTAATAGAAGTTTTTAATATAAGTATAAGTATAAGTAAGTTTATTTATTTTCTTTACACCTTCACATTCTTTCACTCTCTAGCCTTCCTCACATGTAATTTCTCACTTTTTCTCGCTTATTTTGATATCATCATGGTTGTTCCTTGAGTATCCTTTGATAAGTGGATTAGTAACACTCGCTTACGGTCACCTTACCGACTCAACTTACGCCAGATTTTGTAGTAAGAACATAGAGCTTGAGAGCTTGTTGTCTAACCTAGAGCTTGAGAACTCGGTCTTGCAGAGTTTTGCTTGGGGTGTAATGAATTTACCTTATCCATTCCTAACTCTATTTCTAGGTGGATCCCTGTGGAATTCCTCTTCTCCATGAAGAGCGGAGATAGACTCAAGATCCGTGTGGAATTCCTCTTCTCCATGAAGAGTGAAGATAGACACAAGAAAGTTATGAAGAGAACCATAGAACATGTCTCCCCAGACGTCCTCACAACCTCCATTCCTGCCCCTTTTGAAGAGAATGTTCCAATCAATCTGATTTAACAGGATATTGCTCTTGCAATTTTCATTCTATCAATAGACATTCATGCAGAGCAGCCTGAAGATGATGACCATGTAGTTGACATCCCATGCTTTACATACCTTAATCAAGAGGCAACAAAGATGGATCTTGATCCTAAAGTAAAGGCTGAGAAAAGTCTAGAACTATCATGCATGGGCATCCAAGAGCCTAAACAGATAGAATTTAAAGTCCCACCCCTTGAGTCCCTGACACCCATCACCATAGAGGGTGAGGAGTACCTGCTGAAGATGCCTTGCAGCTACAAGACATGAGGAAAGATGAGCTACATTACACACTTGTTCAAGATTCTTAAGATGACTTCAGCATACACTAGCGATGGTAGCCGCTTGGATGATGTATCAACCCACCATCATTCAAGTCCAGAAATCAATTGAAAAAGCTGCTCCCAAATATGAGATTTCGAATGAATTTTGAAAGGCTGCAAGAGGAGATGTTTGGGCCTTTACAACAACACGAGATACCAGCAATGGGAAGTGAAAGAGGAAGGCCTATTCCAAGCAGTGACCTTGAGGCACCGTTGGTGAAGGAGAAAGATGAAGCTAAGGAGGTAAATTCAGAGAAAATTCCAAGAAATGTTTGGGCCTTTACAATAACACGAGATGTTTGGGCCTTTACAACAACACGAGATACCAGTGATGGGAAGTGAAAAAGGAAGACCTATTCCAAGCAGTGACCTCGAGGCACTGTTGGTGAAGGAGAAAGATGAAGCTAAGGAGGTAAATTCAGAGAAAATTCTAAGAAATGTTTTTGATTAATTTGGTCCAAACTTGACCTACATGCTCCCTAGGCCATAGAGGCCCCACAAGAAATTTTGGGCTGATCAGAGCCTAGAAGGGCCCCAGCTGCCGAAGGCTAGCGTCTAGGGCTCTGAATGATAATTCAAGGCCCTACATGCCAGCCTCTGGTTGGGGCTCTTACAGGGCTCTGATCAACCCGAAAATTGTTTTAGGGTCTCTACAGACCCCAAGAAGCATGCACGCCAGGTTTGGACTAAATCGGAAGAAAAGAAATTTGAATTCTTTTGGTGCTTGGTTGGCAGTGCGAATGTTATTCTGACATATGCATATACTTGTACTGACATAATTTTTCACTTTTGGTTTGCAGTATGTCTTGTACCTTGATGAGTTATCATCCAGGCATGCCACAAATCCGAAAGGCAAGGAAGAGTCCATGACTCAGCCTTGAAAGAATATATTGGCTAGAGGGTGGACAATATCATTATCTTGCACAAGACATGCTCCTCTGCTAGCTCAATAGGTTTTTGAAATTGAAGGCATTAACCAAAGTTATTGCTTTCAAAACTATCCCTACAACATATAGCTCAGAGAAAGTCATGCTCCTGCGATGCTCCAAGTTAATGTTTTTGTACTTCGAGCAGTGGGGGGTGCACTACAAGCCCTTCTGGAAGTTGGCCACATTGCAAGGATACATGAACCATGCGCGAATGTTGCCTTAGGAATCAAGTTGTGCATTCTCTTTTGATGATATTGCCTCATTTACCGCAAGGCCACAATACTTGGCCTCCATCTCTGTTTGTAGTGTCTTGGTTGTGGTTGGGCTGGGGCTTAGGTGGGGGTTGAGGTTGAGGTTGGGGTTGTTGTGGCTGAGGGGGCTGAGGGCTGAGTTGAGGTTGAGGAAGGAAGGAATGCCCCTACCTCAACTCCTTCTCCTACCAGTGATACAATTCCCCAAATCTCTTTATCTCTCAAATCTATTTGCATCTTGATGGCCCAACTATGATATACTCAACTCCATCAAGTCTATCTCCCATTTTGAAATACCCATTTCCATTTCTCCCCATTTCTATAAAATGAGAATGCTATCCTCTATAAACCCTTTATAGATGAGGGTTTGTATAACAAGACATGATAGGAGTACTATTACTCTTCTTGTTTCACGAAGAAGTCTCCCTCACCATATAAACCCGAATTTTTACTTAAAAAAACCCCTGAATCCTCAAGACCTAACTGCACTATAATAAGATTGAACTTTCCTCCCTTTAGTATAGATCTCTTTGATTTGTTCAAGTGTTTGCTCCTAGATCTCACCTTTGGTTTTACCACGTTGTTGGATTCACATGAGGATGCCATTCTTTCTTCACCATGAGAGAATGGACCATTGATGAATGAAAGTCCTTTATACAAGGAGGACTTCTTTAAAATGCTTTTTTTCCTTCTTTTTCACTCACAAAGAGTGTGAACACAAATGCTTAACAAATGGGCTTTACACCACAGTAAGGGATTTTTTCAAAAAAGTAATGACAAGGGCTTTAATAGCCAACTAAGGCGTATTTTCCAAAACCCAAAAATATAACGGAAGCACTTGGAATTGAGCTGGCTGACTCAGTGTTGTAGGCGTCGTCTTTTTACTGCCGTGTTCCGAGGCCCCTTGATGATGCGGCTGCCCAAGAAGGTAAGTAGCCACTGCTACTTCGTTACTGCTGCCACCAATGCACAACTCACCACCATACACAACCGCATCTTGCTTGAAGCTGGACGTCGATGCATTGATATTTATGTAGTCTTCAAGCATTGCGTTTGCTGGCCGTCGAGCATGCTACTGTTGAGGTGCCTGCTTGCTTCAGCAGGGTTCTAAAATTCTTAGAGAGGCTGCTCTATGAAGTTGCAGTGATGTTTTTACACAAAACGATTGCATTAGACCATCTGCTTTTGTCGACTGTCTGTGTAGAGAAGAAGGAAGATGGAAATGATGAATGGCTGGCCCTCCTGCAGCTTCTGGTCTGCAGTCCTCTTCAGTCAAAGGTATCCAAACTTCTCACCTCTTTAGTGAAAGCTCTCCAAACTTCTCACCTCTCACTCTCACCTTTGAATGCCTCTTAGGTGCTCTCGAACACAACCCTCTTCATATACCGCTTAAGAGATTTGAAGAGAATAGATCATCTCTAGAGAATTCATTCCCCCTCTCTCTCTTCCTCACACAAGTGAATGCCTCACAAGGGGTCACTCAAATACACACTCTCTCTCTCACCTATTTTAGAGAATGCAGAAAGTGTTTCCAAAAATGACACTCTCCCTCACACACTAGAGTGAATCTCTCTTTTCTCAAGTAAATGAAATCCTCTCTCTCACTCTCTCTCTCTCTTGATTACCACTAGTATTATTAAGCGGAAATGAGGATTAGTAACACATACATTAGCTCACCAATGTGAAAAAAAAAACACAATGGTGTTACCCAAAAACTCTCTCTCTCTCTCTCTCTCTCTCTCTCTCTCTCTCTCTCTCAACCTTGTTGATTTGCCACTAATCAATGATTAAGAGGTTAGTTAAATGAAAAATGAGAGAGTTAGTATAACTTCCAAGATACACAAGATTTCCCTAATCCCAACATGCACACTTCTAGGAGAGTTCCCATTCTTATTCTCTCTATCGGATGCAGCATGAGCAAGAATACTTATGTGTTGAGAGTGAGAGCATCCACATAACCTCTTCTCCATCCATTATTTCTCCTTACGTTTCGGGATGAATCATGACAAAAAAATAATTGTGTGTTGAGAATGAGAGAAACCATGTAGCCTCTTCTCCATGCATTGCTCCTTACCCTGTGCGACCAACCATGTAGCATCTTCTGCATGCATTGCTCCTTACATCTTTGGATGAAACATGACCAAAAATAATTATGTGTTGAGAGTAAGACCAACCATGTAGCCTCTTCTCCATGCCTTGCTCCTTACCTTTTTGATGAGAGGAAAACATGCATTCGTGCATGTTTTCCTCTCCCAGCAGCCCACCACCTCCACCTTGTCGTGATGTCGCACTCGCCGCCTAGTAGATAATCACAAGAGTAGCGGGTCTGCTTGTAGCTTGCTTTTATACTCTCACGATTCACTAAGTACATGCAAGGTCACTCTCACAGAGGACAAGCTCATGGCAGTACTAGCTTTTCTAGTACTCCTCAACTTCGTCGCCAATGTAGCTGGACTTGCGATGGTGTCCTACTACGGAGGTGGGGGCGTGGCGCAGAGCGGCTGGGCCACCTTCTACGGGTAACGGGGGTAGTGACGCCTCCGGCACCAATGTTGTGACACCAATGGTAAGAAGTATATTAAATGGGTGGGGATATATTTCGTGCGCTCCCCCTTGTCGTGTAGCGGGGGAGTGCACGAAACACTTTCCAGCTCAGCATTAGCATTTACACCGAAGAGTAGCCGCAGAGCTTATCAACTTGCAGTAGAGACGCAGAAATATATCCCCACCCCACACCAGACCGCATTACACCTTCATACACCGCCCCAAACCCTCCAGAGCCGAGCTTTGTGGAGAATTCCTTCATCTGCAGCTCCTTGTAAGTAAAAACCTAGAAGAAAGCCTTGGAAGCTCCTGCAGAAAAATCTCTTCACTTGCAGGTAAATCGCCTTCTGATCTTCTTCTACCCCTTCTTAATTTGCACCAATTACACAACACCATGAAGCAGACGATTAAGCACAAGGCACCAATGGCTGCACAGACGACTCCTATCACCTCGTGCTTTCTAGAATAATGCCTAGTCTCTAACACAACCAGCTTGAGCAGCATCAACGGGCTGCTGTTCACCCTTGTAGGCAAAGTTTGCAGGACTGAGACAAAAGAACAGGAACTGGTGGCTGGGTCATACAGAGCCGCCTGCACACAAGGACGTATTGAATATTACTGCACGTGTCCGCTCAGATATCTATAATACTACAAACAACAACTAGTTCGAGCGAATGTAACCGCAATGATCGCTCATGCATGCGTAGTCTGTGTGTCTCAGAGAGAGATCCTAGAGAGGCATGCACCGAATTCAGCATGGCATCAGGCGGCTGGTCTGTGGGGGGCCAATTTCTTCATGTCTGCCCTTGTTAACATTGCGTTCGTCCCAGCAAGACAACATTGACCCTGCTGATGGAGGACATCACCCTCAAATAGAAGAATCAGACCCTCTGCCCATACCAAAAAGGAGCAAGGGCGATCTTGATGCATAAAATACCCTGCATGTGCTCGAATTTCAACCAGGAGAAGGCCGATCAGTCGAGCAATCTCAGAAGGGTAAATGCCCCTTAGAAGGGTACCATAGCGTTCATTCTAAGCCTAGGCTAAGTTTTTTCCCCTTAAAAAAAGTTCTTCTAATAGTTAACAAAAAATGTCCACCCCAACTTGGTGACTACAACAGAAGCAGCATCTGGGGCGCCAGAGGCAACAGCCCATGCGGCGCCAACAGCAGCAGCACCTTGGGCAAAATCAACAGCAGAAGCATCTTCGGAGCAAACATTTATAGCAGCAGCAGGTGCTAGTCTGGCTACTCTTCGAGTGTAAATGCTAATGCTGAGCTGGAAAGTGTTTCGTGCACTCCCCCGCTACACGACAAGGGGGAGCGCACGAAATATATCCCCACCCGTCACATACTAGATTTCTCGTCTAGATACCCTTGTTGTGACACTGACCCAATGACTTAACAGGCGGGGCGTGTGGCTATGGAGACCTTTACTCCACCGGCTACGGCACCAGCACCGCTGCACTGCACAGCACAGCCCTCTTCAACGCCGGCCTGAGCTGCGGTGCCTGCTTGGAAATCACGTGCGACGCCGCTACCGACCCTAGGTGGTGCCTGGGCGGTCAGTCCGTGGTAGTGACGGCCACCAACTTGTGTCCGGGTACCCCTTGTGTCCGCCCAATTTCGCGCTGCCCAACAACGACGGCGGCTGGTGCAACCCGCCCTTGCAGCACTTCGACATGGCGCAGCCGGCCTTCGAGAAGATCGGCGTCTACAGGGGCGGCATTGTCCCCGTGCTGTACCGATGGGTTCCCTGCGCCAAGACGGGCGGGGTGCACTTCACCATAAACGGCCACTACTACTTCAAACTGGTGCTCATCACCAACGTCGACGGCGCGGGCGACGTACGGGCGGTGTCTGTAAAGGGGTCCAGGACGGGTTGGCAGCCCATGAGGCGTAACTGGGGCCAGAACTGGCAGAGCAATGCCCTCCTGAACGGTCAGAGCCTCTCCTTTCAAGTCACCACCGGCGGCGGACGTACGCTTACCTTCTACGACGTCGCCCCCGCTGGCTGGCAATTCGGCCAGACCTTTGTCGGAGGAGAGCAATAGCAACTCTCTTCAAGAATTGCTAGAATTTAAATCGTCTATTTACAGAATAAGGGTGTGTTGCGACTATAATCAATAACTATACTTCATAAATTATAAATGCTAGTCAGAATGTGTTCATACAAAATTTAAATTTTTAAATACAAGATTGTAGAAACAAACCTCCACCCTTGTATCACAAGATAATTAACTTTTGATTGCAAACAATTACTCGTAATTAGCCTTTTTTTTAAACAAAAACTATACTTACACAAACAATAAATACTAATCTTATTATATCTACCTAAAATCTCAAAAACAATATACACATACCTCATTTTACTATTGAAACCCAACATTAAGTTGGTCATTATCGTCCACAATCTTCTATAGGTAGGACGGTTTAAATGAAATGCAATGATTGATGCAATTGCCATGAATACATTTTAGGCCATGTGGGCCTATGTATGATGTGATGCATCAGGATCCTTGCATATGGGATTTGCGTTCAATGCACTGATGAGGTGGCGATGTCGTTGCCATGAGAGTGTCACCTATGTGGTGCCTCAATGGGCCATCTTTCAAGGTCATTACCCTCCTTAAAAAGAGCGATAAGGGTGTGCTTCCGACAAGGCTAGGCATGAAAGCCGCCTCTTCAATAAACTATGCTCTCTATGCTAAGGCCTAGCTAGAAGAAGTGGCTTAGAGGTGGACATGCTCCTATGTAATCCAATTGCATGTTTAGATGAAGAGATGTGTATAACTCCCCTATAGGAGCCATCCCCATGGTGTGTTGTGTGATGAGATGTTTGCTCATTGATCTGCCCCATTATAAATACGAAATTGGACAATCCTCAAGAGACCCAGAGTACTAAGCCATAAAAAGAGAGGTCTAAAGCACTTGACCTAATGTGTGGATCTAACGAAACTAGTCCTAAATAATAAGTAATTCATTATACATATGATTTGGAATTGAGTATGGTTATGTGATGATAATCATGATGAAAAAAATGTTGTTAAAATTAATTTATAGATTCTATATTTAAATAAAAGTAATTTAGAAAATGGTATTTTTTTTAAGAGGGATGTGTGCATACTTGTTTTCCATTAGTGTGCATGTGTGGAAGTAAAAGTGATATCAATTGGTTGCATAGGCTCACACCGGATCCTTAGCTTGAGTAGTTGTGGGTAGACAGCTACACCCATGATGGGATGAGGCTAGGCTATCTCTTGTAAGTCATTATGCACATGCCTCATTTAAGACAATTTTCAATTGAACCCCGACATTAAATTGGTTATTATCCTCCACAATCTTCTGAGGTAGGACTATTTTACATTGATTATGAAATGTAATGATTGATGCAATTGCCACGAAGGCATTTTAGGCCATGTGGGCCTATATTTATGATGTGATGTATTGGGATCCCTGCATATGACCTGGTGATGTCGTTGCCATGTGCGTGTCACCTGCGTGATGCCTCCATCGGCCATCTCTCAAGATCGTGACCCTCCTTAAGAAAAGTGATAACAGTGTGCTCTTAGCAAGGCTACGCATGAAAGAAACCTCTTGACTGAATTGTGCTCCCTATGCTAAGGCCTAGCCATGAGAATTCGTTCAAATGTGGACAAGCTCCTGTTTAATCGAGTTGCATGTATAGATGGATAGATGTGTATGCCTTTGTTGGAGGAACCATCCCCATGGTGTGTTGTATGTTGAGATGTTTGCTCGTTCATCTGCCTCTTACAAACACGAAATAGGACAAAACTTATCCTAGAGTATCAGTCCATGAAAGGAGAGGTCTAAAGTACCTGATCTAATGTGTGGACCTAAAGAAGTTACTGATGAGTGATTCATTATATATACGATGTTGTGGAATTGAGTATGGTTATGTAATGATAATCATGATTAGAAAACTGTTATTAAGATTAATTTCTAAATTCTAATTTCAAATAAAAGTAATTTGAAAAAAAGACATTTTTTTTAAAAGAGGAGTGTGTGCATGATTGTTTTCCATTGGTGTACATGTGTAAAAGAAAAAGTGATGATGGTTGAGTAGATCCTTAGCTGGAGTGGTTGGGCGAATGGGTAGACCCATAGGATGTAGCTAGGCTAGACGGATGGATCTGGAAATATTCAGAAAGGAAAATTCAGGTAGCTCACTATACGAAAGAGTTACATTTAAGTTAAAACTCAAAGAAACTTTGAAGGAATTGCTTGTAATTCTCAATGGAAGGATTTTCCTAGTTGATCCTTGAGGAGCCATTGGGATACCCTAACAAAGGGATAATTGTACAAAAGGCCTCGAGTTAGTCACTCTACACTTAGAAGAAGCCTTCCTCTCTACACATGTAAAATATCACAATGGTGTAGGTGTCTTACAGTTGGTATCCAAGTGTAAGTTAAATTTTTATTAGAGTCCTTGAATTTCCTTTTTAGATAACCAAACCTTATCTAGCGAGAGTGTTAGCTTAGGAAATAACCCACCTTAATTTTACTTTTACCTTAGCTTAGGGATAGCTTAGAAATAAGATCTCAAAAGGCATGTCGAATACTAAAATTTATTAGAGAGTTCCAATTGCATTAAAGAGCCATTCAATTGAATGCTTCTCAAGCTTGAGAGGGGTTGATTTCCGTTGTCTACAAAAGGGTCATAGAACTTTTGCGTATAAAAACAAGCCAACATCACATGAGGTACGTGAGGGATTAAATTCAGGAGATCAGAAACCAAGGAAGCGTACGCAGCAAGAGAATGTACATGGATTTTCAAGTAATGACAACGCTCATGGAGTGCTTAAGAGGAAAATGTGCTACAACAATGGTGGAGGAGATTGAATAATATGCACATGTCAACTATGGTGGAGGAGATTGAATAATATGCACATGTCAATGATGTTCTTCATGTAGGAAAGGCCGAAAACCAAGATTGAATTATAAAATTATGATTAGTGTCTTTCAAGTGTTAATTGACTCGAGAAGCATCCATGGTTTTCAATTATCCCACGTGGTAAAACAATTACAAATAACTTAATTTTATCAAAAGAAGCTTATGGTAGAGCTTGCTTCGGGAAAGAAATAGACATGTAACGAGTATGCCAAGAATATGCATTTCATCATAGGTGACCTCTAGTCGAAATTTGATTTCCATGTGTTTCCTTTGGGAAGATATCATGACATATTAGGGATGGATTGGTTAGTGCCAAGAAAGGCCAAGGTATTATGTCATGTGAAGCAGGTTTACATGATTGGAGATGATGGTAAAGATTATTGCTTACACTGTCAAAGGTGTGATGTAGAATTTACAATGATGTAGAATTTATAATGATGTCATCTTTGAAGCAACAAGAAAAGGATTTTATGTAGTATACTATTTTCTTATTAAGTAGTAAATTATCATTGTGAAGTAAATAAGTGTAGGTTGGTAAATCTATATCTATTGTGGTGGTTGCAAGTCTATCAATAGAAAGATTATATAACCACATTTTGTCTCGTAAATTTTGAAGGTGTTTCGCTTTCTAAGCTTCTTAATTGAAGAAAGAATAGATGATCATTCTCTTGAGGAAGAAACTTGACTAAGTTTAAAGCTCCTAGTAAAGTGAAAATAACAGTTTGCAAATTGTTTGATTACCTTGAAGTTTAAGACAATGCGACGATAATATTTTTCATGAGATTTATTATTGTTTATTAAGATGTAATTCCAAGAAGGCTTATTTATGACATGGATAGTGACTGATTTACAAGATCAAGTTACTTTGTGTAATGCATCAAGATCTATCTAGTTTCTTACTTGGAGTTGAAATTTATAGAATTAAGACAATGCGACGATAATATTTTTCATGAGATTTATTATTGTTTATTAAGATGTAATTCCAAGAAGGCTTATTTATGACATGGATAGTGACTGATTTACAAGATCAAGTTACTTTGTGTAATGCATCAAGATCTATCTAGTTTCTTACTTGGAGTTGAAATTTATAGAATTAAGACTAGTAAGCTCTTATGCTAGAGTTTAGTATATATGACTAGCATAACATATATAATTGTTTATCCAAGATAATATCAATTGGAGATATAAATGAAAGAGAGCATCATATTGAGAGAAAATAATGCTATAGTATTGAGAGTCTAATAGATGCAGTGATTATCAAGTATGTTGATTTTATCTAAGAGATAGGTAACAAATGAAGAATCAAGTTAAGAGCTTATTATATCAAGTAGACATGCCAGTCCTCAAGTCATTCTTTCCAAGGCTACTTGAAGAAATCTCAAGACAAAGACACCTGGATATTTAAAGGTTTCTTGAAAGTCAAAAGCATATTTCTCAAGTACTATATCAAGTATAATAGTTGAGTAAGAAAACCTATTGGCTAAAGATCTAATGATTGAGGATAAGATGTTTTTATCCTTGAGGACGATGATTTCTTAACGGGGAGAGAATGTAACATACCTCTGAGATTAACCAAGTTATGATTAAAGATAATTTTAAGTTTTGGATGCTATAGATTTCAGTAATGAATTCTAGTAGGTTTCCAATAGTTTTTCAACAGTAAAAATTCGAAGTGTTAAAATTAAGTGAAAATTCAAGATTGAGTTTTCAATTAGTTAGTGTACTCAAATAAAGCCTTTAAGTGTGTAGATGGACATGCAAATCAAAATTTGATAAAAAAGTAAAATGTGTTCTATTTTTGGAGTCGACTTTCACATACAACTGATTTTGGCAATTCCACTCGCGCTGGGTAGTAGACTGCACATGTTTTGGTTGTAAGATTCCTCCCCCAACCCCTTTTTGATGTCTAGTATATTCCCCTGTAATCAATTCCTTTTCTGAAATATAAGAGATCTTGTTTGTGACTATTTTAACCTAGAGAGAGAAAATATTCTAGAGAGAGAATATTCAGATTTTGAATATTTCTGGATAGAAAAATATCTCTTATAATTCAGATGAGTTTCCCTGACGCAGAAATTTAAAAAGAATTTTCCAATGTGCAATTGGAATTAATTGGAAATAGGTATAAAGAACCTTAGCCTAAGGGTCTAGATTTTCAAAAATCTTTAGACTATGGTCCAATTAAGGTTTCTATGGGCCAATAGCATCAATCCATGTGTAGGGAGGAGATAAATCCAAATTATAAAAAGAAAATACCCAAAAATGAGTAAATGCTCACATGAGGTGAAGAGTTGAAAATGTACAAGGTTTATTAGTAAAAAACTATGAGCAATATTAAAATGATTCCTTAATGACACATATGTAAGGAAGGGGAGTTCTTTAAAGGAGGTGCATATTTCACATAAGATGAAGAATTGAAAATGTACAAGGTTTATTAGTAAATAAACACATATGTAAGGAAGGGGAGTTCTTTAAAGGAGGTGCATATTTCACATAAGATGAAGAGTTGAAAATGTACAAGGCTTATTAGTAAAAAAACTATGACACATATGTAAGGAAGAGGAGTTCTTTAAAGGAGGTGCATATTTCACATAAGATGAAGAGTTGAAAATGTACAAGGTTTATTAGTAAAAAACTATGAGCAATACAATTTTGACACATATGTAAGGAAGGGGAATTCTTTAAAGGAGGTGCATATTTCACATGCTTGAATGAGTTTTAAACTCATAAAAATTAAGATATTTCATCTCTCCTCTCTCCTCATTCAAGTCTAGTTCCAAAAAGTTAGCTTAATTGACCTAAAAATGGTCAAAAAGTGACCAAACTGACTTGGAAAATTCTAGAATCAGTTTGTTTGGTTAGGAGCTCAAATTTTCCTATAAATAGAAGCCTCCCCTTGTTGAAAAAAAAACATAGTCTCTTATGCTTTGTTACTCTACTCCACCTAAGCCAAAATACATAGTGTCTTATGCTTTGTTACTCTACTCCACCTAAGCCAAAATACATAGTGTCTTATGCTTTGTTACTCTACTCCACCTAAGCCAAAATATATAGTCTCTTATGCTTTGTTACTCTACTCCACCTAAGCCAAAATACATAGTGTCTTATGCTTTGTTACTCTACTCCACCTAAGCCAAAATATAGAGTGTCTTATGCATTGTTACTCTACTCTACCTAAGCCAAGATCTGTGAATTCTTTAATAATTCACTAGTTTTGGATACTTCTCTCCTTCTTCAATTCCCATTGGTGGCTCCATCAACATACTAAACCAATTGATTGGTTGGGGGCCTCTACCATGAATAAAGAATCAAGCAAATTATAAGGTAAGTATATTGAATTTTGATCTTTCTATAATTTCTCAATGATTCTCTCTTCTCAACCCCTCTCAAGCTTGAGAAGTTTAATTGGTATGGTTTTTTAAATGCTATTGAAGTTAATTGGTGAATAGTAGTGAAGAGTTACATAATTTAATAAATGCTATAGAAGTTAAATTCCATTTATGTTTAAATTCTAATGGTTTTTATGTAATTTCTCTCTCTCACTCAAGAAATGGTCATACTCATGAACCATTCTCAATCCAAATGAAGCTTTTCATAAATCCTTTCCTTAATCCAAGATTAAGCTATGCTTGAGGCCAAATTAATGGCTTTTTGCTATGCTTTTAGTTTATGCACATTGATGATTCAATCCATTATGGATTGATGACCCAATTAGAGACCATTCTAATTGTTTTCTTAATGATCCAATTAGAGACCATTATGGATTGATGATCCAATTAGAGACCATTATGGATTCATGATCCAATTAGAGACCATTCTAATTATTTCTTTAATAATGAGCTTTATCCCTTAGAAAAAAATTGAGATTTATCAGTCATAGTAGCGGAGCTATGGTAAAATTTTTATAGAAATTACGCATAAAATAAATTCATTCAAAGTATAAAAAGAGGAATTCCTACCATATTCTAGGAACTATCATCCTAGATTAATTAAAAGAATTTTATTATGCATGGAGATGTGGATGTTGCATGTAGATGTAGATGTATAGATGTAGATGTGGATGTGGATGGGGATGTATGCATGTAGATGTAGGTGTATAGACGTAGATATGGATGTAGAGGTGGATGTATGCATGTAGATGTAGATGTATAGAGGTGAATGTGAATGTGGATGTGGATGTATGCATGTAGAAATAGATGTGTAGATGAGGATGTAAATGGAGATGTGGATGGATGCATGTAGATGTAGAGGTATAGATGTAGATGTGAATGGAGATGTGGATGTATACATGTAGATGTAGATGTATAGATGTAGATGTGGATGTGGAGGTGGATGGATGCATGTAGATGTAGATGTATAGATGTAGATGGGAATGGAGATATGGATGTATGCATGTAGATGTAGTTGTGAATGGAGATGTATATGTATACATGTAGATGTAGATGTATAGATGTAGATGTGGATGTGGATGGGGATGTATGCATGTAGATGTAGGTGTATAGACGTAGATATGGATGTAGAGGTGGATGTATGCATGTAGATGTAGATGTATAGAGGTGAATGTGAATGTGGATGTGGATGTATGCTTAGGGATGTAGATGTATGCATGTAGATGTGAATGTACGCATATAGTTGTGGATGTATGGATGTGAATATACGATTGTGATGTGAGGAAATCTGAAGTGATGAGATGGAAATGATGTGATGGGATGAGTATACATATAAATGGAATATGGAATAAGTAATGTAGATTGAGGAGGGATAATGTGGAAAAATGAAAGTTAAAATAGAAATTGTATTGTAAACTGTTTGTAAATGCTGTTTGTAAATGCTGTCTGTAAATGATTGTTTTATGTCAAGAATGTTGGGGGGAGCATTTTGACCGTCTTGTGATTAAGATCGTGATGAGAAAGTTGCAACTGCTGACGGGGAGTCAATGAAGGACGTCTCGCGTAGCAAGGTCGGCCGAGGTCTTGACCAGCCTCGGTGCGATTAAAATGGTGAGCTTCCGGTACGGTGGATGAGGGGCCAAGGAAGCGGCCTATGCGTGAAGCGCTAGGTTACCTGCGAAGGATCCTAGAGGGTGCTGACCATACGGTGCTCGGGCTCTGGGTCGCCTAGGATACCCACGCGTGCGTCGAGGAAGATATTGGAACAGAGTTGGAGTTGTTTTCTGAAATCGAGCATGGATCTGGTTGATTGACCTTGCTGGTCTTCAATGGATGAGTCCATGGCTCCTTATATGGATCTGTTGGTTGATCTTGCTGATCTTCAACGAGAGTCCATCATGTTAAGTGATTATATTGCCAAGTATTATGGGCTAGGAACTATCGATACGGCTCCTGAGCGTTCTAGTTGCCAATGATGCCATAGATACTCTGATGAAGGAATGATGGAAAATTAAGAATCAATTGGATAAATTGGAAGATGGTGATCAATGATACTATGGTTTTATTAAAGGATTGTTTTAAACTGGTTGAATCTGGTTGAAAAAGGCAATTTCATATTGGGTGTGTGAGTGGTGTGACTAGTTTTATTTTGCATGAACATCCGGCTAGGGGGCCTTGGAACTCTTTTCCTTGGTACCCGGGACAAAACCTAACCAAATTTTTAATTGGATCCCATCACTACAGTGGTTGGGCGGTTGGCTAACCCATGGGATTGGATGGGGTTAGGCTGGACTGATGGATCCGTAAATCGAGACTCAAACTTTTGTTTTTACGATAGAAAAAAAATAAATCCTGGATAGTAACTGTTCTATGGATAGGAATCAACGGCTGTGCCTCTTGAATGGGGAAAAAAGCGTTGATCCCAATGATCCAAGTGTAAGTTTCTTCCTTGAACTGACTAAGTACCTTATAGATGTAATTGGATCATCTCGATCAGAAATGATCTTGACTACGTTAGAGTAAAAAGTTATCCTGGTGGAATCGCCGTGCTTTCCGGTAAAGGAAGTTTTTCCGGGTTCGGTTTTGGAACAACCGACGGACTAGTCTCTTATCCGGATATCCGTGGGCGAGGCCTCAAGTGTGGGACCCCTGTCCCGCGCGAGAAGCGCTACTTCCGCTGCCAGTACCCCGAATCCGTTGCTCGGTGGGAACAGGGATCTTACATTGGTAATTTTAAGTACACACACGACTTGTTTCTGATAATTGTGCGTGAAGTTATACCTGTTGCGAGTTTCATCCCTGACAACAGATCTGAGAGGCTTGCCAAATCTATAAACAACGCTTCCACAACTTGTGGAGAGTGGACATGGATTCCTAATCAATCAAGAAATCTTCAAATATATTGGGTAAGTACACAATCTCTCTTTTTATTATTTTTAAAAAAATCTTTTAAGATTAAATAAATAAATCGATAAACATGTATATGAGAGAATCTGAGTTGAGGTATGGCATGCTTAACAATGAGTAATTCTTGAATTTATTATTTATAAATAATCTCCTTAGTCTAAAGACTCATAGAATAAACACTTTTGGAAGTAAAGATGTCACGTAGGCTGTAATGCCTGTGAGACCGACGGCGGCAGACCGGATGGCCATGTCCGGGGTTCAGTGGGAGAGGACGCCCATGCGGAGTCATGGGCGGCCAGGCTAGTGTGGACGGCAGGCCACACACTATATAGCCTGGGGGATGAGGGGCAATCCTCATTCTTCCTCTATGGCTGGGTGGTGAGCCAGAGGCTGTCCCCTCTCGTGGTAACGCCCGTAGTGGCGTTACGGATATGTAACACTGGATCACGCTAAAACATTTGCCGATAAAGGACGCAGACAAGTGACCTTTGTAGAAGGTGACTTTGTATTTTTTAAGGTTCCTGCGCAGTCATCAACCATGCAAACGGGAAAGTGTGATAAACTTTCTCCTAGATATTGCGGTCCTTTCAAGGTCCTTAAGAATATTGGGGACGTAGCCTACAAACTTGAGTTACCGGAGAGTTCTCAAGTTCATCCTGTCTTCCATGTTAGTAAACTGAAGAAATCAGTTCACGGGTTAGAGAACGTAGTTTCTCTAGATATTTTGGTGGAATTGATCACTCCACCAAAGATACCACATGAACCGGAAAGGATTCTTGGGTATCCAGACAGACAAACCCGACATAAAGTGTACCAGAAGGTACTTGTTAAATGGACAGATAGGGATAAGGAGGTAGCTACCTGGGAATGCCGTAGTGCAATTTCCAAAAGGTTTCCCTAGTTTGTTTTCAAGGATGAAAACTCTTCTTAAGGGGGGGGTAATGTCACGTAGGCTGTAATGCCTGTGTGACCGACGGTAGACCGGATGGCCATGTCCGGGGTTCAGTGGGAGAGGACGCCCATGCGGAGTCATGGGCGGCCAGGCTAGTGTGGACGGCAGGCCACACACTATATAGCCTGGGGGATGAGGGGCAATCCTCATTCTTCCTCTATGGCTGGGTGGTGAGCCAGAGGCCGTCCCCTCTCGTGGTAATGCCCGTAGTGGCGTTACGGATATGTAACAAAAGAATTATAAAAAGATAGAATATTTGACTAGTTTATGACTATATTCTAGGTATAACCTTCATTAGGGCCTATTTTGCAAAGAGTTTATATGTCTGTGTGTTTAGAATCAGATGTTGAGGTAAACACGAAAGTTTTAGAAGACATAAAACTATACAAGAGTGTATGAGACTCTAGAAATCCAAATTCCTTTTGTTTCTGAGTTATTCGAGTGCAAAGTGGGGTACTTGGCTGTTTTTGATAGTTTTATGCTGAAATTACAACATTGGCCATTTTGAATGCTCTCAAAGAGACCTTAGAACTAGAGAATCATCACTAAGACATGTTTTATAGAGCATTACAAGTCCTAAAACTTTGTAGTTTTTACTTTTCTCTAATTCTAAATAGATTGAAAGATATTACTCTCCCAAAGAGACCAGCTGTTAGGCTTTGCCTCAGAAAATGCTATCAAGATTGACTACCTTGTATGTATAGACCGGATCTAGACTAATACGTAAGCATAATTATGACTTAGCTACAGCAACTAGAGATGATCTTACTGGTTAGAACATGACAATTAATTATGTAAAGTATAAATATTCATGTATGACTTGAAAGAATTAAAAGACCAAGAGAAGTTAAGGGCTGTTTGAATTAAAAGCTTGTTTTATACTTGAAGTTGATTTTGATTGATTTGAATATGCATGCCTTGAAAGATTATGGACTAGAGATGAGTGTGAGATGGTATGTATGACTTGTGATTGATTTGTTTTGAAATCAATGATTGATATACATGTGTATGATGAGACTTGACATGAGATTTTTAGATTTAGGCCGACTGTCCTTAGACATGGAACGCTAGACAGAGAACGAGATTTATGCCCTCTAGGAGCCATGTGGTAGAATAGAGAGAGGAAAAGATTCAGAAAGAGGCATACCTAGGATAGCCACGATGTCCAATGTGGAGGTTGGGTGGACGAGAATTGCAGAAAGCCCTAGATTAGCTGGATTGTAGTCATTATGACTAACCATGTTGTCAAGCATGGTGATGATGACAGAATGTTTGAGATAGACACATACATAGTGATTAATTGAGATGCTATGTTTTAATTGATAAATATTTCTATTATGTGAATGCTTGTTTGAGATTCTATGATTCTTTGCTTATGTGATAAGAATCTTGGATATGGCATGCATGCTTATTTTGCTATTTGAGAGGATTGATTTGATTGTATTACTATGTAGAAATAGCACGATTAAGTGAGTTTTAATGTTTTCTTAGATTAAGTTATACGATTAAGATATGGCTAGATTCAAGATCATCACGGTGATTCTTAACCACATGATGTTTTTCAGGGTTGTATCCTTCCACTTTGGAAGAGTGACAGTCTCTGTGGAGGAAAAATCAATGTTGGCCATGTTGAGGGAGATAGACACAAGATCCGTGTGGAATTCCTCTTCTCCATGAAGAGTGAAGATAGACACAAGAAAGTTATGAAGAGAGCCATAGAACATGTCTCCCCCAAACCTCCTCACAACCTTCATTCCTACCCCTTTTGAAGAGAATGTTCCATAATGTGATTAAACATGATATTTCTCTTACAAATTACATTCTATCAACAGACATTCATGCGTAGCCTTAAGATGATGACCCTGTAGTTGACATCCCATGCTTGACATACCTTGATCAAGATCCAACAAACATGGCCCTTGATCTTGAAGTAAAGGCTGAGAAAAGTCTAGAGCTATCATGCATGGGCATCCAAGAGCCTAGACATATAGAATTTAAAGGCCCACCCCGTGAATCCCTGACACCCATCATCATAGAGGGTGAGGAGTACTTGCTGATGCAAGATGCCTTACAACTGCTAAACATGAGGAAAGATGAGCTACATGGCACTCTTGTTCGAGATGCTTGAGATGACTTCAACATACACGATGCTCAACCCATTGAATTCGGTCGCTAACAATAGTAGTCGCTTGGATGATGTATCAACCCACCATCATCCAAGTCCAAAAATTAATTGAAAAAGCTGCTCCCAAATCTGAAATTTCGGATGTAGATTTTGAAAGGCTACAAGAGGAGATGTGTGGGCCTTTACAACAACAGCACAAGATACCAGTGGTGGGAAGTGGAAAAGGGTGGCCTATTCCAGGTAATGACCTCGAGGCACCATTGGTGAAGGAGAAAGATGAAGCTAAGAAGGTAAATTTTGGGAAATTTTAAAAAATGTTTTTCCTTGATTTGGTCCAAACTTGACCTGCATGCTCCCTGGGGCCGTAGAGGCCCCACAAGAAATTTTGGGCTGATTAGAGCCTAGAAGGGCCCTAGCCAAAGGCTAGCATCTAGGGCTCTGAATGAAAATTCAGGGCCCTCTACGCCAGCCTCTTGTTGGGGCTCTTCCAGGGCTCTGATCAGCCCGAAATTTGTTTTAGGGTCTCTACAGTCCCCAAGGAGCATGCAGGCCAAGTTTGGACTGAATCGAAAGAAAAAAAATCTAAATATTTTTGGTACTTGGTTGGCAGTGCGAATGTTATTCTAGCATATGCATGACTTGTATACTGACATAATTTTTCACTTTTGGTTTGCAGTATGCCTTGTACCTTGATGAGTTATCATCCAGGCACGCCACAAATCCAAAAGGCAAGGAAGAGTCCAAGACTTAGCCTTGAAAGAATATATTGGCTTGAGGATGGACGATATCATCATCTTGCACAAGACATGCTCCCCCGCTAGCTAAATAGGTTTTTGAAATTGAAGGCATTAACCAAAGTTATTGCTTTCAAAACTATCCCTACAACATCTAGCTTGGAGAAAGTTGTGCTCCTACGATGCTCCAAGTTAATGTTTTTTTGCTTAGAGCAGTGGGGGGTGCACTACAAGCCCTTTTGGAAGTTGGCCACATCGCAAGGATACATGAACCATTAGCAATCCAAAGGGATCTTATGCGGCGGGAGGCAGTTCTTCTCCCAACTTTCAAAGGCCCTTCTTCATCTTTTGGTGAACCAAGTAGCAAGAGGCAAAGAAAATAGCCTCTCTTTTTTAATAAGATCATGGGTTTCTTGCACTCTATATAGTAATAAAAATTAGGTTTCATTTTTATCTTTGCATCATATGCTCATTTGATTTATCAAATTTTAACTGTTTGATTCTATATCTAAGTGAAAATAAACTTGATACTATAAACAATTTATGGATTTGACATAGTAAAACCAATTGCACATAATTAAAAAATAGTAATTTAAATAAACTTACCACAAGATAGAAAATGAACACAAAGAAAATGAACAAAAGCACAACACAAGGAGCAGAGAAAAGGTCTTGATATTTCATCAATTACAAAAAACTAATATATTTACAAATAGTTATCCTCTCGAGGAGTATCCCTTCATTTGCACAAGCGACGAACTAGCTACATGCCCTTTTTGGTGATGGTGACCCTGTTTGTATGTATAGCTGCTATTGAGGTATCACTGAACATATCTACTACGTAAGCCTCTGCACAGCCACCTGGCAAAGCATCCATTTCTTGTGCTATCCATCAAAGAGGCAACTAGCAATCTATTTTCAGTGTTGTCGAACCCAAAATCTATGGTTTCCCATCAACCTTATGTCATCATGAATTTATCGTACGGCTCTCGCAAATGTTGCCTCAGGAATTTAGTCATGCATTGTCTTTTGATGGTGCCTCATTTACGCCGCGAGGCCACAATACCTGGCCTCCATCTCCGTTTGTAGTGTCTTGGTTGTGATTGGGGCTAGGGCTTAGGTGGGGGCTGAGGTTGTGGCTAAGGTTGGGGGGCTGGGATTGCACCTCATCCTGTGACTCGTGTGGGGCTTGGGTGAGGTATAAAGGTTCAGGTAGGGCCTCATGAGAGGAGGTTCTAGCTTCCATGTTAGAGTCTTGCGATGGCGGCACATGCATGCTCTCTTTTAGGGGACATGCCCTACATTGGGTTTGCTTTGTGCAAGCCAAGAACCAAAAAGATGATAAACAAGAAATGAACAAAATGAGGGAAACTTTTGTTAACATAGTCAATTTTAGATAATCAAAAGTGATTTTATCAATTTTTGAATTTATTGAAAATTTAAACTTTTCCAAATTGAATGTATACATAGATCTAGGCCTCAAGAACACCCCAAAAAATTTTAAGCCTATAAGGCTCCTAGCCGAAGGTTGGGCATGTGGAGGCCTGCATTTATAGATCCAGGTCTTCACACGCCAGTCTTTGGTTGGGAACCTTATCGGCCTCAAATCAGTCCCAACATTTTTTGGGGTTTCCTTGAGGCCCACATCTATGCACACATAAAAGTTTGTAGCATTCTAACAAAGTTGGTTTGTTGGCATATTTTGATGCGTGTTCCTAGTTAGGGAGAGTCAAAATCTTAGTTGTGGAAGTGTCTTTTTTGCATAAATATATTATAATGGTCATGTGTGTCATGTTTTGATAATATCCAAATTTTCTTTTGTCAATTTTTTGGAAAAAAAACGAATACCATGTTGAAATGTGATAATAATATCAATATTTGCATTGAAATGTTTTCTATACTATACACAGCTTAATTGCACTTCAGTGTTATCCAAATTGCTTCATAGACTCGATACAAAAAATAATGACTCACACAAAAATCATATCCATGAGACAAGTAAAAATTACCATAATTGAAGTACAAGGTACAAATTTCATAGAATAACGTACTTATTAAAATCTGAGTACAAGGTATGAGCGATAAACTAAATACTAGAAAGTGTCAAAAAAGTAAGGCGTATAAATCTTGATTTAGTGTGCATAATGTTGCTCACACTAAAATATCTCCTAGCACCTACAGGTTCTCACATCATGTTAGGGTTGAGATTGAAGTCATCACTATTGTTCTGCAGATCCTATGAACCAACCGTAAATCCTTATCTTTGATGGTTATACGCTTGGCATAGATAGCTACCAATTGGACATCATGCAATAAATTAACCAAATAATATTTAGCTGTTGTTTAAATTACCATCAATGCTTGGGTTAACTAGTAATCAACGGAGTTATTGTAATATTGGGCATAGTATCTCCTTGTAGATGTGAGTGAAGTCACATGACTTTATCTTTCACACTTTATATTCACAAGTTTGATAAGAGACAAGATGACAATATATATATGTGTGTGTGTGTGTGTGTGTGTGTGTGTGTACATACACATATATGTATAGGTATCTATATATACCTACACACACACACACAAATATATCAAAAATAAAGTAGCATTCTGATAATTTAACATGACTACTAACATTAGCATTATTAATGTTTTCTTCAATCGTTGCACCAACAAAGTTCAACATTTACTAAAGACTACCATCATAAGATTTTTCTCTACATTTCCATTGACTACCTACTCAACCACTTTGCATGGTTTTCTCTCATTGTTAATTTCTCATAGCGTACTTTTTTTATTAGATGTCTCATTCTGTAGATTGCTTCTGAATCATTAGGTATGTAATTTAACATCTTCTCCTCATACCTTATCTCTATCCTCTCTCTCTCTCTCTCTCTCTCTCTCTCTCTCTCTCTCTCTCTCTCTCTCTCAGATAAAATCCAAATTGGTGGTAAAATTCTCCATACAGATGCCCTTATTTCTCAGCTCTTTGCCTGAGTATCACTCTCTATCTCAGGCAAAAGAAGTAGACACAACAAAATTTCAGTTGGTGGGAAAATACTTTAATCAAATGTCCAATTCTCTCAGATCTTTGCCTTAGACTCTCTCTCTCTCTCTCTCTCTCTCTCTCTCTCTCTCTCTCTCTCTTTCTTGGTGGGAGAATACTTTAATTAAACGTCCATTTCTCTTTGCTATGAGAACTACCACAATATTGAGAGGGGAGGCCATTCTACCAGAGCCATTATGTGTCGTATTGCATTGTTGTGGTATTTTTTGTAGCAAATAGAAATGCAAGAAAGGAAGTCCTTTCCATCCCCCAAAACTACCACCACAACACGATGCTAGGTCATCCTATCAGCAAATATACCCCATATTGTATAGTTGTGGTTGTTTTGGTTGTGAAGGTTTGTTTCGTTTGAATGAAGATGTTTGAATGTAAAATCTTATGTTTTGGTAAATAAGGCTGTTTAAATGCAAGATCTTATGTTTCAAGACAAGATTACCCTCTATCACGTTGTTTTGGTCTTTTGTAATAAACATGTCTTTTTATAGCACCGCCTTATAGATAAGGACAAAATGATGATCAACTTCCTTAGTTGTAAAAGAGAATGCAAACATGAGGTACTAAACATGAATTTTTTGTATCATTATTCGCTAAACATGATTTTTGTGAGCGACCACAACAACGCGATATGGATTCTCTTTCAACATAGAACCATCCCCTTGTCACGTTGTTATGGTGTTTTGTAATAAATATGTCTTATTAATAGAATCATGTTATAGACAAGAAAAAAGATAATGATGAACTTCCTTGGTATTATCTCCGTCCAAATACAAAAAGGCTTGTACATAATTCCTCTTGCTATTTTGACGTACAAAAAAAATTTCAAAAGAGCAGCTTCATTCTGTGTGGTCTACCCAGCATTGATTGATGCACACTTTCTATGATCACCACTTTGAGTATTTTTGTGCAACATTTGACCCTTTGTATGCTTATTTCCTTCTTCTTTTTTTGTTTCTTGATGTGCTCTATAAGGCCTGATGCATTCCAATTCGCTTCTTATTCATAATTTCTATAGAATCCTCTGATAGAACCATTAGAATTCATAATGTAGAGTGTTTTCTCTTACTTTCCCTCCTCCATGTCTGGTGTGGCAAAATTATGAGTTTCTTGCTTGATAGTAAGACTTCTCCATTCCTTGTGTTGACCATATTGATGGAGTTTCATACTCTTTCACAAACCCTTGTAGATGGTTGTATATTATGTGCTGTAGAAAGACAATTATGAATGAAATGAGCTCTGACCTTATAATGCATGATGAATGAAAGGAGTCCTTTGCTGAATGAATGAAATGAATTAAATCATATAATGCATGATATTTAATTCATTCCATGCTTCTTTCATCGATTTTTGAAATTTCTCGATGGTGGCTTCAAAGATGTTAAGTTCATTATTGTCTCAACGTTTCTTCTCACAGAAATAGACGATCTTGTCTATGGATTTCCACACCTGTGCCTTCTTCGTTCTTGCACTGCCATCATCTCCATGATCCTTTACTGCATTATGCAATGCCTTCAATTTATCATATGACAATGTAGTGCTCCTCCTCCTTGTTTCTACATTATGTCTATTGATGGAAAGAAAGCGCCTTGCCTTCACTCCACCAATTACTTGCTTTGATGGTACTTGGACACTCCTTGTGGACCTCTTTTTGTCGACTGTTATCTTGAAGTTTCCCCCATGCAAGCCAATGTCAAATAAAACTTTTTCCAAGGCTCTGACAACCCTTATGCTTTTGCATATAGGCAAGAGCTTGCAAGAAAATCCAATGTATAGGAATATGAGTTTCTCAATTATCCTGCACAGTGTGTGCAATGTGCAGAGATGTACTCTTGCAAGAGGAATATCTAGCACAGGTCAAAAGTTTTGATCTTTCTCATGCCTATTAGGGTCCCGTGACCAGTCTCTTTTGTCCATCGTACTTTCATGTTCCATGCTATAATATCGGCAAGGGCACTTTACATTTCCAACCTTCGAAATATTGTACATGCACTTGCAAGTATCTTGAGGTATAAAAGCAAAAGAATTGTTATTAAATGCTTCATGTTTATTAGAAGAACTCTTTGGGAATGCTTTTTGTGTCATTATCTTACTAGAAGCCATACCTACCATATGCCATTCCACAATGAAAATTCCTATCTCTTCTACATAAAGCTTTTCTCCTTTGTTTTGCCTCCTAATTATGTTAGTTATGTTTGTATTATGGAACACCCAATGGAGGGTATCATGGTCCTCCATCATAACCTACATGATAAAATTGAAAGTGAGATTTCTTTAATGAAAGAGTTCATGAAACCAAAAATAAAAAGAATAAATTCATACCTCAAATGACCCAAGCGACCAAATGTTGTTCTCTGATTGCACACTAAAATATATGGGTCCTTTTTTTTGTATTGTTTTATCCAATGCCTTGTTCATTAATGTGATTGTTATTCTCTCTATTTTCCTTTGCTTCACAACTTCACATTCATCAAGTTTGATAACAAACGTAAGGACTCTAGTCTCTACCAAGGTCATTCCAAAAAATTGTACCATTTCCTTTTGTAATATTTTCAAATCAAAGAAAATATTGTTGGTCTTATCATATCTTATTTCTTCTCCATTATCAAGGTAGGTTTCTTCGATGTGAAAAGGCTGACCAAGCCAAGTTTTGATTCTCTTATGCCACACGTTCTCTCCTAACATGATATGGTTTTGGAAGAAGTGTAGCCCAAATTTTGTTTTCTTTGTATTTTGAGTGTATTAGCTTGAAATTCTCCCTATGCCAACATCATCAAGACATTTTTATATATCAAGAGCTAACACCTGGCTTTTCTTTGTAAACTATTATATGAATGTTTGTCGTACTTTCTTATACTTCCTCTCCTTGATCATCTGGCCTAAAGAAATATTGTCTGGTTGTTGAATCCAATTCCATGTTTTCTTTATTTGGGTGTAGGAGACACCTGAAATGAATTCGTCTCGTTATAAATTTACAACTTGCACACACTAAATGTTTTATCAGAGAAACGTACGTAGAAGTTAATTACCTTGCAGCTTGTATTCTTTTCTTGAATCCTCCACCACTTGGATTAAGTTGTTCTATGTTCCCCAAATTCCTTTTTCTTACTCTCATGCCAATGCTTGTTGCTTTTACACATGTACCCTGTAATTTCTTGTCAAACTCCTGTATTATTTTAGATTGAGACTCTATTTTGCACAAGAGCTTTGAACTTCTTTCTTGAAGAGAGGTGTACATTTATTGAAAATGACTATACTCCAATTGTGCTACACAATTCAAGTCTTTTTGAACTCTATTCGATTGGCTTAGTGCATTGCAACACCCAAGCAGTCCTTGGTGACCATCGCCAACATATCTAATCAATGAGGTTGAATTTGAGAATGAGGGTGTGCTTGAGGTTAGAGGATTATTTGGATACATAGATCCATCACACCATAGGTCTATATGCTTTGAACCTGAAGCTCTCATCTCTTCCTTCTCTCTTCCATTGATTGAAAGCTAGGGCTGATCTCATTTCTTCCAAGGTGCATATTATTATTCAAGATCAATATGCATATGATATGGCTTCCTCTTCTCTCCCATATTGACGTGATGCAACTAAGTCACAATGTAGCACAATGATGAGCTCACAATAGCTTGAGTTCATGAGAAATGAACTTAAATGTCTGAAATGGGAGGGAAAAGTCACTAGAAGGGAAATCCTTCACCAAAGAGGAAATAAACACACTCAGAAAGTGCATTAATGAGAGCTCGTTTACCTATAGATACATATTGCTCCTTTATTCCTTCAATATTTATTACGCACCCATAGGACGGTGATATATTCTCTTTGTTCTTGAGCATTTAAGAAGGTCTGGACCACCATGCTGACTATCTCTCTCTACAAAAGGATCAAAAATCCTTCCTTTTCTCAATTTTTGGGCCACAAAAAATAGGGTGATGTGGATTATCGTATAGGGACCCAAAATGAGTCCTAATTTCCCCTAATGGAATACGGTAGACACATTGCATTGGGCACATGCAAGGAACTTCTATTCCCAAGCGGCCTACTCTGAGGGTATTCACTCCACTCACAGTGCGGTCCCTAATTTTGCACAAGGTTTTTCCAACCTCACCCGGGAGCTCATGAAGTCCATGAGATAGACTACATGCAGCGACAACATGAGAAGGTGACAACCACACACCAACAAATGCTTATTGCCAAGGCTAACTAGTAGTAGATATAGGAAACTCTCCATGAAGCTACACTTTCCAACCAGTATCTCCATGTAGCTTTGGAAGACTACGAGGCAAGCCTCGCCCACCACCCTTGCCACCCTCAAAGTGAGCTACAACACCAACTACTACATGCCACCCAAGGAGCTGAGCAGTGCATTTACCAATCTCTCACCCTCGCCCAAACAGAAGCCCACCAACTCCAGCAGAGAGTTGCTTGCACAGAGGAAAGAGGCAACCGCATCTGCCTCTCCTTCAACAAATATAGGGAAGTGGCCGAGAACAATTCTAGAAGGAACTATAGCTGCAAGACACCAAGGCCCGTGCCCTTCTCTCTCAACCCACCACTTCCGGCCTAGTACCGATCGGAGTGGAACACAAAGTCGACGTGCTTATGGAGTCAGCAAACGAAGCTCCCGTGCCTCGCCACCCCTCCACAAAACCCCACCCAGATTCTCAACCTTCACCATTGCGCCCTCTGCCTCAACCTTCTTTAGCATGGTATTTTCATTGATGATCCCATCTCCCCCACCACTCTTTCCTACATCATCACCAAAATCCCATCAGACTCAATCTCTTTCCTCATCACCCTCCTCTTCCAAGCCCAGATCTCCTTCTCTGAACCCACCACCCTCTTCGCCTTCCCCGTCCACCCTCAAGAAGCACTCCATTTCCACACCAGCACTAGGGGTAAGGGACCATCTACTGGACTTACAAGTCTGTATGCCAATAGAATCTCGCACCCTACACCCCCTAGCCTCCTCATCCTCTACAATAACTACCACATCCAACTCTAAGTTATCCATGCCACTGGGATCATGCAGTTTGATGATTCCCATTTGGCCTCCCCCCTCAACTTCTGCCCCCATAAAGTTGAGGACGCACACACCTTCTTCTACTTGAAGTTCCCTTACATCAACTCAAATGACAACAATGACAAAGGCACCAATATAGGGCATCCCTTGATCCACCCACACCATCATCCCCTCCTCACTAACCTCCACCCCCTCCTCTGTCCCAACCAGGTCCCAATTCTCAACCTCCACCACCCCCACCACCCCACCAAGAACCACAACCCTTTCCCTATTTCCCTATTTCCCTCACAATCATCTACACCCCCTCACATACCCACTGCTCCATCACCAACACCTTTCTTCACCACCTACCCTCCATCTATACCCTACACATTAGCAGGGCCGTCACCCTTTCTCAATGCTACCCTCTCCCACTGTAACCTCTCCATTGTGATTGCTCCTCCCCCAATCACAATCATTGCCTGAAAGGTCCCTACCCCAATCACAATCATTGCCTGAAAGGTCCCTACCCCATCCGCGCAACCAATTCTGGGGTGCTAGCAGCGGAAGTAGCACTTCTTGTGCAGGGCATAGCCTCTCACTCGGGGCCTCACCCATGGATATTCGGACAAGAGACTAATCCCTCGGTTCTTCCAAAACCGAACCTAGAAAAACCTCCCTCGCTCAGAAAGCACGGGCGATTCCTCCAGGATAATTTTATTCTATCATAGTCAAGAGCCTTAACTAACCAAACTGATCCGACCGAACCCGTAAGTCTATCATAGTCAAGAGCCTTAACTAACCAAACTGATCCGACCAAACCCGTAAGTCTCATGGTCAGATCAAGGAAGAGACTTGCACTTGGATCAAGAGGCACAGTTGTTGCTTCTTTTCCATAAAACAAGGGTTATCCGGGATTTACTTCAACTATCGTAACTTAACAGCATTGAGTCTCACTTTAGGGATCCATCAATCTAGCGTAACCTCATCCAATCCCATGGGTAAGTCAATCGCCCAACCACTAAAGTGATAGGATCCATTTATAAATTTTGTTATGTTTTGCCCCGGGTGTACCAGGGAAAAGAGTTTCCAAGCCCCCTAGTCGGCACCTCCTTCGCAGGTCACCTAGCACTTCACTCATAGGCCGCTTCCTTGGTCCCTCATCCACCGTATCGAAAGCTCACCATTTAAATCGAATCGAGGCTGGTCAAGACCTCGAGCGACCTTGGTACGCGAGATGTCCTCCATTGACTCTCCGTCAACTATTACAACTTTATCACTTAGGTCTCCACAATCTCATTCAAAAGATGGTCAAAATGCTTCCCCAGCATTCTTGACATAAAACAGCCATTTAAAAACAGGTTTCATAAATACGGTTTCTAAACGAACTCTCATCTTTCCACATTGTTCCACATCATTTCTATGAGATCCCTGTCCCCACCGCGCAATGAATTTTGGGTGCTAGCAATGGAAGTAGCACTTCTTGCGTGGGGCAAGATCCCACACTCGGGGCCTCGCCCACGGATATCCAGACAAGAGGCTAATCCGTCGGTTTTTCCAACACTAAACTCGGAAAAACTTCCTTTGCCCGGAAAGCACGGGCGATTCCACCAGGATAACTTTTCCCTAACGTAGTCAAAAACCTTAACTAACTGAACTAATTTGACCAAACTCGTAAGTTCCATAGTCAAATCAAGGGATAGATTGCACTTGGATCATAGAGACCAACGCTTTTTTCCTCATCAAGAGGCACAGTCGTTGATTCTTTTTCTATAGAACAATTTTTGTCCGGGATTTACTTCATCTATCGAACTAAACAGAAGTTGACTCTCGATTTACGAATCCATCAATCCAGCCTAACCCCATCCAGTCCCATGGGTTAGCCAACCGCCCAACCACTGTAGTGATGGGATCTAATTAGGAATTTGGTTAGGTTTTGTCTCGGGTACCAAGGAATTTGGTTAGGTTTTGTCCCGGGTACCAAGGAAAAGAGTTCCCAGGTCCCCTAGCCGAATGTTCATACAAACATAAAACTAGCCACACCACTTACACACCCAATATGAAATTGCCTTTTTCTCAACATCAGCTATCTTTAAAACAATCCTTTAATGAAACCATTCTGTCACTAATCAAAATCCTCAAAATCTCTAGTTGAATCCTTATTTCTAATCATTCCTTCATCGGCGTACTTATGGCATCATTGGCAAAACTAGAACACTCATCACCACCTGTTCACTCATCAGGGGCCTTTTCAATAGTTCCTAGCTCATAGTAGCCGGCAATATAATCACTTATAAAAATCAAGATGGAATCTTCATTGAAGATCAACAAGATCAACCAACAGATCCATATAAAAGAGCCATGGACTCATCTGTTGAGGACCAGCAAGGTCAATCAACCAGATCCATGCCCGGTTTCAGAAAACAACTCTTACTCCTTCTTCCAATATCTCCCTCGACACACGTGTGGGTATCTTCGGTGACCCAAAGCCCGAGCACCGTATGGTCAGCACCCTCTAGGATCCTTTACAGGTCACCTAGCGCTTCACTCATAGGCCGCTTCCTTGGTCCCTCATCCATCGTACCGGAAGCTCACCATTTAAATCGAACCAAGGCTGGTCAAGACCTCAGCCAACCTTGCTACGCGAGACGTCCTCCAATGACTCTCCGTCAGCAGTTGCAACTTTATCAATTAGGTCTCCATGACCTTAATCACAAGACAGTCAAAATGCTTCCCCAGCACTCTTGACATAAAACAGTCATTTACAAACAGTTCACAAAATACAGTTTCTATAATGAACTCACATCTTTCCAAATAGTTCCACATCAATCCATATTACTTAATCCAATTCCAATTCATGTGTATCCATTCTTGACCAGATACATCATTTTCCATCCCATCACATCAGATTCATTCACTTCACATAACATCCATTCCTATCTTTCTTAATTTACATTACGTCTCATCACATCCATTTCTCATTATATCTCATTCGTTCATATTATATTATTCATTTCACATTCTGATTCACTTCATATCTCATCTCATCCATCCGTTCATATCGACTTCATATCCATTCGCATTCATATATCCACATCCACATCCACATTCATACATCCACATCCACATCCATACATCCAGTTTCACATCCACATCCATACATCCATTTTCACATCCACATTCATACATTCACATCCACATTCACATTCATACATCCACATCCACATCCATACATCCATTTCCACATCCACATCCATACATCCATTTCCACATCCACATCCATACATCCATTTTCACATCCACATCCATACATTCACATCCACATTCACATTCATACATCCATTTCCACATCCACATCCATACATCCATTTTCACATCCACATTCATACATTCACATCCACATTCACATTCATATATTCACATTCACACATCCACATTCACATTCACCTACATCCACATCCACATTCCATATCTATATTAATACATCCACATTCACATTCACATCCATACATCCTTATCCACATTTCACATCCTCATTCACATTCACATACATCCACATCCACATTCCATATCTACATTCACACATCCACATTCACATTCACATTCACATACATCCACATTCTTACATCCATATCCACATTCACACATCCACATTCACATACATCCACATTCTTACATCCATATTAACATGCATACATCTCCATCTATTCCTCGTTCATTTTCAACTATCCTCATATCTATTTATAGAATACAAGAGAATTCTTACTTTTGATATAAGATTTCTTTACGTATCTATTTATGCATAAATTCCATTTTAAGGAGAATAACACTTTTGAAATCAATCTTTTATGCATCTTCTTATACATAAATTCATTTAAAATGAGAATGACATTTTTGAATTAAAAATCAATCTTTTATGCATCTTCCTATGCATAAATTCATTTTAAATGAAAATGACACTTTTGAATTAAAATTCAATATTTTATGCTTCTTCTTATGCATAAATCCAAATTGATGAAAATAAAAATAGATTTCTTATGCATCTTTCTATGCATAAAATCAATTTAGTAGGAATTGCACTTTTAGAATAAAAGAATTTTTAACATGCATCCTGTTTATGCATAAAATCATTTATGTTGAAAATCACACTTTTAATATAAAAAAATATCTTTTATGCATATGTTTATGCATACAATTCATTTATGATGAAAATCATACTTTTAATATAAAATAATTTCTTTTATGCATCTAATTTATGCAAAAAATCATTTATGATGAAAATCACACTTTAATATAAAAAAATATCTTTTATGCACCCATTTGTGCATAAAAATCAAATATGATAAAAGTAACACTTTTACAATAAAATAATAATCTTTTATGCATACCTCTATGCATGAAAATCAAATATGATAAAAGTAACACTTTTACAATAAAATAATAATCTTTTATGCATACCACTATGCATGAAAATAAAATATGATAAAAGTAACACTTTTACAATAAAATAATAATCTTTTATGCATACCACTATAAATGAAAATCAAATATGATAAAAGTAACACTTTTATAATTAAAAAAAAATCTTTTATACATACTTTTATGCATAAAAAACAAATATGATAAAAGTAACACTTTTACAATAAAATAATAATCTTTTATGCATACCTCGATGCATGAAAATTAAATATGATAAAAGAACACTTTTACAATAAAACAATAATCTTTTATGCATATCACTATGCATGAAAATAAAATATGCTAAAAGTAACACTTTTACAATAAAATAATAATCTTTTATGCATACCACTATGCATGAAAATCAAATATGATAAAAGTAACACTTTTATAATAAAAAAATAATCTTTTATGCATACTTTTATGCATAAAAATCAAATATGATAGAAATAATCTTTTATGCCTAAAAATCTATTTTGATGAAAGTAACACTTTCATAATAAAAGATAATTATTCCTTTATGCATGAAAATCTATTTTGATGAAAGTAACACTTTCATAATAAAAGAAAATTATTCCTTTATGCATGAAAATCTTTTTTTGTTGAAAGTAACACTTTCATAATAAAAGAAAATTATTCCTTTATGCATAGAAATAATAATAATCAATATACGTATGCATCTTCTATGCAAGAAAATGACACTTTTAGAGTATAGAATTGATAGGAATTACTCTTTTAGAATAATAAAAGATAATTCTTATTTCCAAAAATTTTGCCATAACCTCCTTTGTATGGCTGACCATTTTTCAATTTTTTCTACTTAATTTTGTCTTAAAAATTAACTCTAATTGATTTAAAGTAATCTATACTAATCAAATTTCACCTATAAAAAAGCAGATCAATTTGGTCAATTTTTGACCATTTTTAGGTCAGTTTTGCTCACTTTTTGGATCGAGTTGAAACAGGAGAGAGGAGAGATGAAAATATCTCATTATTTGGGAGTTTAAAACTCATTCAAGCATGTGAAATAGGCACCCTCTTCATGAGGGAAACTCCCCCATGCAGACGTGTCAAAAATGCATCATTTCACCTAAATATCTCTCTTTTTTAACTATTAACCTTGTCCTTAGTCAACTCTTCATCTTATGTGAGTATTTACTCATTTTTGGGGGATTTTACTTTTATTCTTCTATTTATCTCCTCCCTACATTTGGATGAATCTTATTGGTCCATAGGAACCTTAATTTAAAATTTTGAAAAAATCTTCACCCCCAGGATAATGCCTCTTGAACATATTATACTTAATTTCTAATGCACCTTTTGAAAAATTTTTTGAACTTCTATTTCAAGGAAACTTATTTTAATAAGATGAGATATTTTTTCATCCAAAAATATTTAAAATCTTAATATTCTCTTTCTAAAATATTTTCTCTCTCTAGGCCAAAACTGGAAGAAACAAGATCTTTTATATTTCTGAAGAGGGATTTGATTACAGGGGAAGATACTGGACATCCTGAGAGGCTGGGGGAGGAATGTTACATTCTATCCCACTTAAAAAACGTGAGATGTCCTCATCTCACAGGTGGAGTATGATCTTTTTCATCTTCTTCTTCTTCTTCAATCACTTCCAGCGTTGCTGCCTTGGAAGTGGACGGCCGATTTGGGAACAACTCTCTTTGACTTTCCCTATTCTCAGGTGGAGGTCTTGAATTACTTTGGATTGAAACTACAGGTTGGATAGAGGGTCTACCTCTAGGATTTCCTTGATTTTGGCGGATGGAACCCTGATTACTCTAGAAGGAAGGGGCTGGAGTCTGGAATCTTGACCCCTGATTTCCCTGCCCTGAAAGCCTTGATCCAAAAGGAGTTGGGCAATCCATACTGCGATGTCCAAACCCTTAACAGTTATAGCATTTCACTCTCTTGTTCAAGGGTGGAACTTCTGAAGTTGAAATCCAGGGAATTGAGTTTCGAGAAAAGGACATTTCTTCCATTCTGGAACTTCCCATATCTTGAGTTTGACCTTGATATCTCTTAGGCGGAGGAAGGTTGGAATCACCTTCTGGGAATAAAAACCTTTTGAAAGGTGATAGTGCTGGCTTTGGCGGTACTTTGACATCAAAGGCTTTGGCGAATCACCTAACTGTTCCCCTTCACCCTTGAAGGGACCAGGCTGTGAACTATGAAGAGTTTTACGAACATCTAGGTCGAGCTCTTCTTCATCGACGAGTTGGGGGTTAACATTTCTACCACGACCATCTCGATCCATGTTTCTATCAATACGAAAATTCTTGTTAAGTCTCTTTATTTATGATTCAATCCGATTTTTGATTCAACTGATTCTCGGGTTCTCTAAATAGGTCGGGTCCCCACAGAATCAAGGGATAAAGATACTCATATAGAACGCATTATCAGTTAAAAATTCATATCTTTAACACAATAATGATCCATCAGACTGAATTTTTCTATCTAAACAGTTCTCCATGGGGATTTTAATTTTTCAGATTTTTAATTTATCATCCCTTAACTTGATCCACTGATCAAAAGTTAACAGTAGCAACCTGCCAGCACAATCCACTAATCTCATAGTGATTGGCTAAAGTCATTAACGTCATTCCAGTTAAGAACATCATCATAGGGACTCGTCCCATTCATCCTCATTGCGGTTTCACTCAGCTTATTATATTTCAACCCAATTTTAGGGATCATCATTTTTCAATCAAAATCCAAATCAACTCATCAGTTCTCAACCAGAATTTAAAAATCATATCAACCACATTCGAATTCATCATCTGGATAGCATTAATGCTTATAATTTCAAGTCTTAGATTTACTCGTATATACTGCCAGTAAAGAGCTGCAGTTATACCCTTGATATATACGGGTAGTCATGGTTCTTGGAACTATAAGGTAAATACCATCATGTCTAGGCCTCAAGCAAGTCGAGGATTCCATACAATTGCGGTACTTCCATCTGAAGACCCAATTACCAATTTACGAATTTCAGTTTGAATATCAAATTGTATGAATTTTATCACACAATTACAACCTTTTAGTGCTTCTTGATAAATTTTTGACATATTTGGCTTCTCGGTTGATCCTCATTAGCCAAATAGCTCTGATACCATCTGTGAGATCCCTTTCCTCCCGCGCAACGAATTCTGGGTACTTCTTGTGCGGGGCAGGATCCCACACTCGAGGCCTCGCCCCCCCACGGATATCCAGACAAGAGACTAATCCGTCGGTTTTTCCAAAACTGAACCCGAAAAAACTTCCTTTGACCGGAAAGCACTGGTGATTCCACCAGGATAACTTTTCCCTAACATAGTCAAAAACCTTAACTAACTAAACTAATATGACCGAACTCGTAAGTTCCATAGTCAGATCAAGGGACAGATTGCACTTGGATCATAGAGACCAACGCTTTTTTCCTCATCAAGAGGCACAGCCGTTGATTCTTTTTCCATAGAACAATTTTTGTCCGGGATTTACTTCATCTATCGAACTAAACAGAAATTGAGTCTCGATTTACGGATCCATCAGTCCAGCTTAACCCCATCCAGTCCCATGGGTTAGCCAACCGCCCAACCACTGTAGTGATGTGATCAAATTAGGAATTTGGTTAGGTTTTGTCCCGGGTACCAGGGAAAAGAGTTCCCAGGCCCCCTAGCCGGATGTTCATGCAAACATAAAACTAGCCACACCACTTACACACCCAATATGAAATTGACTTTTTCTCAGCATCAGCTATCTTTAAAACATAAAACTAGCCACACCACTTACACACCCAATATGAAATTGACTTTTTCTCAGCTATCTTTAAAACAATCCTTCAATGAAACCATTGTGTCACTAATCACAATCCTCAAAATCTCTGGTTGAATCCTTATTTTCAATCATTCCTTCATCGGTGTACTTATGGCATCATTGGCAACAAGAACGCTCACCACCTGTTCACTCAGGGGCCTTTTCAATAGTTTCTAGCTCATAGTAACCGGCAATATAATCACTTATAAAAATCAAGATGGAATCTTCATTGAAGATCAGCAAGCTCAACCAACAGATCCATATAAAAGAGCCATGGACTCATCTGTTGAGGACCAACAAGGTCAATCAACCAGATCCATGCCCGGTTTCAGAAAACAATTCTTACTCCTTGTTCCAATATCTTCCTCGACGCACGTGTGGGTATCTTCGGCGACCCCCAGAGCCCGAGCACCATATGGTCAGCACCCTCCAGGATTCTTCGTAGGTCACCTAGCGCTTCACTCATAGGCCTCTTCCTTGGTCCCTCATCCACCATACCGGAAGCTCACCATTTAAATCGAACCAAGGCTGGTCAAGGCCTCGGCCGACCTTGCTACGCGAGACGTCCTCCAATGACTCTCCATCTCAGCAGTTGCAACTTTATCAGTTAGGTCTCCATGACCTTAATCACAAGACAGTCAAAATGCTTCCCCAGCATTCTTGACATAAAACAGTCGTTTACAAACAGTTCACAAAATACAGTTTCTATAATGAACTCACATCTTTCCAGATAGTTCCACATCAATCCATATTACTTAATCCAATTCCAATTCATGTGTATCCATTCTTGACCAGATACATCATTTTCCATCCCATCACATCAGATTCATTCACTTCACATAACATCCATTCCTATCTTTCTTAATTTACATTACGTCTCATCACATCCATCTATTATATCTCATTCGTTCACATATTATATTATTCATTTCACATTCTGATGCACTTCACATCTCATCTCATCCATCCGTTCATATCGACTTCATATCCATTCACATACATATTCGCATTCATATATCCACATTCACATCCACATTCATACATCCACATCCACATCCATACATCCATTTTCACATCCACATCCATACATCCATTTTCACATCCACATTCATACATTCACATCCACATTCAAATTCATACATCCACATCCATACATCCATTTCCACATCCACATCCATACATCCATTTTCACATCCACATTCATACATTCACATCCACATTTACATTCATACATCCATTTCCACATCCACATCCATTTTACATTCATACATCCATTTCCACATCCATACACCCATTTTCACATCCACATTCATACATTCACATCCACATTCACATTCATACATTCACATTCACACATCCACATTCACATTCACATATATCCACATCCACATTCCATATCTATATTAATACATCCACATTCACATTCACATCCATACATCCTTATCCACATTCCACATCCTCATTCACATTCACATACATCCACATCCACATTCCACATCCACATTCCATATCTACATCCATATCTACAATCACACATCCACATTCACATATTCTTACATCCATATCTACATTCTTACATCCATATCCACATCCATATTCACATACATACATCTCCATCTATTCTTCGTTCATTTTCATCTATCCTCATATCTATTTATAGAATACAAGAGAATACGCATCTATTTATGCATAAATTCCATTTTAAGGAGAATAACACTTTTGAAATCAAACTTTTATGCATCTTCTTATACATAAATTCATTTAAAATAAGAATGACATTTTTGAATTAAAAATCATTCTTTTATGCATCTTCCTATGCATAAATTTATTTTAAATAAAAATGACACTTTTGAATTAAAATTTAATATTTTATGCTTCTTCTTATGCATAAAATCAAGATTGATGAAAATAACTCTTTTCAACTAAAAATAGATTTCTTATGCATCTTTCTATGCATAAAATCAATTTAGTAGGAATTGCACTTTTAGAATAAAAGAATTTTTAACATGCATCCTGTTTATGCATAAAATCATTTATGTTGAAAATCACACTTTTAATATAAAAAATATCTTTTATGCATATGTTTATGCATACAATTCATTTATGATGAAAATCATACTTTTAATATAAAAGAATTGCTTTTATGCATCTAATTTATGCAAAAAATCATTTATGATGAAAATCACACTTTAATATAAAAAAATATCTTTTATGCACCCATTTGTGCATAAAAATCAAATATGATAAAAGTAACACTTTTACAATAAAATAATAATCTTTTATGCATACCTCTATGCATGAAAATCAAATATGATAAAAGTAACACTTTTACAATAAAATAATAATCTTTTATGCATACCACTATGCATGAAAATCAAATATGATAAAAGTATCACTTTTACAATAAAATAATAATCTTTTATGCATACCACTATGCATGAAAATCAAATATGATAAAAGTAACACTTTTACAATAAAATAATAATCTTTTATGCATACCACTATGCATGAAAATCAAATATGATAAAAGTAACACTTTTACAATAAAATAATAATCTTTTATGCATACCACTATGCATGAAAATCAAATATGATAAAAGTAACACTTTTATAATAAAATAATAATCTTTCATGCTGCATACCTCTATGCATGAAAATCAAATATGATAAAAGTAACACTTTTACAATAAAATAATAATCTTTTATGCATACCACTATGCATGAAAATCAAATATGATAAAAGTAACACTTTTACAATAAAATAATAATCTTTTATGCATACCACTATGCATGAAAATCAAATATGATAAAAGTAACACTTTTACAATAAAATAATAATCTTTTATGCATACCTCTATGCATGAAAATCAAATATGATAAAAGTAACACTTTATAATAAAAAAATAATCTTTTATGCGTAAAAATCAAATATGATAGAAATAATCTTTTATGCCTAAAAATCTATTTTGATGAAAGTAACACTTTCATAATAAAAGAAAATTTTTCCTTTATGCATGAAAATCTATTTTGATGAAAGTAACACTTTCATAATAAAAGAAAATTATTCCTCTATGCATAAAAATAATAATAATCAATATGCATCCTCTATGCAAGAAAATGACACTTTTAGAGTATAGAATTGATAGGAATTACCCTTTTAGCATAATAAAAGATAATTCTTATTTCCAAAATTTTACCATAACCTCCTTTGTATGGCTGATAATTTTTCAATTTTTCTTACTTAATTTTGTCTTAAAAATTAACTCTAATTGATTTAAAGTAATCTATACTAATCAAATTTCACTTATAAAAGAGAAAACATTATAAAAAGTTTAATTCCAACAATTTTCACTTAACTAGGATAAAGAAGGGTTGATTCTAAGAAGAGAGAGGGGAAAAGTCTTTTGATCAAGGCATAATATCCATTTATCACTTCAAACAATCATAAACATTAGAAAAACGTAGAACAATAAAGAAAGTTACAAGAATCTCTACTTACATAATTTCTTGGAGCTTTCCTTTGGCTTGATGGTTTGAGGGTTCAACTCTTGTTTGTAACAAGAGTGGCCACCAATCTTTGGAAGAGGGAAATGTCAAAAACTAGTGAATTATTAATAAATTCACAGTTCTTGGCTTGGGAGGAGCAGAGTAACAGTGCATAAAACACTTTTAAGTTTTAACAAAGGGGAGGGCTTCTATTTATAAGAAAAAGTGAGCCTCTAACCAAGCAAACTGATTCTAGAATTTTCCAGATCAGTTTGGTCAATTTTTGACCATTTTTAGGTCAGTTTTTTTGCTCATTTTTGGATCTAGTTGAAACAGGAGAGAGGAGAGATGAAAATATCTCATTATTTGGGAGTTTAAAACTTATTCAAGCATGTGAAATAGGCGCCCTCTTCATGAGGGGAATTCCCCCATGCAAAGGTGTCAAAAATGCATCATTTCATCTAAATATCTCCCTTTTTTAACTATTAACCTTGTCCTTAGTCAAGTCTTCATCTTATGTGAGTATTTACTCATTTTTGGGAGATTTTTCTTTTATTCTTCTATTTATCTCCTCCCTAAATTTGGACGAATCGTATTGGTCCATAGGAACCTTAATTTAAAATTTCAAAAAAATCTTCACCCCCAGGATAATGCCTCTTGAACAGATGATACTTAATTTCTAATGCACCTTTTGAAAATCTTTTTGAACTTCTGTTTCAAGGGAACTTATTTTAATAAGATGAGATATTTTTTCATCCAAAAATATTTAAAATCTTAATATTCTCTTTCTAGAATATTTTCTCTCTCTAGGCCAAAACTGGAAGAAACAAGATCTTTTATATTTCTAAAGACGGATTTGATTACAGGGGAAGATACTAGACATCCTGAGAGACTGGGGAAGGAATCTTACAATTTCTCGTTATTCCACACTATTCTACATCAATTCACATTGCTTATTCCACATCCAGTCATACGTATTCCCATCGTCCTTCATCCATTCTCATCCAATCACATCATATTACATCTCATCACATCACATCACAGCACAACATATCCACATCACATATCATCCATTCATATCACATCACATCCATCTACATTCGTTCAGATCCACATCACATCCACATATCATCACATCATGTTCACATCTATTTACATCACTTCACATCCATTCACATTTACCCAAGTCCACATCACATCACATCACATATCATCTATCCACATCATATCTCATCCATGCATATCTAACTAGATCCACATCACATCCATCACACTCATTCACATCCCACATTCATTCACATCTCATTCACATCCATCCACATCACATCTCATTCATTCCATCCACATTACATCACATCCACATCTATCCATATCACACCACATGCATTCATAGCTCATCACATGCATCCACATCCATTCGTTCATTTACATTCACATCTATCCATATCCATTCATTCACATGCATATCTATCACATCACATCTCATTCTCATCCATTTATGTACATCACATCACATCCTTTCACATATCATCACATCTCATTCTCATCCATTTACATCACATCACATCCTTTCACATATCATCACATCTTATTGACATGTCATCACATTCACATCCACATCCATTTACATCCCATCCGCTTCTCATCACATCCACATCCACATCCATTTACATCACATCACATCTCATCCACATCTCATCACATCCACTCACATCTTATCACATCGCATTCACATCTATTCACATCGCATTCACATTTAGTACCGTTCTCTACTTTCGATACCGATGGGACTTCTCTAAGTTTCTGCCAATTGCTTGGCCTGGTTAAAGATACTTTTTCTCAATGGATATTTTTATATTCTCTCTCAAATTTCTCAAGTGAAATATATTCAATATTCTTCTTTTTGAGTAAAAGATTCATGGGATTTACAAAAAACAATTCTACCCATATTTTTCCAATACAATTAATAATGCTCAAAATTCCACTTTTGATAAATACTCATCATTTGAATTATGCCAAAAATTTCTCTTTTACCATTTAATTACTTGGATTTCAAATATCATGGGAATTCCTCTTTTTGTATACAAATAAATTTACTAAAATTTACTCTTTTCTCATAATCAATTAATTATGCATAATTACAAAAAATATATTTCTCATGAATATGATGAAAATCATTATTTTTGCATAGAATATCCAATCCTAAAATATGGTAGGAAGTCCTCTTTTAGCATTATGCATAAAAATAAGATATGTATTATTTTTTTAAAATTTTGCCATACCTTCGCTGTGCTATTACTGATAATTCTCAAATTTTTTCTAAAAAATAAAAGCTTGTAATGAAAATATGATAATAGTTCCTGCATTATGCTTAAAATCAAACTATGAATTTAAATCATAATTTTAACCATAAAATTAAACATAACTAGGATTATCCCACTAGATTAAACTAACTCCAACCTCTTTTTTCAAATTGTTAGGATAATCCATTTCTCATTTAGAATGAATTAGAGTAATTTTATACTACTCATAAACAATCTAAAAGAATTTATCATTATTTTAATAGCACAATGTCATGAAAATATAATTTTCTTAATCTCTAGCTTATCAAGCCTAGAGTTTAGCTTTGAATTAAGAGACTATTATTGAGAAGCATCCTTTTCCAAGGGATTTAGCCATAAAGATGGTTATTCCTTTAGAGAGAGAGATTTACTTAAAGAAAGTATTATAATTTAAGCATAAAGGTTAACTTAATGCTAATTAAACATTAAGAAACTTAGAGAAAGCTTGATTTGAATTCAAACAATCATTTTGAAAGCTTCTCAAGCTTGAGAGGGGTCGAGAAGAAGAAAGTTATTGAGAAATTTAAAAAAAACCATAAAATTTAATTTTACCTCCAAGTTTGCCCTGATTCTGTAATTGTAGTGAAGCCCCCAACCAGCCAATTGGTCCACCAAGAGGAGAACAACAACTCGAAGGGTTGTTGTAGAGAGAGAGAGCTCCAAGCTCCCAAGAGAGAAAAAGTTTAAGGATAACAGAAAATATAATTTTTTTAATATAATACTGGCATAGTATAGCTCCAATATTCAATTACAAATGATTGAGGGTCTATTTATAGGTGAGGGAGGCCACTAACCAAGTCCAACTGGGTTCTAGAATTCTCCAGATTCATTTTGACTCAATTTGGAGGACAAGATTCAGACTAGTTTGGCTCCCTTTTTTATTTGGTTTGATCGAAGAGAGCAAAGAGATAAAACTATCACATTTTTTTTGGAATTAAAAACCCTTCCACACATGTGAAAGAGACACCTACCTCAAGAGTCCCCCTTTCCTTACCAAGATGTCAAAAATGCATCATTATTCCAACATATCTCATTTTTTTAGTAATATCTCATAATTTTCAATTTATAAACCTTGTACTCAATCAACTCTTCATCTTATGTGAGAATTTACTTGTTTTCAGGTATTTTCTTTTATTCTTTGGATTTATCTCATCCCAACACTTGGATTAATCCAATTGACCCATTGGAACCTTAATTGGACCATAATCTAAATTGACCCATTGGAACCTTAATTGGACCATAATCTAAATTTTTTTGAAAATGTAGACTCTTAGGCTAAGGTCCCTTATACTATTTTCAATTAATTCCTAATGCACATTGGAAAGTTTTTTTTGAACTTTTGTTTCAAGGGAATCCATTTTAGAGACTAGGAGGATTTTTATATCCAAAGATATCTCAATTTTAGGTTATCTCTCTCTAGATATTTTCTCTCTCTAGGTCAAAATAGGGTAAAACAAGATCTTTCTTCTATTTCAGAGAGGGGAATAATTACAAGAATAGAAGGGGAGGTTCTTACACCTTAACACCTCAAAATATGGAGGGAGAAATCTTACATCCTATGCCACTAAAAAACGCAAGATGTCCTCATCTCGCAGCAGGTAGAGTATAATCTCTTTCATCTTCTTCCTCTTCAATCACTTCTAGCGTTACTGCCTTGGAAGTGGATGGCCGATCTGGGAACATCTCTCTTTGACTTCCCCTATTCTGGGGCGGAGGTCTTACATTACTTTGGATTTAAATTGAGGGTTGGTTAGAAGGTCTACCTTTAGGATTTCCCTGATTTTGACGGAAACGAACCTAATTGCTCTGGCAGGAAGGAGCTAGAGTCCGAAATCTTGGTCCTTGACTTCCCTGCCTTATAAACCTTGATCCAAAAGGAGTTGGAAAATCCATACTATGATGTCCAATTCCTTGACAGTTATAGCATTTCACTTCTTTGTTCAAGGGTGTCCAGCATTCGAATTCATCATCTGGATACCATTTTTGCTTATAATTTCAAGGTCTTAGATTTACTCGTATTGTCAGTAAAGAGCTGCACATACTACGGTATATACGGGTAGTCACGGTCCTTGGAGTTATAAGGTAAATACCATCATATCTAGGCATCAAGCAAGTCAGGGATTCCATACAATTGCGGTACTTCCATTTGAAGACCCAATTTCCAATTTATGAATCTTCATTCTGAATATCAATTTGTATGGATTTCATCACATAATGACAATCTTTTTCTAGTACTTCATAAATTTTTGACATTTCAATTTTCTCGATTGATCCACTTTAGCCAATTTGCTCTGATACCAGCTGAAAGGTCCCTGCTCCCTCCCTCCGCGCAATGAATTCCGGGGTGCTAGCAACAGAAGTAGCACTTCTTCCATAGGGCACAGCCTCTCATAAAGGGCCTCACCCACGGATATCCAGACAAGAGACTAATTCCTCGGTTCTTTCCAAACCAAACCTAGAAAAACTTCCCTCGCTCAGAAAGCACGAGAGATTCCTCTGGGATATTTTTATTCTATCAACACTATATTCGTGAGTTTGGGAATTTCCCAACTCCCATTTTTTTAATATTAAAAAGGTGGGACTTGGATAACATGCCTATAAGTTTTTCAAAACCATATCATGTGACCTATTGTTGGAAAGCGCTTGGAAAATGGAATCTAGTGAGCTATAGAGCGCTCAATTTGGAGTAACGGTGTTCAAGTTATGATTAATCCAAAGATTTGACCACATGTCCCAAACTTATGGGAAATTCCCATATTCCCCAATATGGTGTTTATCATAATCAAGAGCCTTAACTAACCAAACTGATCCGATCCAACCCGTAAGTCTCATGGTCAAATCAAGGAAGAGACTTGCACTTGGATCATAGAGTCCAATGCTTTTCCTCATGAAGAGGCATAGCCGTTGATTCTTTTCCATAGAACATGGGTTATTTGGGATTTACTTCAACTATCGTAACTTAACAACATTGAGTCTCATTTTAGGGATCCATCAGTCCAGCCTGTCCCCATCCAATCCCATGGGTTAGCCAACCGCCCAACCACTGTAGTGATAGGATCCATTTATACCAGGGAAAAGAGTTCCTAGGCCCCCTAGCCGGGAGAGACTTGCACTTGGATCATAGAGTCCAATGCTTTTCCTCATCAAGAGGCATAGCCGTTGATTCTTTTCCATAGAACATGGGTTATTTGGGATTTACTTCAACTATCGTAACTTAACAACATTGAGTCTCATTTTAGGGATCCATCAGTCCAGCCTGTCCCCATCCAATCCCATGGGTTAGCCAACCGCCCATCCAATCCCATGGGTTAGCCAACCACTGTAGTGATAGGATCCATTTATAAATTTGGTTATGTTTTGCCCCGAATAGCATGTGTTAATTTTTCAGAAATTTTACCATAGCTCCGCTGCTATGACTGATAAATGTCAATAACTTTGAAAGCATAAAGTTTAGTAATACCATATGATAGAATAACTATCATTAGGATCAATATCCAATTATGGACTTGATTCCTATTTTTTTCATAAATTAAGTGGCATAAAAGCATTCAAAAGCCACTTCTTGGCCTCTAATTTGACAAGCATAGAAATTACTTTTAGATTTCAGAATTTCTTCATGAGAAGCACCATTTTAATATAGAATAGGTTATAGGAATGACCATTCTTTGGGGGAGAGAGAGATATGCTTAAAAAACATTTTAATTTAAGAATAAATGTAAAATTTATAAGATTTATCACTAATATTCATTAGAGAGTTCCAATTGCATTAATGAGCCATTCAATTGAATGCCTCTCAAGCTTGAGAGGGTTTGAGAAGTGAGAAACATTTTGAGATTTAAGAAAAAAGAACATAAACCACACTTTACCTCTTAATTTGCTCGATTCTTTAGTCAATGGGAGAGGCCCCCAACCAATCAATTGGTTTGGTATGTTGATGAAGACTCGAAGGAAGATTGAAGAGAGAGAGAAGCTCCAATCTCTTCAATTTGTAGAGGATTTTTAGAGGATAATAGAAAATAAGCTTAACTTAGAGTAATACCAGCATAGTTTAGTTCACAGATGAGAATTCAAAAGAATGAGAGTCTATCTATAGGACAAGAAGGCCACTAACTCAGTCCAACTAAGTTCTAGAATTTTCCAGCTTCAGTTTGGGTGAATTTGGACAAGATTTGGAGACCAATTTGGCTCCCTTTTTTATTTGGTTTGATCCAGGAGAGAGGAGAGATAAAAATATCCTATTATTTTTTAGTTTAAAACTCCTCCACGCATGTGAAATAGGCGCTTACTTGAAGTCCCCCCTTTTCCTTACCAAGGTGTCAAAAATGAATGATTACTCGAAAATATCTCATTTTTTAAGTAATATTTTAAAATTTTTAACTAATAAATCTTGTACTCAGTCAACTCTCCATCTTATGTAGGCATTTACTCATTTTTGGGTATTTTATTTTATTCATTGGATTTATCTCATCCCAACACTTGGATTAATCTTATTGGTCCATAGGAACCTTAATTGGACCATAATCCAAAATTTTCAAAAAATCTTGACCCTTAGGCTAAGGTCTTCTAAATCATTTTTAATTAATTCCAATTGCACCTTGGAATTTTTTTTTGATTTTTTATTTCAGGGAAACATATTTTTGATATTTGTATTATTTATATGTCCAAAAATATCTCAATATTGATTTACCACTCTCTAGAATTTTTTATCTCACTAGGAAAAACAAGAAAAAAAATATTTTCTTGTATTCAGAAATAGGGAATGATTACAAGGTAATGAAGTAGAGCGTATTCATTATTCAGGCTGAGGAGGAATCTTACACCTCTTCTCCATGAAGAGCGGAGATAGACACAAGATTCGTGTGGAATTCCTCTTCTCCATGAAGAGTGAAGATAGACACAAGAAAGTTATGAAGAGAGCCTTAGAACATGTCTCCCCAGACCTCCTCTCACGACCTCCATTCCTACCTCTTTTGAAGAGAATGTTCCAATCAATCTGATTGAACAGGATATTGCTCTTGCAATTTACATTCTATCAATAGACATTCCTGTAGAGTAGCCTGAAGATGATGACCCTGTAGTTGACATCCCATGCTTGACATACCTTGATCAAGAGCCAACAAAGATGGCTCTTGATCTTGAAGTAAAGGTTGAGAAAATTCTAGAACTATCATGCATAGCCATCCAAGAGCCTAAACATATAGAATTTAAAGGCCCACCCGTTGAATCCCTGACACCCATCATCATAGAGGGTGAGGAGTACTTGCTGATGCAAGATACCTTGCAGCTGCTAGACATGAGGAAAGATGAACTATATTGCACAGTTGTTTGAGATGCTTGAGATGACTTCAACATACACGATGCTCAACCCATTGAATTTGGTCGCTAATGATGTGGTAGCTGCTTGAATGATGTATCAACCGACCATCATCCATGTCTAGAAATCAATATAAAAAGATGCTCCCAAATATGAGATTTCGGATGAAGATTTTGAAAGACTACAAGAGGAGATGTTTGGGCTTTTACAACAACACAAGATACCAACGGTGGGAAGTGCAAAAGGAAGGCCTATTCGAGCCAGTGAACTTGACACACCGTTGGTGAAGGAGAAATATGAACCTAAGGAGCTAAATTTTGGAAAATTGTTATGATATGTTTTTGCTTAATATGGTCCAAACTTAACCTGCAAGCTCCCTTGGAGGTAGAGGCCCCACAAGAAATTTGGGTTGATTAGAGCCTAGAAGGGCCCCAGCAGAATGCTAGCGTCTAGGGCTCTGAATGAAAATTCAGGGCCCTACATGCTAGCCTTTGGTTGGGGCTCTTCCAGGGCTCTGATTAGTGCAAAATTTGTTTTGGGGTCTCTACAACCCCAAGGAGCATGCAGGCCAAGTTTGGACTGAATCGAAAGAAAAGAAATCTGAATTTTCCTGGTACTTGGTTGGCAGTGTGAATGTTATTCTGGCATATGCATGTACTTGTACTGACATAATTTTTCACTTTTGGTTTGCAGTATGTCTTGTACCTTGATGAGTTATCATCTAGGCATGCCACAAATCCAAAAGGCAAGGAAGAGTCCAAGACTCAACCTTGAAAGAATATATTGGCTGGAGGGTGGACGATATCATTATCTTCCACAAGACATGCTCCCTCGCTAGCTCAATAGGTTTTTGAAATTGAAGGCATTAACCAAAGTTATTGCTTTCAAAACTATCCCTACAACATCTAGCTTGGAGAAATTCGTGCTCCTACGATGCTCCAAGCAGTGGGGGCTGCACTACAAGCCCTTCTGGAAGTTGACCACATTGCAAGGATACTTGCATGGATACATGAATGATTATCAATCTAATGGACTGTCAAAGCCTCTTCTTCATCTTCTGGTGAACCAAGTTGTAGGAGGCAAAGAAAATAGCCTCTCTTTTTTAATAAGATCATGGGTTTCTTGTACTCTGTACAATAATAAAAATTAGGTTTCTTTTTTTATCTTTGCATCACATGCTCATTTGATTTATCATATTTTAACTTTTTGATTCTATATCTAAGTGAAAATTAAACTTGATATGATGACAGTTTGTGGTTGACACAGTAACATCAACTGCACTTAATTAAATAAGAATAATTTAAATAAACTTACCATAAGATAGAAAATGAACAAAAGCAGAACACAAGGAGCAGATAAATGGTCTTGATATATCATCAAAGTCATCAAATTACATATTGATAGTTACACAGTTATACGATTACAAAAGACTAATATATTTACAAATAGTTATCATCTCTAGGAGTATCCCTCCATCTGCACAAGCGACGAACTAGCTACATGTCCTTTTGGTGATGGTGACCTTGTTTGTATATATAGGTGCTATCGAGGTATCACCAAACATATCTACTACGTAAGCCTCTAAAGCCACCTACAAAGTATCCATTTCTTGTGCTATCCATCAATATGGCAGCTGGCAATCTGCTTCTTGTTGCCGAACCAAAATCTATGATTTTCCTTCAACCTTATGTCATCATGAATTTATCGTACAGCTCTCGCAAATTTTGCCTTAGGAATTAAGTTGTGCATTGTCTTTTGATAGTGCCTCATTTGCCGCGAGGCCACAATACCTTTCCTCCATCTCTGTTTTGCAGTGTCTTGGTTGTGGTTGGGGATGAGGCTTAGGTGGGGGATGAGGTTGAGGTTGGGCTATTGTGGCTAGGGCTGAGGTTGAGGTGGGGACTGTTGAAATTTGAGCATTGTGATGAGCTATGGTGGATCAAACACTAGAATCAACATCATTAACAAAGTGATTAGCAAATAATTAAGATATAATTAGTGGATAATTAGCAAATAGATTAATGTAGGCGTGGATACTCAAAAACCAGCAAATTCTCATTAGGGCAATGCCTCAATTTATAGAGTTTACATCAAGCATCAAATCCCACTGATTTCTCCATGATTCACTCCACCTCTTTTCCCTGATTCTCTCCACCTCTTCACTTTTCCCAGAATATCTCCACACTTCCCAGAATATCTCCACACTTCCTAAATCTTCTCATGCTACCCTTTATTCTCTCCCAGTAGATTCTTCTCACCTTTTCACAGGTTCTTTCACATTTACTCATTCTCTTTTACAGCCTCTAACCAAGGGCTTGTTCCCGCACACACCCTATTCACTTGTATATTTTCAACACCTCCCCTCAAGTGAATACTCCTAGTACACCTAGACCCTATACCAAGTTTGCCTCCCCTTACTTGATAGTCTGCGACTAGTGTCTACACCTCCCCTCAAGTTATCTTAGCACACCTGGACCCTATATCAAGTTTCTCTCTTACTTGATAGCCTGCACAGTGCCTCGAGTCCCTAAACTCATAGTCCTTGACACTCTCTCTCTCTATGTGTCCAAGGCTTACTATAGTTGCCCACGACCTTGACTAAAGTGCTCACACATACATCTCTCTACCACGTGGCCTACATCATCAGTGGCTCAGAGGTGGTTTTACTTTGTTGGGGCTGGTTACATTGGGTTGTGGGGTCTCTCTCTCTCTCTCTCTCTCTCTCTCTCAGAGATTTTCACATGGCTCCTCACTCTTTGGAGCCTCACATCTTCTCTTGTCTTTAGTCTTCTTGTCGTGGCAGCTTCTCTCCACGCGTCCGTCTCTTCTTTCAGTCTTCTTGGGGCAGCTTCTCTTCTCGTGTCCATGTCTTCCTTCAATGCTTCCTTTAGATCTTCTTCTCGGTGTGGATCCTCTTCTTGGAAAGAGATGTTCTTCTTCTTTCATGGCTGGGGCCATGAGCTCATCCATTAGGTCTTTTTGCTCCATGTGAGCAACATGTTTCAATGTTTTGTTGACAGCTCCTTTGGGCTTTTTATGTTTATCTTGTGTCATTATGCAATGCAAACCCAAATTTATGGGGGAGGTCTTACCTCTTGCCTTATTCTGGACAAGGGCAGTGTCTGACCCCATATTTACACTGATGTAATGTGCCCAATACATAATGCATATGGCATTCATTCTTATGCACATTCCCAAATGCAACTCTGGCTGTGAATAATCTTGATTTTGAGTGAGATTTACAGGCATTAACCAAGGGTTAAATGCAAAATGATGATTATCACAATTTTATCAGCACAATTTTACCAAAAATTACATTAAATCAAGGGTAACCAATTTGTACGGAATGGTTGGAGTATCAAACCAACTCTGATTTGCAATCTGAAGTTATAGGGATCTATATCAGATACCTAATGGTTAATTTTAATCCTCAATTGCACCAAAATATAGTGATTAGCACTGATTAATCACTGATTAGCAAATCAATCCACTATTTTGTGTGCAAAAAACAGAGTATGCGGGGAGTCGAGATCTGGTGCCTTAGACGTCAAATGAGCTCAAATACTTTCAAAGGCATCAATAGCAATGATTCTAGTAGAGCATTAAGCCAATAAACACAAGATTTGACCAAATATTGAAAGCTTAATCTCTGTTTTACCAAAGTCACCTTCAAATTTGATGAAGAGCTTGGATCTCACTGTAGACTTGATGAAACTGAATTCTATCTTCACCAGCTTGTAGAGCATGCTTGAAAACACCTTGGGCTAAGAGGAATTAGAGACATTTGAACTGAGCAAGCAGAAATCTCAAATCTCCTTCAAAAAAATGGCACTTGCTAAACTCGTAATTCCTGCTGCATCCGTCTGTGGTTTTCTGCGTGGAGTTGATGGGCTTGAAGAGTATTGAGGTGGCTACCATGTGCTAGAAGGGTTTGACCTAATTGTGAGTGTGCAAGGTTGTCACGCAGGCTGTAATGCCTGTGGTGACCGACGACAGACCGGATGGCCATGTCCGGGGTTCAGTGGGAGAGGACGCCCATGCGGAGTCATGGGCGGCTAGGCTAGTGTGGACGGCAGGCCACACACTATATAGCCTGGGGGATGAGGGGCAATCCTCATTCTTCCTCTATGGCTGGGTGGTGAGCCAGAGGCCGTCCCCTCCTGTGGTAATGCCCGTAGCGGCGTTACGGGAATGTAACACTGGTATCAGAGCGTGGTTCGATGGGATTGTCAGAGCCCGCGTGTGATCGGGGGACCGGAGCCCACTCGATGGTTTTCGACCATTCGTCTCCTTATCCTTATCTCAAATGGAGGGTGTGGAGGGAGGCAGCCATGGAAGAATGGAAGGGAAGAACTCTCTCTCTCTCCCCGTCACACACAGCAAGTAATGGAGGTAAGCGAAATTCGTTTTGTTTTGTCTCTCTGCGTTGAAATGGTAATTCTTTTGGTAGGAGAGAATCGCCTATCTGTATGCTGTGTGTGGGAGTGGGGGGGCGAGGGGCGAGAACCCACTACTGTGCGTGGGGAAGCGACACCAGCCCCACGACTGCTAGAGCAGCCCACCAGTGACCACGTCGAGTGGGTGGGGGCGTAGAACCCAGGAGTGCCGCTGGTGGGGGTGTAGAACCCACGGAGCCTGCTGTGTGTGAAGCAAAAACACCCACGCAAAGAGCGACCGGTGAAAAACGAATGCTGCTGAAGGCGGCGAAGACTACGTTTGAAGGGGGGCGAACACGAGCCCCACGGCTGCGTTGAAGAACCCCATGACTTGCGTTGAGTGGGGGGGGCGAAGAGCAGCCCCAGCCCCGTTGCTGCGTGCGCCATTTGTGTGGGTGAAAAGCCTCAGCGACGGCCAGGGGCCAGAGCCACAGCCAGCCTTGAAGGCTAGCCAGGCCGGCCAGCCAGCCAACCAGGCGGCGGCGGCGGCAGCGGTGGCGGCCAGCCAGGCCGGCCAACCAGCCAACCAGGCGGCGGCGGTGGCGGCGCCGGTCAGCCAACGCCGGCCAGCCAGGGGCGGCGGTGGCCAGCCACCAGCCCAGCCACCAGCGCTGCAGGCGGCCAGAAAAATGAAAAAAAAAATTATAATAAAATAAAATATTTTACTTGTTCATTTTTACTTTATTAAAAATGAAGCGGGCGGCCAGACTCGGCCCTAAGAACGCTCCCTCCCATGGGCGGACGGCCACGCCCGAAGCGGCGAGGGCCGGCCCGGCTCGTTATTTTATTTTATTTTATTTTTTTATTTTTTTTTTAAAAAAACCACAAAACAATGGTACACCCCACGAAACAAACCGAACACGGCCGTCATGCCGTGTAACCGTAGTGCCCGTTTTCCACGAAAGAGACCCACCGCACACGGTCGTAGTGCCGCGTGCTAAAAGAGAGACAAATCCCACGGCCGTAGTGCCGAGTCCTTCGAGAGAAAGCCGTTCTATGGCCGTTGTGCCTAGTGAACACGTCTATGGCCGTAGCGCCTCGAGGGTAGCACATGTGGTGATCACACATTTGGTTCAAAAACTAAATTTAAGCTGAGCAATAATCTGAAACCGTGGTGTGTTTTACTTGGGCTAAGAGGACCGGCAATGGCGTCGGTTGTGCCCAAATTAGACAAAGTGCTTATCACGAGAAATCTAGGTAAGCATAATTGAGCGGTAGTGCTCATAACCCTTCACAATCTTTTAACAGATGCTAGAAGATTGTGATAATCTTTGGCAAATGAGAACCATGTACAAGCGTAGTCTTGATGTGGTTATGCCTTGTGTCCAAACAAGTTGCTTACTGTTTGTAGCAACAAAAGGCTTTGGCCCGTAGAGGCAAGCTGGCCCTTGTTAAAAGTAACAAAAAAGTGTCACTACTTGGGCCTCAAGATTAGTGACTAGTTTGATTTAGTCACGTGATTGCCTTGTAAAAGTAATCCCTAAGGTGTGTATTACTTGGGATAACGGGGCTAGCAGTGCTGCTAGCACTACTCAATTGAATGGTTTATCTAGGAGTACTAATATGAGGGATTAGCATACGCCTAGATAATAATAGCAGATTTAGGATTGATCGAAGAGAACTGTTCTTAAACTTACTAGCATGGTTTTCTCTTCTTTTTATTTGCCATGCGTCGACATCCCACTGCTCGAGAGTTTGTGGTGATCTTTCGAGGGGGGAAAGAGTCTTTTTATATGTCACATCAATTGGTTTGGTGGTAATTTGATGGTATGGGACATCAAATTCTCACGGAATCGATTGTAGTCTTGGTGGAATGGGACGCCAAAGCTTGTGCATGTAACTTGACTCTTTGGCAGGTCTGTATGTACACTTGTCTGTAGTGATAAAGTGTGCAAGATAAAATTTGAACTTTGAAAATTACCAAATATAGCCATAAGTTGGGATAAAACCCAGTTACAGAGTTCGGAGAAGCTCTAGGTAGCAAGACCATGATGGTGTGCTAGTGCTAACAGAGTGATTTAGTTCCGGAGTGATCTAAATCTAGAGGTTAGCAGTAAGACTAGTTTGGTTGGACAATTTCATGCATGGGGGACGCCCTATAGCATTTTGCAAGTGTAGTCTTGCCTATGTTCAACATAAGTGTGCGATTGTGAGCACATTTTAGTTGCTACCATATGAATTTGGGAAATATATTACTTTCCTACATAAGCAATTGTAATATTGCAGGACAGGCTATTTTGCTTACAAAGTTCATGTGCGTGTAAACCCTATAAGTCGTATGACCCCTTGGGAATGAGTGGAGCATTTCTAAGATTTAATAAGGTTTTACATGGCAATAGTGAGTAGTATCTCACTCCAGATGAGCCTGGTTGTTGTTAGTATCGGATCCGACATATGTAGTGTACATAAACTCGGGCTGAGTTAGGATAGAAGGCTAAGCCGGAGAGCTTAGTGGTAAATTCTACTGTATCTGGTGAGTTTTGACTTAACCGGAGTGTTAAGAAGTAAACTCAAAGTCCGGGGCTGAACCGGAGTGTTCGGAGGCAGACATATCTTTTGTTAAATCGGAGAATTTAGCAAAAGATGAGCTTGGGGTGAACCATGGTACCCAGAAAAAAAAGCTCTTCACACTAAAATAGTGCACAATAATTTTAGGGTGATAAAAATCCATCACAGGAATGTTTTACAACTTTCCATAGATGATAGATGAAGACCATGTACTTTACGGAGTTAAAGTACATAGGTGGTGACTTCGGCGCCCATTTTTTGTAGGAAGTCACCAGTGGTGTGGTTAGGTCAGCCGAGACTCCACAAGACCTATGCACTAGTTTTTAAGTTGACCTCTATGATAAGGACGTCCAAAAATTCAAGTTGTAATACCAGAAATTGTACTGCAATGTGCAATGGAGGGGTCAATTTGTGTAGTCACTTCTTAGCAGCAAGTGACTTAAGCATCTTGTTATAGATGGTTGTATATGGTACTCCCACTCGGGGGAGGTACGCCATGGGTACGGAGTTACTCACAGACTAGTATGGAGCTACTAGTGTGATGATAGTGGGTACGTAGTTACTCACTACTAATACATAACTGCTAATAACATTAAGATCCTCGAGTGAAAGATACTCTAGATCAACATTTTAAATTACCGAACTACAATCCATGAGTATCGAGGCACTCATAAATATGTTGACATTGCTCAAATCGAGGGACCGATTTGTTCGATGGTATGGAAAAGCAAGGAGAGTGGAGTAACTTAAAAGTTACACATCACTAGTCCTAGTGAGTTGTCGAGGTCATCCGTAGTTTGATGATCCCCTCTACCTATCAGATAACATTCAATTTTGCAAGCCCTGGCATTTAATCCGTAGTGATTATGAGTTTGGTGTGAGATATGGTTATGAAGTTCTTACAAGAGTACTCGTTTATTTGCTTGTCATTGGTTATAGCTTGGTAGAGATTGCCACCTAAAATGGGTAGGTAGCTTTGCCGCTATAATGAGGAGGCAGCAAATAATGTTCTCATAGTTATACTTCATACCAACACCAAACAGGGATAGGATGAAATTCCTAAGTTCATCATCACGAAGTACTGTGATGTTTGCATTTATATTGAATGTATGATGTAATGAGACATTGGGCTTGTGTAATTACCATCAACTATCTAGCAACCTATGGCTTCGCAGCAAGCTCAGTCATTATCTGTGGATTGATAATGTGGTTATTAGTAGTTTGGAATTTTTCTTGATAGATGGTACAACCCACCCAAATGATTCATAAGTGTGTAACCACTTATGAAGGGTAATAATATGCAACAATGAAGCACTTTGTTACAAGTGTGAAACCACTGATCTGTTGCGAAGCAGTTTATCAATAGTACCACCATATGTGCGTAGACACTATACCACATCTTCGTTGCAAGATGTTTAAGAGTTTCTTGGAAGGACTCAAGAATATAACATATGCTATTAAACACGGTCTAGATTTGTTCTTGGACCTATGACACTAGCGCGTAGTCTGCTTGAGAGTAGAGTTTTTGAGGACAAAAACCTTTCTTGAGGGAAAGGAGGGATATCCTCAAATATCACATAAACTGGAATAGTTGTGTGAGTCCAGACAATACTGGAAGGGATGTGTCTGGTAATAGCAACAAAGAGTTGTAAGTGATTGGATGTAACTCCAGACACCCGTAGTGGTGCAATAATCTTTATCAAACATCTCCACATACTATATGGTCTACCCCCACATATATAGTATGGCATAAGAGATAGGAAGTTTGATTGTTATATTTGAAGGGAAATCTTCAAAAAGTTACATTTACTCTGAGTTAGAGTGGAGTTTAACCATCCGTAGATTGATGGTAGTTAGAAACTCAACAAGATTCTAGAGCATATGCTTGTGCAAAGATGTTACTCTAAGAGAGAAAGTATCTCTCAACTTTGGAACTAATCCTTGTGATGCATGATTAGATTGACTCTAGTTTATTTCTCCTATGGCCGTAGAGCTTTCCAAGAAGAAGTTGGTGCTGCAACGTGGTAGCGTTGTTAGGTGTTTTTTTGGTAATATTTTCTTGGCATATGTACACACTCATGCATGGCATTTACAAATAAAGAATGTCCATCTCCAAGGGCCAAAGGGGGTATAAGGCCACATGTGAACGGATCTAACAAAAATATACAATGTGCGCAGTAAGTTATTGGTTTACCTTGATAAATAAGAAGAGGAAGGAGTGTGAGATGAGAATCAATGCAGGTTTTTAGCACTATCACATGTGGACAAGGATGTTGACAAATAATGTGAGCATGCAAAGCTTTATTTCTTTAAAAATGGATAGGGACCCGTTAGAGGAGGTCATCTACAGTACAGGTCCTTGGCACTTCATGAGAAACAAGGTATTTGGGTCCACAAGATATTATTTAAAAGGTGCAAGGTCCTCCTTGAATGCAAAAGTCACCATGGAATTAAATGCAAGGTTGGCTAAAAATAGAAGGTGGTATTGGACTACCTTAAAATATTCTTCAAATTGCCTCATTTTCAAAAAGGCGCCGTGTGGAGGTGGGGGATCTATCTGACAAGCCTTGGAGTATTAAGAAAATTGAAATAAACTTTGGTTGAATGGGCAACACTCAATGGTGTATAAAAAGGAGGGGAGCGCAGCTGGAAGGGAATGAGAGGTTACCCGCAACTGGTTGGGCTTGTGCGTAGCCCATGCATGGAAGAGTTACGCCGTTTTTGCATTTCTGAGAGAGGGATGCAGTGTTGTGTTGCTACAGCTGCTAGTGTCTCTGAGCAGCTCGTGTGCGCTGAGGTATTAATGCTGTGGGCTGGTTTTTTTAAGAGAATATGAGGGTGCAGCAGTCGAGATGTAGAAGCTCAGCGCAATCAGGCATTTTTCCTATTAATTTTTATCTTTTTACGTAAAGGCCGCTGGTGTTGTTTTATTCGCTCGCTGAGGAGGCTATAATAGTAAGGGGTAATACCCAATTTGGAACTGTATTATAACTACTATTGTATTATTGTAGTAGAGGTTTTCATTCAAGGGAATCAAGAGAATAATACGAAGGAAGGTGGCAACGGCAGTCTGAGTGATCAAAATTGATGGCTAGCATCGTGTGATGAGTCGGGCGAGAAGCTGGGCAGCAAGGGGAGAGAGAGAGAGAGAGAGGGGGCACCCGTAGTTCTAATGCTCTCCATAAGCTACGTGGCCTATGTGGGGAAGAGAAGTGTGGCCCTGTAGCTCTCGGAAAGCTGCGTGGATATGGTGTTATAGAGTAGGGGTGGTTCAGCTCTACAATTCTCAAAGAAGCCATGCAATACCCAAAGGAATGAATGCATTACTTAAATTGTTTCAGAGAGGAGAGCTACGTAATTCTGTAAGTATATAGAGTGTGTGGGAAGGCTGCGTGGAATGAGTGTAATGGGAAAGCTCGCAGCTCTAATGCTTTCAGAGAGCCTGCATAGCTAGTGTGAGTAAGAGGGGAAGCTCGGACATGTATACAAGGAAAGCTGCATGTACCTTGTATGGTGAAGGAGGGAAGGAGAATGCTGCAACAAGATCTGTATAACCAGGAGAAGGGGGCTCTCTATCATGATGACAAGCCCATGCATGTAAGTGACGGATGGCCAGCTTTTGTGTTCTCTTTTCTTTTGTGAAATAACTCCTATATATAAGAGGAATCACTAGTTGTGGCATTGGAAAACCCACGTACATGATAACCAAGTTTCTGACTTTTGTGGAAAGTTCATTTGTATGAGAAATACAGCCTTCTGGTCTTGTTTTGAGAGAACATGTATGAATGGTGGTGTGCTTCTTCAACAAACAGACTGAAGACCATAAAGTGATTGTGTCTCCAGCCACACACTGCTTGCCAGGTTGGGAGAATTGAAGTTACTTACTGATGTTGTCTTTTCTTGGGAAACTGAAGTATTACAGAAAGCTCATACTTGATGGAATGTAACCTTGTCATGTCAAGTGGTTCTCTCATCATTCCTCTGTGGTGTTCATTTTGGTTTATGGCTGTGAGCCTATTTCATAATAAGGGTGCACCCCTATATGCATATGTATCAATTGAGTAAAGGGTGGCAGATGTTGATGTGCCCATCTCCTCTTGCATGTCTTGATCAAATGTATGTAGGTTTTCCCCCAGTTGCTTGAAAAAAATTGAATGAGGGTAGAGACAAAGTCTCATGCTTGAAGTGTAAATGTTGTGTCAGCTCATTGAGAAGTTGACTGGTGCCCCTTTCTCTTGATGTTGGTGTGTATTCCAAACTGTGGAAAGGCATTGCTATAGAGGTGTTCCGTGTTTCTCCGCCTCCCTTCACAGTTTTTGGTGCCCCCACTGAGGAGCATTCCAAGAGCCTTCAGTTTACAAGACTGATTACATGTGCATGTGATTAATCTCAGTGAATGACTGCTATGCCAGAACAGTTGTGTGACAGATGCCTTCTAGAATTATGATATATTACCTTGATTTGACAGTCAACTGAAGTATGGTTTGCAGGCTGAAATTCTTGGTATTGGTGCCGTTTCACAGTTGATTTGTTTGCCTAAAAAATCTGGTACGATTGGGTAATTAGCCCCAGTAGTGCCTCTTGGGAGTTGGATGACCACTCTCAATGGATAATCACAATGGACCTCAATTTACTCCTTTCCATTTTACCCAAAGAATTCAGATAAATGTTCATGTGGACAGAAAAATTTTCTTTCAACAGCATATGGCTTATATGTTTGGGCCAGAAAGACTGAGGGAGATATTGGAGTCTCCTTTGCCGGTGGTAATTCCCATGATTAACTATGCAAATTCGTTTGATGTGCATGTGTTCATCCTCTTCTAAACCTGAAGTGTTTTGAAGTTTCCTTCTGAGAATTGAGTTAGTAGAAGGTTTTGTTTTTTGCATCTGTGTCAAAAAGGTTTTTTTGGGTAACAATGGCTTTCCCTTATCCAGAGTTTCATGGAAAAAATGATGAGAGTGTGGAAGAATTCTTAGAAAACATGGAAGTTGCGTGCATAAGCAACCATATCCAGATACCCGCTCAAATGTTACGCCTTTTGCAAATCTGTTTGAAGGGTGATGCACGGAGCTGGTGTAAGGGTTATGAGGAAGAGTTGCAGAGGGCTGATCCACCTATGCCATTGACTTGGGATAATGTCCGACAAGCTTTAACAGCACAGTTTGTGAAGGTGAAAGATCCAGACAAAGTTTGGCATGAAATACAAGAATTGAAACAAGGAAAAGCAGAGCCCATTGAGGATTACATCAAGAAGTTTTCCATGTTATGGGAGAGCTTGTGTCAAGCCTTGCAGCCACAAGTGCCCCCACCAGATATGATGAAGAAGGATCGGTTCTTGGTTGGCCTCAAGGAAAACCTGCGTTGGAGGGTAGAATTGAAGAAGCCAAGGACATATGAGGATGCATTGGAGGTGGCAAGGAACAAAGAGTGGAAGTTAAATAGACTAACTCAATTGGGAATGAGCTCACTACCCATGGCGTCAGAAATGAAGCAAATGGATTCCATGCAAAGTCGGGTTCCAGAGGAGGTTCATCCGGCAAATGCAGTTTCAGTAGCTACTCAAGTTGTGCCAGCAATAGTCACTACTGCAGCAGCACAAGATGATGAACTGAGGCAGGACTTGAGGCAAGTGGTTGATTTGATGAAGAATCTTAGCCTAAATATGTTAGGCAATGTAGGAAATAATCGAGGTCGTGTGAGACTTGCAAATCAGACAGGGGGTGAAGGACAACCAAAGAATGGTTTTGGTGGACAGAATAACGGCAGGGGTTGGAGGCAGTTGCCCACATGCTATAACTGTGGAGAGCTTGGCCACATCAGCCCACAATGTGATAAACCACCAAGAATGGGTGGAGATATGTATCCATTGCCTGCACAGTTGCCGAACCGGTCAAATGATTATGGCATAGAGATTAAGGGTGAAGCAGGACCTAGTGGATTGACCAAGGAGGACAAGGGAAAGACAAAAGTGTTAAGTGTGGTTACCTTGGAGAAAGCAGCAATGTTGGAAGATACACTAGTAATGCCTATTGGGAAGAGAACCACAGAGGATAAAGAAGGAAGAAATGAAGCAGGTCCCAGTAGGAAGAAAGGGAAGAGTCATGAGGGTGAAGATGTGAAAGCTAAAAGGAAAAGGAGAGCCCGCCGAAAATTTCACGTCTCAGATTTTCCACTAGGGGAAGGGCAGGATAGCTATGACTTGAAACAGGACCTGAGCAACAGGAAGGCAGATGTGACCTTTGGACAACTAGTGGAAATGATACCGAAGCTGAAGCGCCAATGGAAGAAACTAGTCAGCCCGCTGGGGAAGGAGCCCAACAGAGGGTCAGTAAGAGTGTTGGCCATTGATGAGTCTTCAGACATTTGTCCCATAGTAGATGTTTGGCACAAGAGGAAGAATCTTGGGCAGGGATACGTGGATGGTGGTGCACAAATTTGTGTAATCACTCAAACATGTGTGGAAAAGATGGGCCTGACAGTAGAAGGAGTCTCAGGATTCCGCATACGACTGGCAAACCATCAGAAGATCAAGTGTCTAGGGGTAGTGAAAAGTTTGGAAATTGAAGCCTATGCAGTCAAAACGGTAGTAGATTTTCATGTAATGCCAGCAGGATTAGGGGCTTATCCTATCATCCTTGGAAGACCATGGCTACGTGCAGTGCGGGCCGTTCAAGATTGGAGACACGGAACAATCAGTTTATATGGAGAGAAAGGGGGCAAAAGATTATTTGACATGAGTAGCAGGAAACCACTAGATGAAGATTATGAAGAAGGGGAAAGTCCAAGTAGTGAGGAGTCTTCCACTGTGTCAGATGAAGACAGTAGCACCACCACTAGTAGTGAGGGAGAGGTAAATGTGGCATTTCTGATAGTGGACAGGGTCTTTGAACAGACCAGCATAGTCGCATCCATGAAAGGGATTGAAGATGAGTCCAAGGGCCCATACGAAGTGATTGAAGAGCTAATGCAACCTCAGGTAAAGCCACACGAAAAGCACGAATTGATGGCCAGCATGATTAGCACAGATCTCTCAGTCATAGAGAAGGAGAAGTATTTAAAGATGTTGTCAACATATCCAGATTTATTCATCACATCGTATGAAGAAGTTCGGGGCTTCAAAGGGGAAGATTTGCACATAGAGCTAAAGGAAGGAGCCAAGCCAGTACGTCAAAGACTAAGGAGAATGGGTCCAGAACAGATGAAGGCTTTGCGAGAGGAGGTGGGCAAACTACTAAAGGCTGGTTTTATATGCCCTGTGGAGACAGCAGAGTGGGTGAGCCCAGTCGTGGTCACTCCAAAAAAAGACGGAAAATGGAGGGTTTGTGTGGATTTCAAACCTTTGAATGCAGCTACAAAGAAGGATCCATACCCACTACCTTTCATTGATCAAATCCTGGATTCAGTGGCGGGTCATGAAAGATACAGTGTGTGTGATGGGTTTTCAGGCTATTTTCAGTTGAAGATTGCTCCAGAGGATCAGAAGAAAACTACTTTCATTACGCCATGGGGCTGCTTTTGCTATACAGTACTGCCATTTGGGCTAACAAATGGTCCGGCTCACTATCAAAAGAGAGCAAATTGGGCGCTTCTGCCATTCATTGGAAAATGTGTACAGGATTTCATTGATGATTTTTGTGTTTACAGCACACGTATGGATCACTGTGAGAAGCTGGAAATGGTGTTGGAACGATATAATGATTGTGGTGGCCAACTCAATCCCAAGAAGTGCTTCTTTGCAAAACCAAGGGTAAAATTGTTGGGTCATATGGTGTCAGAAAATGGCATTGAGGCTGATCCAGACAAGGTTAAGGCAATCATGCTTCTTCCTTCTCCAGAGTCTACAAAACAATTGGCAACATTTATTCAGAAGGTAAAGTACATGTCAAGATTCATTTCATTGTCCTCACAGCTTTTATATCCATTACAACAGGTGGCAAAGCACGATCCTTTGCAATGGGATGACAAGTGTGAAGAGGAGTTTCGGAGAGTCAAAGAAGTCTTAGGGGAGATGACAGTGGTGCAGGCTCCAAATTGGGAACTGGTTTTTTATGTGAATCCTTCAGTAGGAGAGGATGCCATTGGTGCTATGTTGCTGCAGAAAGGGAAGAGGAGCCAATATATGCACCCCGTCTATTGTGCTAGTAGAGTAAAGTCAGTAGCAGAGAGGGGACTGTCAGAAATAGAGTTGGTGATGGTAAGTGTGGTGTTTGCTTGCCGACGGTTTCGCCAATATCTTTTGACAAAGCCATTTGTCTTCCTAACTAGCTACACATTCTTGCCCCAACTCATCAATGGTGTAAACATGTCTAAGGCAGTGAAAAAGTGGGTGATTGAATTGCAGGAGTTTGAGTTCTCTTTCTTGGTGGAAGAAAGTAACAGAGCTACTTTGGCAGACTTGTTAACTTATAAGGAAAACCCTCTGCTTGTCAAAGAAGAAAGTATTAGAAAGGTAGAAAATGTGGCAGAAGTAAGCAATGCTCATGTTTTGTTCTTTGATGGTTCATACAGGAAGAGCCATGATGCAGCTTCTGGTGGTATAGCTCTTTATGACCAGCAAGGTAAGCTGATTTGTAAAAAGGGATTCAAAGTTGATGCTCATACTAACAATGAAGCAGAGTATTCTACATTGGAAGCAGGGCTAAACATTTGCATTAAGTATGGTGTAAAGAGACTATGCATAAGAGGTGATTCTCTTCTGGTGGTAAAGCAAATACTAGGAGTATGGAAGAGCAAAAACCCTACATTGAGGAACAAATGCTTTAAGATCAAGGGCTTGTTGAAGAAGTTTGAAGCATGGGGCATTCGGCATGTGGAGCGTTCTCTTAATACAGAAGCACATGAAGCAGCACAGGGAATGATTGGCGAGCTATATGTGTTAAAAGCAGATCTTCCACTTTATCGGGGTCGTGAAAGTCTGACACTGGAAGAAGAGTTTTTATTGACAGGAGTCATTCCCCAGGACATTGAGAAGGCAAAGAAATATGGGTTTGTACGCAGAGCTTGCAAATACAAGCTCATTGGTGACACCTTATACATGCAAGGGGCTGACTTGGTTTTAAGGCGTATACCATGGAAGGAAGAGCTGTACAAAGTGCTGGAGGAAAATCATGAAGGAGCTTGTGGTGGCCATTTTGCATTTAAAATCACATTACACAAAATCTTACAGGAGGGTTACATATGGCCAAGTATACAAAAAGATGTGCATCATTGGTGTAGCTCATGCAAAAGGTGCCAGGCATTTGGGAAACGAATTTTAAAACCAGAGTTGCGCAAGACAATCTTGGCCTTTGACATTTTTGAGAAGTGGGGAATTGATGCAGTAGGACCCTTACCCATTACCAGCAGGGGGAAGAGTTATATTTTGACAGCTGTGGATTATCTTTCCAGATGGGCAGAAGCTAGAGCAGTGAAGCAAATTACTGCAAGAGATGTTGCAAAGTTTGTCTATGAAGACATCTGCTGTAAATTTGGGGTGCCTTTGGAGCTTCTTTCAGATCAAGGGCCTGGTTTTAGAGCTGACTTGCTAGAATACTTGTGTGCCAAAATGCGGATTAAGCATAATTTTACTACTCCTTATTACCCGCAGTGCAACGGTTTGAATGAAAGATTCAATGGTGAACTTGTACAAATTCTTGCAAAGGTGACAGAACATCAGGGCAAGAATTGGGATCTGGAGCTGTTCAGTGCTTTATGGGCTTATCGTACATCGGTGAAGACAAGCACAGGTTTTACACCTTTTCACTTAGTGTATGGCAAAGAAGCTTTGTTACCTGTGGAAGTTGAGTTACCTGCAGTTAAAATGTTAGAAAAGCTGCTAGGGCCATCTAGCAACACATTTAAAGAGAGACTCTTACAGTTACAAGAGGTTCAGCTGGACAGGATGAGTGCCTTGGAACATTATGAGAAGATGCAAAATAGGGCATTGACAAAGATAAATGAGAAGATTAAGAAGAAGGGTATTGAGGAAGGTGATTTGGTGCTACGCTATAACAGTAAGCTGGATAAAACCTTTCAAAAGAAGTTCCAAGTGAAATGGGAGGGGCCCTTCAGAGTAATGAATCGCTTTGCTAACGGCACATATCAATTGGCTGACCTTGATGGGACACCACATGTATCAAGGGTGAATGGTTTACGTCTCAAGTCATATCATGCACGACTGATGATGGTAGACAAGGATGAAAGAATTGAAGAAGTGAAAAACAGTGTCTTTGAGAGCATGGCAATGTCAGATACATTGAGTCTCACGACACTGTTTTCTGCTGACCATGAATGATCTAGCAGGCTAGGGGATGGGCAAACTATGTTAGGTGTTTTTTGGTAATATTTTCTTGGCATATGTACACACTCATGCATGGCATTTACAAATAAAGAATGTCCATCTCCAAGGGCCAAAGGGGGTATAAGGCCACATGTGAACGGATCTAACAAAAATATACAATGTGCGCAGTAAGTTATTGGTTTACCTTGATAAATAAGAAGAGGAAGGAGTGTGAGATGAGAATCAATGCAGGTTTTTAGCACTATCACATGTGGACAAGGATGTTGACAAATAATGTGAGCATGCAAAGCTTTATTTCTTTAAAAATGGATAGGGACCCGTTAGAGGAGGTCATCTACAGTACAGGTCCTTGGCACTTCATGAGAAACAAGGTATTTGGGTCCACAAGATATTATTTAAAAGGTGCAAGGTCCTCCTTGAATGCAAAAGTCACCATGGAATTAAATGCAAGGTTGGCTAAAAATAGAAGGTGGTATTGGACTACCTTAAAATATTCTTCAAATTGCCTCATTTTCAAAAAGGCGCCGTGTGGAGGTGGGGGATCTATCTGACAAGCCTTGGAGTATTAAGAAAATTGAAATAAACTTTGGTTGAATGGGCAACACTCAATGGTGTATAAAAAGGAGGGGAGCGCAGCTGGAAGGGAATGAGAGGTTACCCGCAACTGGTTGGGCTTGTGCGTAGCCCATGCATGGAAGAGTTACGCCGTTTTTGCATTTCTGAGAGAGGGATGCAGTGTTGTGTTGCTACAGCTGCTAGTGTCTCTGAGCAGCTCGTGTGCGCTGAGGTATTAATGCTGTGGGCTGGTTTTTTTAAGAGAATATGAGGGTGCAGCAGTCGAGATGTAGAAGCTCAGCGCAATCAGGCATTTTTCCTATTAATTTTTATCTTTTTACGTAAAGGCCGCTGGTGTTGTTTTATTCGCTCGCTGAGGAGGCTATAATAGTAAGGGGTAATACCCAATTTGGAACTGTATTATAACTACTATTGTATTATTGTAGTAGAGGTTTTCATTCAAGGGAATCAAGAGAATAATACGAAGGAAGGTGGCAACGGCAGTCTGAGTGATCAAAATTGATGGCTAGCATCGTGTGATGAGTCGGGCGAGAAGCTGGGCAGCAAGGGGAGAGAGAGAGAGAGAGAGGGGGCACCCGTAGTTCTAATGCTCTCCATAAGCTACGTGGCCTATGTGGGGAAGAGAAGTGTGGCCCTGTAGCTCTCGGAAAGCTGCGTGGATATGGTGTTATAGAGTAGGGGTGGTTCAGCTCTACAATTCTCAAAGAAGCCATGCAATACCCAAAGGAATGAATGCATTACTTAAATTGTTTCAGAGAGGAGAGCTACGTAATTCTGTAAGTATATAGAGTGTGTGGGAAGGCTGCGTGGAATGAGTGTAATGGGAAAGCTCGCAGCTCTAATGCTTTCAGAGAGCCTGCATAGCTAGTGTGAGTAAGAGGGGAAGCTCGGACATGTATACAAGGAAAGCTGCATGTACCTTGTATGGTGAAGGAGGGAAGGAGAATGCTGCAACAAGATCTGTATAACCAGGAGAAGGGGGCTCTCTATCATGATGACAAGCCCATGCATGTAAGTGACGGATGGCCAGCTTTTGTGTTCTCTTTTCTTTTGTGAAATAACTCCTATATATAAGAGGAATCACTAGTTGTGGCATTGGAAAACCCACGTACATGATAACCAAGTTTCTGACTTTTGTGGAAAGTTCATTTGTATGAGAAATACAGCCTTCTGGTCTTGTTTTGAGAGAACATGTATGAATGGTGGTGTGCTTCTTCAACAAACAGACTGAAGACCATAAAGTGATTGTGTCTCCAGCCACACACTGCTTGCCAGGTTGGGAGAATTGAAGTTACTTACTGATGTTGTCTTTTCTTGGGAAACTGAAGTATTGCAGAAAGCTCATACTTGATGGAATGTAACCTTGTCATGTCAAGTGGTTCTCTCATCATTCCTCTGTGGTGTTCATTTTGGTTTATGGCTGTGAGCCTATTTCATAATAAGGGTGCACCCCTATATGCATATGTATCAATTGAGTAAAGGGTGGCAGATGTTGATGTGCCCATCTCCTCTTGCATGTCTTGATCAAATGTATGTAGGTTTTCCCCCAGTTGCTTGAAAAAAATTGAATGAGGGTAGAGACAAAGTCTCATGCTTGAAGTGTAAATGTTGTGTCAGCTCATTGAGAAGTTGACTGGTGCCCCTTTCTCTTGATGTTGGTGTGTATTCCAAACTGTGGAAAGGCATTGCTATAGAGGTGTTCCGTGTTTCTCCGCCTCCCTTCACAGCGTAGTCTACAAATATCTAGTAGCATAGTCTAAGAACTTGCGCTACTAGAGTGCTCTCCAGTACATTAGCTTCTGTGCTAATGACATGATGCAAAATCAAGGCATGAAATTTGCCTTAAGGTTTTGGTTGAAATACCAAATCATGGCTTGTGTGAGCATGATCCTGTCTTTACAGAGGTTTGGCGGGCTGTACGCGTACACACTTTGTCACAGCCGCGCCAACCTTCCTCGTCGGCACGTAATGCTAGTCCGGAAAACTGGCCGTAGGTGCGGCGGATAGCGAGGCGAGAGTTAGTCCGGAGAGGCTAGCCGAGTCTTCGGGGTATAGTTTTGATAGTCCGGGTGCGAGCACCCTGAGTTCAGAAGACCTATGCACTAGTAAAAAGACAGTTTTATTGGCCTAGCTTGTTTAAGAACGTCCGGACTTATGTGCTGAAATGCAGTAAGTGCCAGGTCAATAAACATGAACGTCTTAAGGTTGGAGGACTATTCCATCCGCTGGAGATTCCTCAAGGGAAATGGGAAAGCATTTCCATGGATTTCATTACCGGTTTACCCAAGACGAGTCGACGAGGGAATGACTCGGTGTGGGTGGTAGTGGACAGGTTAACTAAATGGCAAAGTTTATTGCCACGAAGAAAACTGTAAAAACGCCAGAGTTGGCAAAACTCTTTATTGAACATCTCTACAAGCTATATGGCCTGCCCGCAGATATAGTGTCAGATAGAGATAGAAAGTTCAACAGTCATTTTTGGAGGGAAGTCTTCAAAAAGTTGGATACTACTTTGAGTATGAGTACGGCAGATCATCCGGAGTCTGATGGTCAGACTGAAAGAGTTAACCAAATTCTAGAGGATATGTTGCGTTCTTATGTTAGTAAGAAGCAATCAAATTGGAAAGAATATTTGCCCATATTGGAGTTTGCTTATAACAGCTCCAAGCATTCAACGACTCGATTTACACCATTCATGTCAATGTATGGATTCCAGCCGAGATCTCCGATGGCTGTAGGCCTAGAAAAGGAGAAGATTCAATCTGTCAAGGATTTCCTTGAAGATATGAATGATATGCTCAGAGCCGCACGTGAGAGCATTCGTAGCGCTCAGGATCGCGCTAAAACTTATGCGGATAAAGGACGAAGAAAGGTGACCTTTGCAGAAGGTGACTTTGTATTCCTCAAGGTTCCTGCGTAGTCAAAAACCATGAAAACAGGAAAGTTTGATAAACTTTCTCCGAGTATTGTGGTCCTTTTAAAATCCTTAAGAAGATTGGGGACGTAGCATATAAACTTGAGTTACCGGAGAGTTCTCAAGTCTATCCTGTCTTCCATGTCAGTAAACTGAAGAAATCAGTTCACGGGTTAAAGAACGTAGTTTCTCTAGATATTTTGGTGGAATTGATCACTCCACCAAAGATACAACATGAACCGGAAAGGATTCTTGGGTATCGAGACAGACAAACCCGACATAAAGTGTACCAGGAGGTACTTGTTAAATGGACAGATAGGGATGAGGAGGTGGCAACCTGGGAATGCCGTAGTGCAATTTCCAAAAGGTTTCCCCAGTTTGTTTTCGAGGACGAAAACTCTTCTTAAGGGGGGGTAATGTCACGTAGGCTGTAATGCCTGTGGTGTGGTGACCGACGGCGGCAGACCGGATGGCCATGTCCGGGGTTCAGTGGGAGAGGACGCCCATGTGGAGTCATGGGCGGCCAGGCTAGTGTGGACGGCAGGCCACACACTATATAGCCTGTGGGGGATGAGGGGCAATCCTCATTCTTCCTCTATGGCTGGGTGGTGAGCCAGAGGCCGTCCCCTCCTGTGGTAATGCCCGTAGCGGCATTACGGGAATGTAACAAAGGTGAATGGACTCCTCCACTGGCTGGGGGTACAGAGGTGAGTTGAAAACTAACTAAAATTTTGATTATTTTCTAATTATCTACTAATCCTAATTAATTAGATAATGGGCTCATAAACCTGATGGATTCTAGGCATGGCTCTGATACCATGTTGAAATTTGAGCATGGTGATGAGCTATGGTGGATCAAACACTAGAATCAATAGCATTAACAAAGTGATTAGTAAATAATTAACGTAATTAGTGGGTAATTAGCAAATAGATTAATGTAGGCGTGGATACTCAAAAACTAGCAAATTCTCATTAGGGCAATGCCTCAATTTATAGAGTCTACATCAAGCATCAAATCCCATTGATTTCTCCATGATTCACTCCACCTCTTTTCCCTGATTCTCTCCACCTCTTCACTTTTCCCAGAATATCTCCCAGAATATCTCCCAAAATATCTCCACACTTCCCAGAATATCTCCACACTTCCTAAATCTTCTCATGCTACCCTTTATTCTCTCCCAGTAGATTCTTCTCACCTTTTCACAGGTTCTTTCACATTTACTCATTCTCTTTTACAGCCTCTAACCAAGGGCTTGTTCCCGCACACACCCTATTCACTTGTATATTTTCAACAGAGGGACTAGGGTTGTGGCTAAGGTTAGGGGGCTGGGATTGCGCCTCATCCTCTGACTAGTGTGGGGCTTGGGTGAGGTATAAAGGTTCAGGCAGGGCTTGGTGGCAAGAGGAGGTTCTAGCTTCCAAGTTAAGAGTCTTTCGGTGTGGTAGGTGCATGCTCTCTTTTTGGGGACATGCCCTACGTTGGGTTTGCTTTGTGCAAGACAAGAATAAAAAAAATGATAAACAAGAAATGAACAAAATGAGGGAAACTTTTGTTAACATAGTCAATTTTAGACAATCAAAAGTGATTTTATCAAATTTTTGAATTTATTGAAAATTTAAACTTTTCTAAATTGAACGTATGCATAGATCTAGGCCTCAGGAACGCCACAAAAAAGTTTAGGCCTCTAATGCTCCTAGCCGAAGGTTGGGGGTGTGGAGGCCTGCATCTACAGATCCAGGCCTCCACATGCCAGCCTTTGGCTAAGGGCCTTATAGGCCCCAAATCAGTCCCAACATTTTTTGGGGTGTCCCTGAGGCCCAGATCTCTATATGCACACATCAAATCTCGTAGCATTCTAACAAAGTTGGTTTGTCGGCATATTTTGATGCGTGTTCCTAGGGAGAGACAAAATCTTTGTTGTAGAAGTGTCATTTTCGCATATATAATATGGTCATGTGTGTCATGTTTTGATAATATCCAAAATTTCTTTTATCAAATTTTTGGAAAAAAACCAATACCATGTTGAAATGTGATAATAATATCGATATCTACATTGAAGTGTTTTCTTTACTATGCACAGCTCAACTGCACTTAAGTGTTATCCAAATTGCTTTATAAACTCGATACAAAAAATAATGACTATCACACAAAAATCATATCCATGAGATAAGTAAGAATTGCCATAATTGAAGTACAAGGTATAAATTTCATAGAATAACGTACTTATTAAAATCTGAGTACAAGGTATGAGCGATAAACTAAATACTAGAAAATGTTAAAAAAGTAAGGAGTATAAAGCTTGATTTAGTGTGCATAATGTTCCTCACACTAAAATATATCCTAGCACCTACAAGTCCTCACATCATGTTAGGGTTGAGATTGAAGTCATCACTATTGTTGTTGCAGATCCTATGAACCAACCGTAAATCCTTATCTTTGATGGTGATACACTTGGCATGGATAGCTACCAATTTCCCATCATGCAATAAATTAACCAGATAATCTTTAGCTGTTGTTTAAATTGCCATCAATGCTTGGGTTGACTAGCAATCAACGGAGTTACTGTAACATTGTGCATAGTATCTCCTTGTATAGATGTCCTTTGAAGATCTTTCATCACTTCCCTGAGTGACTAGCCTTGTGAAAGGGGCCTTTAGTATATGTTGAAAAATCCCTACCCCCTCCACGCAACAAATTCTTGGGTGCTAGCACAGCAGAAGTAGCACTTCTTGCGCAGGGCAAAACCTCTCACTCGGGGCCTCGCCCATGGATATACGGACAAGAGACATCCCTTAATTCTTCCAAAACCGAACCTAAAAAACTTCCCTCGCCCAACATAGGTGATTCCTCCAGGATATTTTTATTCTAACGTAGTCAAGAGCCTTAACTAAACAAACTGATCCGATCGAACCCATAAGTCACATGGTCAGATCAAGGAAGAGACTTGCACTTGGATCATAGAGACCAACGCTTTTTTCCTCATCAAGAGGCATAGCCGTTGATTCTTTTCCATAGAACAAAGACTATCTGGGATTTACTCCATCTATCGTAACATAACAGAATTGAGTCTCATTTTAGGGATCCATTAGTCCAACCTAACCCCATCCAATCCCATGGGTTAGCCAACCGCCCAACCACTGTAGTGATAGGATCCATTTAGAAATTTGGTTATGTTTTGTCTTGGGTACCAGGGAAAAGAGGTCCCAGGCACCCTAGTCCGCGCTTCAAGCAAACTTCAAGATAGTCACACCAATTACACACCCAATATGAAATTGCCTGTTTCATAGATTCAACTGTCTTTAAAACAATCTTTTAATGAAACCATAGTATCAGTGATAATAAACCTCCAAAGTATCCAGCTTTAGTTCTAATTTCCAATCATTCCTTCATCGGTGTACCTATGGCATCATTGGCAACCAAAACACTCACCACATGTTCACTCAGGGGCCTTTTCAATAGTTCTTAGCTCATAGTACCCGGGAATATAATCACATAAGAAAATCCAGATGGACTCTACGTTGAAGATCAGCAAGATCAACCAACAGATCCATATAAAAGATCTATGGACTCATCCGTTGAGGACCAGCAAGGCCAATCAACCAGATCCATGCCCAAGTTTAGAAAACAGCTCTAACTCCTTGTTCTAGTTTTCTTCCTCGATGCACGCTGTCGTGACGTGGGCGGTGTTGCTAGGAAAGTGCGAGACTTCTGGCTGTGAGAGTAGCTTCTAATCCTAGCAAAGAAACAGAATATTTATCTCTTCAAGGGGCACCACTAGCAGAAGCTGGAACCATCAAAGATCGAGTACCCAACTATACATGTGCATCCTCAAAGCCAATATTGGACACATGATACATATAAAAACTGACATTAACATGGCTTGTCTCATCTCATATGGCTTTGCACTCCAGAAAATCACCTCATGGTATTCACATGAAAGATACACATGGCCATCATGGAGCATCAGCAGAGGCTCATCATCCAACAAAACTATAAAATCAAAGCCAACATAGACACCTCATATACATGACCAAACCAACCATCTTATGGTTCCAAAACCCAAGAAAAACCATAACATTGTGGCCCCATGATCTCTGAAAGACATAGATCTTTGGGTTAGCCAAGCACCATCATAAACATCATTGACTGTAGTAGTTTGCAGCATGACAGCAATAGTAAACTAGAGTGGAAAATGCCTTCCATAAAGGAGAACTGTTTCACCACTATGTTACTTCTTTCAATTCAACAAAGAAACCACTAACTTGTGCCCGAAAAGCTGCAGCAGCACAGCTTCTGGTATCAGAGCCCCCAGCAGCTCCCGGCTCTCCTTTTTTCCAGAGCGCCCTCCAGAACTCATGGTGAAAATTAGCAGAGATCGTCCCCCTGAAACACGAAGAGCCCCCCCCTTGGCTTCGTTTTTGCAGCTGCCTTCAAGAGTCCCCTCTCAAACAACACAGCCACTTCCTCTTGTATCGCCAACCTGAGCCAGCTCCAAGGCGGCTTATGTTCTATGCATCTGCACGATCACCGCACTGTAACGCCAGCCCACACTAGCGTTGCCAAGGCTTGTCAGCTGTACGTCGATACACCAACAGCCACCATCTCCTCTCCACACCTCCACCTGTGTGCAGAACCTTTGCCACCCGTCACAGCTCCTCCCAGTCGACCAGTGCTCCTCTGCACTCCCAGATGCGCTTCACCAGAGAGGCCCAACTACCAGTTGAGCATCAGCCCTTCTACGCCAACTGCGCCTGTCTGCTGCAGTGCCACACCAAAACACACCCTCCTTTTCTGTCTTGTGCTTCCCCAGCTGTCTCTGCAACAGAGGCCGTGCGATCTTTCCTTAGCCAGCCGTCTCCTCTTCTGCTCGTTCCACACACGGCCCCCAGAGAGTTCCCCTTCACACACAATCACCCCGGGCTTCTTCACGGTGGCTACCAAAAACCCTTTACGCTGTCTGCTGCAGCGCCTTCCAGGCCATTCCCCTTCTGGACCCCCCACTCCCTTTCTTCACAAGGCCGCTCTGTCTCTCCCCCTCCAGCGCCTCAGCACTGTAACTCAATCAGAGCTCACCTCTGCACACGCTAGCCGCTGCACACGCCCAAGAGCCCATGTTTTGCTTCCCTTGGCACTGTCCTCCGGCCACGCCAAAGAGCTCCCAAAAAAGCGACCTTCCTTGTATACCTGCAGCTGCGCTACTCTTCCCGCGTCTTTTTCTCTGCCCTTTGATCAGAGCCCCCAGTCTTCGTTTCCATGAGCGGCTACCCGTGTCTATCTGCAGCTACGCGCAACATCCGCCACCTCCATGCTTCGCCATCCTTCCAGGCCTTCGAGCTGGCAGTCCTTCACGCCTCCATGTGGCCATTCTTTATTGGCCATGTTAATGTATTATTTTTCATTTACCTAAAAGATGGCCACCATCAAGGCTTTCACACTCATCTAAAGGCTACCTTGGCCCATTAATATTAATTGCTCCATGCTCCACACACCTCGTAATGCAACCTTCCAATGTCTACTCTCACTTGGACGCGCGCACAAATTCAGGCTACCAAGGAGCTGATACCCATCTCCAGCCAACCACATTCCAGACAAGCCTGGGCTCGACACAAACCATTCCACCCTGTACGTCTGGCAACGCATTCCAAAGCAAAACTCTCCACACGCCATACATCCCATATGTACACAGGCACTTAATCCCATGCGTCTGGATTTGCATTTAATGGCCTCACATGCATGGTTTCACACCATAGACGTGCCACAGCACGACATCCACCCCCTCTAAACCTGCACATCCTCTGGTATGTGCCACACAGGTCCTGGAATTCAGTGTCCATGCATTATTTGCACACCAACATTGGTATATGTACAAGCATCCAACTAGGCGTCTTAAACCCTGTCAAACCTGACCCAGTTGGTATCACCCTAGTAAACATGAAACAGTAGAAGAATATACATAGTGCCACTCACAAGGGGTTATCCTTTGTTGAAACATAGCATGACATCTTAACCTACCCCCTAGCCTACAAGATATTTATATCTTAGCAATCACATCCGAATGGTTCTCCTTTCCCACCTGGATCAAATACCAACCGCTTTTGGCATATGTGCCATATCCTTTGCTCATATGAAGCCCTATCCTCACTTAGATTCCCTGCATATGCATAATTACCCTCATCATTCAAAGTGGGATGCTCTTCAAAATAATTTTCTTCAAAATTTCCCTCAGGCCATGTTTGAAGCCTTTGCACCACATATTGTATGGCCACACCAAGTAACAACTGCATTAACAGCATGGAACACACACTTGGTAGCATCCCATCCAAATCTACCTTGCCCGGATCCAGCTCACCCACTGACAAACATTCATTCTTCTCATCCAAAGACGGAAAAGCATGGTCTTCATTGGCTTCCTCTATGCTATTATATACCTCTTCTTTAGGCCGTTGCAAAGTATGCAAAGCATCCACACCATCAACACATACAAAGTCCAACAAGGCATCATCGAGAATAGCCTCCAGCTCTGGATCAATCTCATCACAATCATTTGGCTTACATAACACCTGCATATCCTCACTTGCAACCGACAGTTGACTAGCATCAAGCATAGAAGAGCCCAAAGCTGATGGGGATCTATTATATATCATGAAATCATCCAATGCATCATCTAGGATAGCATCCAATTCAGGATCAATCGCATTGAAGCCATTATCATCTTGCAATTCCACATGTTGATTATCATGAACATTCATACCTCCATAGCTATATCCATTTGGTTGCTCATATGCAGCCTCATGAGGCTCTGTGACCACACTTTGCATATCCTGCATGTTATCTCCCAGTATTTCTTGATACCTGTCTGCAGATGGGCTTAGAATTATGGGTCCCTCACCCGAGTACCCTTGAATCTGTATGTCATTGAACCCTGTATGATCCAAAAAGACAGATTCAATTTCCCTCTCCAAATCATCGTCATAAACAGGCTTCCAAGCTCGAGATTGTTGCTCACAAATGTGGTTGCAAGGTAACCCTGACACTGCTGACATAGCATCACCCTGTTTATTGTTGGAACACCCAGTTAGCATTCCAGGATAACCCAAATCCAAAGAACCTTGGCAACCAGTTTCAGAAGCAACATCACTGTTGGAATCACCCATATCACTCACCCCCTCTAAATCAATCACACATACTTGTGGCCCATCTTGTAATATTTTATTTTCCTCACATGCATATTCATGTATACCCTCTATTAAAACCTGCGCTTCAATTAGCAAAGTAGTTGGTCCCTTGTCTTCAAGTTCAAAATCTTGATCCAGACCTTCATCACAAAAGCCACTCACATCATCCTGCTTATAAGCATCATAACCAGATAAGAATGCAGTAATGATAGCATCTTCTTCTTATTTTAGATCTTCAAACTCTGCAATCATGCTTTCAGCAAGAATCATTGGTTCCTGCTGTTCTTCACACATATGATACGACACCTGAGGAATACCCTTCGAACGAGCACTTTCGTCATGAGAATCCTCAAGTTTACACAGCTTACATGCTTCACAGCCCAAGAGGAAACTATTAGCGATGTCCTCTTCCTCGTGTATTGGGTCTTGAGCACCTGTCCTGAAGCTCTCTGAATCAAGTGTCTCCTCAAGCATAGGCATACACACATCATGTGGTATGATTATAGGACCCTGTATGTCTGCACCCTCAAACAAGGAAGACAGATTATACTTGCACAGTTCACCCATTGCATCTTTATGAGGCTGTAGCAAAGCATCGCTGTAAGATTCCTCCCCCAACCCCCTTTTTGATGTCTAGTATCTTCCCCTGTAATCAATCCCTCTTCAGAAATATAAAGGCCTTGTTCTAACTGTTTTAGCCTAGAGAGAGAAAAATATGCTAGAGAGAGAATATTCAGATTATGAATATTTTTGGATAGAAAAATAACTCATCTTATTAAAATAAGTTCCCCTGAAACAGAAATTCAAAAAGAATTTTTCAATGTGCAATTGGAATTAATTGGAAATAAGTATAAAGAACCTTAGTCTAAGGGTCTAGATTTTCAGAAATTTTTAGATTATGGTCCAATTAAGGTTCCTATGGGCCAATAGCATCAATCCATGTGTAGGGAGGAGATAAATCCAATTTGTAAAAGAAGATACCCAAAAATGAGTAAATGCTCACATAAGATGAAGAGTTGAAAATGTACAAAGTTTATTAGTAAAAAACTATGAGCAATATTAAAAATATGAGATATTTTGGGTATCCAAAAATGAGTAAATGCGCACATAAGATGAAGAGTTGAAAATGTACAAGGTTTATTAGTAAATAAACACATATGTAAGAAAGGGGAGTTCTTTAAAGGAGGTGCATATTTCACATAAGATGAAGAGTTGAAAATGTACAAGGTTTATTAGTAAATAAACACATATGTAAGGAAGGGGAGTTCTTTAAAGGAGGTGCATATTTCACATTAGATGAAGAGTTGAAAATGTACAAGGTTTATTAGTAAAAAAACTATGACACATATGTAAGGAAGAGGAGTTCTTTAAAGAAGGTGCATATTTCACATAAGATGAAGAGTTGAAAATGTACAAGGTTTATTAGTAAAAAACTATGAGCAATAAAATTTTGACACATATGTAAGGAAGGGGAATTCTTTAAAGGAGGTGCATATTTCACATGCTTGAATGAGTTTTAAACTAAAAAAATAATGTGATATTTTTATCTCTCATCTCTCTTGAACCAAACCAAATCAAAATGGAACCAAACCGAATCAAAAAGTAACCAAACTAGGTCCAAATCTAGTCCAAATTCAACCAAACTGACTTGGAAAATTCTAGAATCAGTTTGTTTGGTTAGGAGCTCAATTTTTCCTATAAATAGAAGCCTCCCCTTGTTGAAAAAAATATAGAGTCTTATGCCTTGTTACTCTACTCCACCTAAGCTAAAAAATATAGAGTCTTATGCCTTGTTACTCTACTCCACCTAAGCTAAAATATATAGAGTCTTATGCCTTGTTACTCTACTCCACCTAAGCTAAAAAATATAGAGTCTTATGCCTTGTTACTCTACTCCACCTAAGCTAAAATATATAGAGTCTTATGCCTTATTACTCTACTCCACCTAAGCTAAAATATATAGTGTCTTATGCTTTGTTACTCTACTCCACCTAAGCCAAAATAGATAGTGTCTTATGCTTTGTTACTCTACTCCACCTAAGCCAAAATATATAGTGTCTTATGCTTTGTTACTCTACTCCACCTAAACCAAAATATATAGTGTCTTATGCTTTGTTACTCTACTCCACCTAAGCCAAAATATATAGTGTCTTATGCATTGTTACTCTACTCTACCTAAGCCAAGAACTGTGAATTCTTTAATAATTCACTAGTTTTTGATACTTCTCTCTTTCTTCAATCCCCATTGGTGGCTCCATCAACATACTAAACCAATTGATTGGTTGGGGGCCTCTACCGTGAATAAAGAATCAAGCAAATTATAAGGTACGTATATTGAATTTTGATCTTTTCTATAATTACTCAATGATTCTCTCTTCTCAACCCTCTCAAGCTTGAGAAGTTTAATTAGTATGGTTTTTTAAATGCTATTGAAGTTAATTGGTGAATAGTAGTGAAGAGTTACATAATTTAATAAATGCTATTGAAGTTAATTTCCATTTATGTTTAAATTCTAATGGTTTTTATGTAATTTCTCTCTCTCACTCAAGAAATGGTCATACTCATGACCCATTCTCAATCCAAATGAAGCTTTTCATAAAGCTTTTCCTTAATCCAAGATTAAGCTATGCTTGAGGCCAAATTAATGGTTTTTTGCTATGCTTTTAGTTTACGCATATTGATGATTCAATCTATTATGGATTGATGACCCAATTAGAGACCATTCTAATTATTTTCTTAATGATCTAATTAGAGACCATTATGGATTGATGATCCAATTAGAGACCATTCAAATTATTTCCTTAATGATAAACCTTATCCCTTAGAAAAAATTGAGACTTATCAGTCATAGTAGCGGAGCTATGGCAAAATTTTTATAGAAATTACGCATAAAATAAATTCATTCAAAGCATAAAAAGAGGACTTCCTACCATATTCTAGGAACTATCATCCTAGATTAATTAAAAGAATATTATTATGCATGGAGATATGGATGTTTGCATGTAGATGTAGAGGTATGGGTGTGAGAGTGAATGTGGAGGTGGATGTATGCATGGAGATGTGGATGTATGCATGTAGAAATAGATGTGTAGATGAGGATGTAAATGGAGATGTGGATGGATGCATGTAGATGTAGATGTATAGATGTAGATGGGAATGGAGATATGGATGTATGCATGTAGATGTAGATGTATAGATGTAGATGTGGATGTGGAGGTGGATGGATGCATGTAGATGTAGATGTATAGATGTAGATGGGAATGGAGATATGGATGTATGCATGTAGATGTAGATGTATAGATGTAGATGTGGATGTGGAGGTGGATGGATGCATGTAGATGTAGATGTATAGATGTAGATGTGAATGGAGATGTGGATGTATGCATGTAGATGTAGGTGTATAGATGTAGATGTGGATGTAGAGGTGGATGTATGCATGTAGGTGTAGATGTATAGATGTGGATGTGAATGTGGAGGTAGATGTATGCATATAGATGTAGATGTATGGAGGTGAATGTGAATGTGGATGTAGATGTATGCATAGAGATGTAGATGTATGCATGTAGATGTGAATGTATGCATATAGATGTGGATGTATGGATGTGAATATACGATATGTGATGTGAGGGAATCTGAAGTGATGAGATAGAAATGATGTGATGGGATGAGTATACATATAAATGGAATATGGAATAAGTAATGTAGATTGATGAGGGATAATGTGGAAAAATGAAAGTTAAAATAGAAATTGTATTGTAAATTGTTTGTAAATGCTGTTTGTAAATGATTGTTTTATGTCAAGAATGCTGGGGGGAGCATTTTGACCGTCTTGTGATTAAAGTCGTGATGGTAAAGTTGCAACTGCTGACGGGGAGTCAATGAAGGACGTCTCGCGTAGCAAGGTCGGCCGAGGTCTTGACCAGCCTCGGTGTGATTAAAATGGTGAGCTTCCGGTACGGTGGATGAGGGGCCAAGGAAGCGGCCTATGCGTGAAGCGCTAGGTCACCTGCGAAGGATCCTAGAGGGTGCTGACCATACGGTGCTCGGGCTCTGGGTCGCCTAGGATACCCACACGTGCGTCGAGGAAGATATTGGAACAGAGTTGGAGTTGTTTTCTGAAATCGGGCATGGATCTGGTTGATTGACCTTGCTGGTCTTCAATGGATGAGTCCATGGCCCCTTATATGGATCTGTTGGTTGATCTTGCTGATCTTCAACGAGAGTCCATCTTGATAAGTGATTATATTGCCGAGTATTATGGGCTAGGAACTATCGAAACGGCTCCTGAGCGTTCTAGTTGCCAATGATGCCATAGATACTCTGATGAAGGAATGATGGAAAATTAAGAATCAATTGGATAAATTGGCAGATTGTGATCAGTGATACTATGGTTTTATTAAAGGATTGTTTTAAACTGGTTGAATTGGTTGAAAAAGGCAATTTCATATTGGGTGTGTGAGTGGTGTGACTAGTTTTATTTTGCATGAACATCCGGCTAGGGGGCCTTGGAACTCTTTTCCTTGGTACCCGGGACAAAACCTAACCAAATTCTTAATTGGATCCCATCACTACAGTGGTTGGGCGGTTGGCTAACCCATGGGACTGGATGGGGTTAGGCTGGACTGATGGATCCGTAAATCGAGACTCAAACTTTTGTTTTTGCGATAGAAAAAAAAAATCTGGACAGTAACTGTTCTATGGATAGGAATCAACGGCTGTGCCTCTTGAATGGGGAAAAAAGCGTTGATCCCAATGATCCAAGTGCAAGTTTCTTCCTTGAACTGACTAAGTATCTTATAGATGTAATTGGATCATCTCGATCAGAAATGATCTTGACTACGTTAGAGTAAAAAGTTATCCTGGTGGAATCGCCCGTGCTTCCGGTTAAGAAAGTTTTTCCGGGTTCGGTTTTGGAATAACCGACGGATTAGTCTCTTATCCGGATATCTGTGGGCGAGGCCCCGAGTGTGGGACCCCTGTCCCGCGTGAGAAGCGCTACTTCCGCTGCCAGTACCCCGAATCCATTGCTCGGTGGGAACAGGGATCTTACAGTTGGTATCAGAGCATTTGGTTAATAAAGATCAACTGAGAAGACAAATATGTCAAAAAATTATCAAGAAACACCAAAAGGTTATAATTGTGTGATATAATTCATACAATTTGATATTCAAACTGAAATTCATAATTTGGTAATCGGTTCTTTAGATGGAAGTACCGCAATTATATAGAATCCCTGACTTGCTTGAGGCCTAGACATGATAGTATTTACCTTATAATTCCAAGGGCCGTGACTACGCGTATATACCGAGAGTATACTGCAGCTCTTTACTGACAGTATATACGAGTAAATCTAAGACTTGAAATTATAAGCGTTAATGCTATCCAGATGATGATTTTGAATGTGATTGATATGATTTTTAATTCTGTTTGAGAATTGATGAATTGATTTGGATTCTGATTGAAAATGCTGATTGAAAAAAAAATGTTGATTTTTAAAAATTAGTTGAAATATAATGAAACCACAATGAGGGGGAATGGGACGAGTCCCTGTGATGATATTCATAATTAGAATGATGATAACGAATTCAGCAAATCACTATGAGATTAGTGGATTGTGCTGTCAGATTACTACTGTTAATACTTGACCGGTAGATCAAGTTAAGGGATGTCAAATTGAGAACTTGCTTGACTGAAATTTTCGTGGGGAGGAATGTTCCGAAGGAAACTTTTCAGTCTAATGGACCTTTATCATGTTAAAGATATGAATGACATGATCTAAATGAATTGTTATTTAATGATGAGTTCTATATAAGGGATATTTATCCCAGTGTTCTGTTGGGTTGACTAGAATATAAGGAACCCCAGAATAAAATTGGATCTTAAGAAAAAGAGTTGTCCTCTACCTTGCGAGATGAGGACATCTCACACTTTTTAAGTGGGGTAGGATGTAAGATTCCTCCCCAACCTTCGAGGTATACTGGAGTAAGAATCTTCCTTTCTGATCTTATAATTATTCCCTCTCTAAAAATAAAGAAAGTTTCTGTTTAAAAAAGGAAGACCCTTTCCCTAGAATACTTCTCAGGAGTCCCACCTGTTTTAAAGATTTAGAACAATGAGTTCAGAAGTGAAAATCGGTGTTTTGGATACCAAGGTTTTGGTTTTCATTCGAATACGGCCCAAAAGAAGTTCTTTATCTCTTGGGGAGTATAAGAAGTTATCCCCCAGATATTGTGACCTTATATCTGAATTCAATGAAAGTAGGTGACTTAGCCTACAAGTTTCTTTTATCTCCTCATCTCAAAATTCTTAATGCCTTCTATAGAAAAATGTGTCAAACTCAAATCATGGAAAGACGGTAAAACTTCAGTGGCAAGTTACCGTTGGCTTCTAGGTTACGCTAGCTCCTTCCTTTATATAAGTCGTAACTTTTACTTCTCGCTCACAGTAATCTTACTCCCATCAATCTCCTTTCTTTCTTAATCTCCTTCATGGCTTGGCAACAAGAACTAGTTTTATCCATGATGATTTCTCACCTTCAAGACGCAAGAGAGTCTGTGAAGAAAGACTTTATAGAACAGTATGAGCGCTCACTTTTTCCTCACCTAGGAACTTCTGTAGCGCAGACCAAATGGCGGACCTATCAAAACATAACTAGGGTAAAACCCTGGGGTCAACAGCACTTTCGTAACAATGTCCGCTTGGCCATGGTTATTGAAGCTTTGGGTTTGGGTCCCCGATACTACTGCGTCATGAGATCAAGGCATCTTGGGTTTTCTGAGCGGGTCTTCTTACTGGCGTGTTTTCTTCCTCATGAGAAGATATGCCTTTATCCCATTTTTGGCTTGCCTCTCAGAGGTCCTTTTGTTAGATCACCTCATACCACTGAGATAGGTGCGGCAATAACCAGCAGAATCATTCCCATAGATGAGTTACCCTATACTTGTGCAGCTTGTGAGGACTGCTTTTGTGACCATATGATGGACGGGCTTATGGAAGTGTAAAGAGTTCTTCTATCTTTACTGTATAAGTTCAGAGAATGAATAAAGTTTAAATCTTATTCTTATTTTGAATCTTGCTCTCTTTAAGACTTTTCTTGGTGGTTAATCTTGATTAAAATTTTTCTCTAAGTCTCATATTCGTGCATCTTGCGAAATTATCCCAAGTTGCGAGATGAGGACATCTCGCGTTTTTTAAGTGGGGTAGAATGTAAGATTCCTCCCCCAACCCCCTTTTTGATGTCTAGTATCTTCCCCTATAATCAATCCCTCTTCAGAAATATAAAGGCCTTGTTCTAACTGTTTTAGCCTAGAGAGAGAAAAATATGCTAGAGAGAGAATATTCAGATTATGAATATTTTTGGATAGAAAAATAACTCATCTTATTAAAATAAGTTCCCCTGAAACAGAAATTCAAAAAGAATTTTCCAATGTGCAATTGGAATTAATTGGAAATAAGTATAAAGAACCTTAGTCTAAGGGTCTAGATTTTCAGAAATTTTTAGATTATGGTCCAATTAAGGTTCCTATGGGCCAATAGCATCAATCCATGTGTAGGGAGGAGATAAATCCAATTTGTAAAAGAAGATACCCAAAAATGAGTAAATGCTCACATAAGATGAAGAGTTGAAAATGTACAAGGTTTATTAGTAAAAAACTATGAGCAATATTAAAAATATGAGATATTTTGGGTATCCAAAAATGAGTAAATGCTCACATAAGATGAAGAGTTGAAAATGTACAAGGTTTATTAGTAAATAAACACATATGTAAGAAAGGGGAGTTCTTTAAAGGAGGTGCATATTTCACATAAGATGAAGAGTTAAAAATGTACAAGGTTTATTAGTAAATAAACACATATGTAAGGAAGGGGAGTTCTTTAAAGGAGGTGCATATTTCACATTAGATGAAGAGTTGAAAATGTACAAGGTTTATTAGTAAAAAAACTATGACACATATGTAAGGAAGAGGAGTTCTTTAAAGGAGGTGCATATTTCACATAAGATGAAGAGTTGAAAATGTACAAGGTTTATTAGTAAAAAACTATGAGCAATAAAATTTTGACACATATGTAAGGAAGGGGAATTCTTTAAAGGAGGTGCATATTTCACATGCTTGAATGAGTTTTAAACCAAAAAAATAATGTGATATTTTTATCTCTCATCTCTCTTGAACCAAACCAAATCAAAATGGAACCAAACCGAATCAAAAAGTAACCAAACTAGGTCCAAATCTAGTCCAAATTCAACCAAACTGACTTGGAAAATTCTAGAATCAGTTTGTTTGGTTAGGAGCTCAATTTTTCCTATAAATAGAAGCCTCCCCTTGTTGAAAAAAATATAGAGTCTTATGCCTTGTTACTCTACTCCACCTAAGCTAAAAAATATAGAGTCTTATGCCTTGTTACTCTACTCCACCTAAGCTAAAATATATAGAGTCTTATGCCTTGTTACTCTACTCCACCTAAGCTAAAAAATATAGAGTCTTATGCCTTGTTACTCTACTCCACCTAAGCTAAAATATATAGAGTCTTATGCCTTATTACTCTACTCCACCTAAGCTAAAATATATAGTGTCTTATGCTTTGTTACTCTACTCCACCTAAGCCAAAATAGATAGTGTCTTATGCTTTGTTACTCTACTCCACCTAAACCAAAATATATAGTGTCTTATGCTTTGTTACTCTACTCCACCTAAGCCAAAATATATAATGTCTTATGCATTGTTACTCTACTCTACCTAAGCCAAGAACTGTGAATTCTTTAATAATTCACTAGTTTTTGATACTTCTCTCTTTCTTCAATCCCCATTGGTGGCTCCATCAACATACTAAACCAATTGATTGGTTGGGGGCCTCTACCGTGAATAAATAATCAAGCAAATTATAAGGTACGTATATTGAATTTTGATCTTTTCTATAATTACTCAATGATTCTCTCTTCTCAACCCTCTCAAGCTTGAGAAGTTTAATTAGTATGGTTTTTTAAATGCTATTGAAGTTAATTGGTGATTAGTAGTGAAGAGTTACATAATTTAATAAATGCTATTGAAGTTAATTTCCATTTATGTTTAAATTCTAATGGTTTTTATGTAATTTCTCTCTCTCACTCAAGAAATGGTCATACTCATGACCCATTCTCAATCCAAATGAAGCTTTTCATAAAGCTTTTCCTTAATCCAAGATTAAGCTATGCTTGAGGCCAAATTAATGGTTTTTTGCTATGCTTTTAGTTTACGCATATTGATGATTCAATCTATTATGGATTGATGACCCAATTAGAGACCATTCTAATTATTTTCTTAATGATCTAATTAGAGACCATTATGGATTGATGATCCAATTAGAGACCATTCAAATTATTTCCTTAATGATAAACCTTATCCCTTAGAAAAAATTGAGACTTATCAGTCATAGTAGCGGAGCTATGGCAAAATTTTTATAGAAATTACGCATAAAATAAATTCATTCAAAGCATAAAAAGAGGACTTCCTTCCATATTCTAGGAACTATCATCCTAGATTAATTAAAAGAATATTATTATGCATGGAGATATGGATGTTTGCATGTAGATGTAGAGGTATGGGTGTGAGAGTGAATGTGGAGGTGGATGTATGCATGGAGATGTGGATGTATGCATGTAGAAATAGATGTGTAGATGAGGATGTAAATGGAGATGTGGATGGATGCATGTAGATGTAGATGTATAGATGTAGATGGGAATGGAGATATGGATGTATGCATGTAGATGTAGATGTATAGATGTAGATGTGGATGTGGAGGTGGAGGTGGATGGATGCATGTAGATGTAGATGTATAGATGTAGATGGGAATGGAGATATGGATGTATGCATGTAGATGTAGATGTATAGATGTAGATGTGGATGTGGAGGTGGATGGATGCATGTAGATGTAGATGTATAGATGTAGATGTGAATGGAGATGTGGATGTATGCATGTAGATGTAGGTGTATAGATGTAGATGTGGATGTAGAGGTGGATGTATGCATGTAGGTGTAGATGTATAGATGTGGATGTGAATGTGGAGGTAGATGTATGCATATAGATGTAGATGTATGGAGGTGAATGTGAATGTGGATGTAGATGTATGCATAGAGATGTAGATGTATGCATGTAGATGTGAATGTATGCATATAGATGTGGATGTATGGATGTGAATATACGATATGTGATGTGAGGGAATCTGAAGTGATGAGATAGAAATGATGTGATGGGATGAGTATACATATAAATGGAATATGGAATAAGTAAGGTAGATTGATGAGGGATAATGTGGAAAAATGAAAGTTAAAATAGAAATTGTATTGTAAATTGTTTGTAAATGCTGTTTGTAAATGATTGTTTTATGTCAAGAATGCTGGGGGGAGCATTTTGACCGTCTTGTGATTAAAGTCGTGATGGTAAAGTTGCAACTGCTGACGGGGAGTCAATGAAGGACGTCTCGCGTAGCGAGGTCGGCCGAGGTCTTGACCAGCCTCGGTGTGATTAAAATGGTGAGCTTCCGGTACGGTGGATGAGGGGCCAAGGAAGCGGCCTATGCGTGAAGAGCTAGGTCACATGCGAAGGATCCTAGAGGGTGCTGACCATACGGTGCTCGGGCTCTGGGTCGCCTAGGATACCCACACGTGCGTCGAGGAAGATATTGGAACAGAGTTGGAGTTGTTTTCTGAAATCGGGCATGGATCTGGTTGATTGACCTTGCTGGTCTTCAATGGATGAGTCCATGGCCCCTTATATGGATCTGTTGGTTGATCTTGCTGATCTTCAACGAGAGTCCATCTTGATAAGTGATTATATTGCCGAGTATTATGGGCTAGGAACTATCGAAACGGCTCCTGAGCGTTCTAGTTGCCAATGATGCCATAGATACTCTGATGAAGGAATGATGGGAAATTAAGAATCAATTGGATAAATTGGCAGATTGTGATCAGTGATACTATGGTTTTATTAAAGGATCGTTTTAAACTGGTTGAATTGGTTGAAAAAGGCAATTTCATATTGGGTGTGTGAGTGGTGTGACTAGTTTTATTTTGCATGAACATCCGGCTAGGGGGCCTTGGAACTCTTTTCCTTGGTACCTGGGACAAAACCTAACCAAATTCTTAATTGGATCCCATCACTACAGTGGTTGGGCGGTTGGCTAACCCATGGGACTGGATGGGGTTAGGCTGGACTGATGGATCCGTAAATCGAGACTCAAACTTTTGTTTTTGCGATAGAAAAAAAAAATCCGGACAGTAACTGTTCTATGGATAGGAATCAACGGCTGTGCCTCTTGAATGGGGAAAAAAGCGTTGATCCCAATGATCCAAGTGCAAGTTTCTTCCTTGAACTGACTAAGTATCTTATAGATGTAATTGGATCATCTCGATCAGAAATGATCTTGACTACGTTAGAGTAAAAAGTTATCCTGGTGGAATCGCCCGTGCTTCCGGTTAAGAAAGTTTTTCCGGGTTCGGTTTTGGAATAACCGACGGATTAGTCTCTTATCCGGATATCCGTGGGCGAGGCCCCGAGTGTGGGACCCCTGTCCCGCGTGAGAAGCGCTACTTCCGCTGCCAGTACCCCGAATCCGTTGCTCGGTGGGAACAGGGATCTTACAATCGCTTTTGGCACTGTGAAGGCCTTGATGGCTTTCTGTAGTCCCAATTTAGCATAAACAGCCTCCACAATCTCTGTATCAGCAGCCTTGAATAGCAATTGATTATCCTCCATAAGACATGCATCGACAACCGCTTCTAAATTGGCTCGGATCGTTGCTGGAACACTATCACAGCTCACTCATCTCATATGGCTTTGCACTCCAGAAAATCACCTCATGGTATTCACATGAAAGATACACATGGCCATCATGCAGAGGCTCATCATCCAACAAAACTCTAAAATCAAATCCAACATAGACACCTCATATACATGACCAAACCAACCATCTTATGGTTCCAAAACCCAAGAAAAACCATAACATTGTGGCCCCATGATCTCTGAAAGACATAGATCTTTGGGTTAGCCAAGCACCATCATAAACATCATTGACTGTAGTAGTTTGCAACATGACAGCAATAGTAAACTGGAGTGGAAAATGCCTTCCATAAAGGAGAACTGTTTCACCACTATATTACTTCTTTCAATTCAACAAAGAAACCACTAACTTGTGCCCGAAAAGCTGCAGCAGCACAGCTTCTGCTATCAGAGCCCCCAGTAGCTCTTCAGACTCACGATCACCCGGCTCTCCTTTTTTCCAGAGCGCCCTCCAGAACTCATGGTGAAAATTAGCAGAGATCGTCCCCCTGAAACACGAAGAGCCCCCCCTTGGCTTCGTTTTTGCAGCTGCCTTCGAGAGTCCCCTCTCAAACAACACGGCCACTTCCTCTTGTATCACCAACCTGAGCCAGCTCCAAGGTGGCTTATGTTCTATGCACCTGCACGATCACCGCACTGTAACGCCAGCCCACACCAGCGTTGCCAAGGCTTGTCAGCTGTACGTCGATACACCAACAGCCACCATCTCCTCTCCACACCTCCGCCTGTCTGTAGAACCTTTGCCACCCGTCACAGCTCCTCCCAGTCGACCAGTGCTCCTTTATGTAACAGAGGCCGTGCGATCTTTCCTTAGCCAGCCGTCTCCTCTTCTGCTCGTTCCACACGCGGCCCCCAGAGAGTTCCCCTTCACACACAATCACCCCGGGCTTCTTCACGGTGGCTACCAAAAACCCTTTACGCTGTCTGCTGCAGCGCCTTCCAGGCCATTCCCCTTCTGGACCCCCCACTCCCTTTCTTCACAAGGCCGCTCTGTCTCTCCCCCTCCAGCGCCTCAGCACTGTAACTCAATCAGAGCTCACCTCTACACACGCTAGCCGCTGCACATGCCCAAGAGCCCATGTTTTGCTTCCCTTGGCACTGTCCTCCAGCCACGCCAAAGAGCTCCCGAAAAAGCGACCTTCCTTGTATACCTGCAGCTGCGCTGCTCTTCCCACGTCTTTTTCTCTGCCCTTCGATCAGAGCCCCCAGCCTTCATTTCCACGAGCGGCTACCCGTGTCTATCTGCAGCTACGCGCAACATCCGCCACCTCCATGCTTCGCCATCCTTCCAAGCCTTCGAGCTGGCAGTCCTTCACGTCCATGTGGCCATTCTTTATTGGCCATGTTAATGTATTATTTTTCATTTACCTAAAAGATGGCCACCATCAAGGCTTTCACACTCATCTAAAGGCTACCTTGGCCCATTAATATTAATTGCTCCATGCTCCACACACCTCGTAATGCAACCTTCCAATGTCCACTCTCACTTGGACGCGCACACAAATTCAGGCTACCAAGGAGCTGATACCCATCTCCAGCCAACCACATTCCGGACAAGCCTGCCAACAAGCTCAACACAAACCATTCCACCCTGTACGTCTGGCAACGCATTCCAAAGCAAAACTCTCCACACGCCATACATCCCATATGTACACATGCACTTAATCCCATGCGTCTGGATTTGCATTTAATGGCCTCACATGCATGGTTTCACACCATAGACGTGCCACAGCACGACAACGCGTGGGTATCTTCCGCGACCCAGAGCCCGAGCACCATATGGTCAGCACCCTCTAGGCTCCTTCTCGCAGGTCAACTAGCGCTTCACTCATAGGCCGCTTCCTTGGTCCCTCATCCACCGTACCGAAAGCTCACCATTTAAATCAAACCGAGGCTAGTCAAGACCTCAGTTGACCTTGGTAAATGAGACGTCCTCCGTTGACTCTCCATCTCAGTTGTTGCAACTTTATCACTTAGGTCTCCACTACCTCATTTACAAGATGGTCAAAATTCTTCCCTAACATTCTTGACATAAAACAGTCATTTAAAAATAGGCCATAAATACAGTTTCTAACGAACTCTCATCTTTTCACATTGTTCTCCATCATTTCTCCTATAATTCACTTTGCTTATTCCACATCTAGCCATATCTATTCCCATCATCCTTCATCCATTCTCATCAAATCATATTACATCTCATTACATCCATCCACATCACATCACATTCATCAAATCATATCATATTACATCTCATTACATCTATCCACATCACATCACATCACATCACATTCATCCACATCAAATCTCATCACATCCAATTACATATATTCAGATCCTCATCAGATCACATCACATCCATTCTCATCGCATCTCATCCATTCACATCTACCCATATCCACATCACATCTACCCATATCCACATCACATCTACCCATATCCACATCACATCTCATCCATTCACATCTACCCTGATCCACATCACATCACATCTCATCCATTCACATCTACCCCGATCCACATCACATCCATTCACATCACAGCTCATCCATTCACATCTACCCTGATCCACATCACATCACATCTTGTCCATTCACATCTACCCCTGATGCACATCACATCACATCACATCACATCTCATCCATTCATGTCTCATCACATCATATTCACATCCATTTACATCTCATCATATCATATTCACATCACATCACATCCATTCAGATATCATCACATCATATTCATATGCATGCACATCTCATCGCATCCATTCACATCTCATCACATCACATACACATCCATTCACATCTCATCGCATCCATTCACATCTCATCACATCCACTCACATCTCATCACATTCATTCATATCTCATCACACCCATCACATTCATTGAATCATCCACATCACATCACATACGTTCCATCCACCTATATCCTTTCACATCGCATTCATCCCATCCATATCACATCATATTCATCACATCCACATCTATCCATATCTCATTACATCTTATCACATTCATCCACATCCATCCATTCATTCACATTCACATCTATCCACATCCATCCATTCATTCACATGCACATCTATCACTTCACATCTCATTCTCATCCATTTACATCACATCACACCCATTCACATCTCATCACATTCACATCCACATCCATTTACATCGCATCACATCTCATCACATCCACTCACATTTCCTCACATCACATTCACATCTTATCACATCACATTCACATCTTATCACATCCACATCCATTTACATTGCATCACATCTTATCCACATCTCATCACATCCACTCACATCTCCTCACATCACATTCACATCTTATCACATCACATTCACATCCACATCCATTTACATTGTATCACATCTTATCCACATCCACTCACATCTCCTCTCACATCACATTCACATCTTATCACATCCACTTTTAGTACGGTTTTCTACTTTCAATACCAATGGGACTTTTCTAAGTTTCTGTCAATTGCTTGGCCTAGTTAAAGGCACTTTTTCTCGATGGATATTTTCATATTCTTTCTCAAATTTCTGAAGTGAAATATATTCAATATTCTTCTTTTTGAGTCAAAGATTCATGGGATCTACAAAAATCAATTCTACCTATATTTCCTAATAAAATTAATAATGCACAAAATTCCACTTTTGATAAATACTCATAATTTGAATTATGCCAAAAATTCCTCTTTTACCATTTAATTTCTTGGATCTAAATTATCATGGGAATTCCTCTTTTTGCATAAAATAAGTTTACTAAAAATTTCTCTTTTACCATTTAAATACTTGATTCTCAAATATCATGGGAATTCCTCTTTTGGCATAAAATAAATTTACCAAGAATTCCTCTTTTTTCAGTTAATTACGTGATTCAAATATCATGGGAATTCCTCTCTTTGCATAAAATAAATTTATCAAAAATTACTCTTTTCTCCTTATCAATTAATTAAGAATAATTATAAAAAAATTATTTCTCATGAATATGATGAAAATCATTCTTTTTGCATAGGATGTCCAATCCTAGAATATGGTAGGAAGTCCTCTTTTAGCATTATGCATAAAAATAAGATATGTATTATTTTCTGAAAATTTTACCATAGCTTTGCTGCTATTACTGATAATTCTCAAATTTTTCTAAAGAATAAAAACTTGTAATAGAAATATGATAGTATTTTTTCTTTTATGCTTAAAATCAAATTATGAATTTAGATCATAATTTTAACCATAATCATAAACTTAATTATGATTATCTCACTAGATTAAGCTAATTCCATTATTTCTCTTTTTCCAAATTGATAGGATAATCTATTTCTTATTTAGAATCAATCAAAGTAGTTTTTAACTACTTATAAATAATCTAAAAGAAATAACCATTATTTTGTTAACACAAAACCATAAAAATATTATTTTCTTAATCTCTAGCTTATCAAGCCTAGAGTTTAGCTTTTAATTAAGAGACTATCATTGAGAAGCATCCTTTTTCAAGGGATTTAGCCATAAGGATGGCTGTTCTTTTATAGAGAGAGATTTACCTAAAGAAAGAATTATAAATAAGTATACAGATTAACTCTCTCTTAATCAAGCATTAAGACTTTAAGGGAAATCTTGATTTGAATTAAAACAATTATTTAGAAAGCTTCTCAAGCTTGAGAGGGGTTGAGAAGAAGAAAGTCATTGAGATAAATTGGAAAAAACCAAAAAAATAAATTTTACCTCCAAGTTTGGCTTTGTTCTCTATTAGCAGTGAAGCCCCCGACCAATCAATTGGTCCACCGAAAGGAGAAGAGAAACTCCAAGAGTTTTTGTAGAGAGAGAGAGCTCCAAGCTCCCAAGAGAGAAAAATTTAAGGGATAATAGAAAATATGATTATTTTAATATAATACTGGCATGGTATGAAAAGATGTAGGGGGAAGAGAGCTTGAGCTCTTTCAAGCACACACACACACTCACAAAACCCTAATAGAGAACACACAAGGTGAGAGGCTGAAATCTTCTTCTTCTTCACTCAACACTCAACACACCATATACAAGATAACAGTACACAATAATATGAAAGGTACTCAACCAATACATACATGGGTTCTCTATAGTGTGAACCCAACTAAAATGAGCTGGCGCTATAACTATGCCAGTCTCTAGAATGGCTGTTGTCAGGCTAAAATCTGAAAGGTATTTTGGGTCAGTGTACATATGGGACGCGTGGTTTATGAATAAACTTTGCCCTGAATGCCCTGGCAAATGTACAGGTCGGGTGGTTTTATGTTTTTTTTACACGAGCTGATGGTGATGCCTGCACGTGAAGGTGTTACTACGGGAACCTCGATGCAATGATTCTGGATGCAGAGATGGTGCTCCATTTTTAGCAAACGTGTGCTGAGGTTGGCGGAGCATGGGCAACTGTCATGTTTGGTAAGTGATGATGCTGATGATTCAAAAGCGGTGGGCAGCTCTTATTTTGGAAAATTGTGGGCACGGCGTGATGATCCGAAACAAGGAGAAGGAGGGGTCTTTTAGCAATGTGGTGACCATTATTAAGCTTTAAAGAAACAAATAATATATATAATACATGTGGCCAATAATGTTAATAGCCACATGGAAGGCTTGGTTGGCCACGCCAGCAGATGTTTGAGAAGGTGGCAAGGCGCTGCGAAGAGTAGAGAAGTGGCCGCCTTGAAGTTTAGACAGCGGGATACAGTGAAAGGGTCGCTAAGACGGAGGTGATGCGAAGAGAGAAGAGGGATCGCCTTGTGCAGGTGATGTGCAGCACCTGGCAAAGAAGAAGAGGTTGCTTTGGGTACACAAAGAGACTGGCTGACAGGCGCAGAGAGGTGAGCGTGGAGAGCTCACGATGACTAATCATGTGACAGATGAAGAGCAGGTTCTGAAGCTGATAACGATTTTCTTGAAGGGAGATGCCCGAAGCTAGCTTAAGGATTTTGAAGCACAGGATGCTGGTGTTTTGACCTTAGACAGGTTGAAAGAAGGTCTTTCAGCAAGTGGAGGATTCTAGTGTGCTTTGGCAGGAGTTGAGCGTCTTGAAGCAGGTCCATGGTGGATGATTTTGTGCAGGTATTTACATGTTTGTGGAGTAAGTGGTGTATGACATTGAAGCAGGAGGTTCCTCCTATGTTTGTGAAGAAGAGCTTGTTTATTGATGGTTTGCTACCCCATTTAAAGGTCAGGGTTGAGTTGAAGAGTCCCAAGTCATTTGATGATGCAGTTAGGGTTGCTAGAGAAAAGGAAGGCAAGATTTTGAAGCAGATGGAGATGGGTATTTATCCGTACGAAGGTATTGTGTCTGCAATATGCACGTAAATTTGGTTAAGGTGGATAAGAGTCCTATGCAAAGTTTGATTAGACAGGAGCCTCAAAGGCCGATACAGGTACAAAGGGGGATGTTTTATGTGCCTTCTGATTTTTTTCCAAAGTCTTTGAAGCATGTGCAGGTAGACGAGAAGAAGGTGGATGAAAAACAGGTGAAGGAGCAAAGTGAAGATGAGGAAGTGTCAGTGGATTCTTCTTTGGATTTGGAGGTCGTGGCTATACATGAAAGTGAGTTGGAAGGCTCTATTGGAGATCATCCAGATCTGGATGACATACATGCACATGGAAGTAAAGGGGATGATGTCTTGGGATTGGCTGATGATAAGAAGGAAGAGGAGCTGGATACAGAGAGGGAGGAGGATGGGGTAGAGACTTGTGATGAAGTGAAGATGGTTTGCAATATGGATGTGGAGAGTGTGGAGGAAGATCCTATTATTATGGATTTTCTTGGCTTGATGGTGATATGGTGCCTGCGATGAATGAAGTGGATCTTTTTCCATTTGATGCATTATGTGCTAAGGAGTCTTTGGACGATGATACCAGGGGGGTTGGCAACACTCAAGAAGGTATGCATGCAGATTTGGCTGATGAAAAGCGTTGTGATGTGAGCATCGTGCTTGAGAATGATATGTGGGCAGTTGCTAGCCTTGATGAACACAGGAGCCAGAGATGGACATGGATGCTGATATGGTTGAGAGTGTAGCAAAGGCTTCTTTGCGGGTTGCTGAGATGCTAAAGGCAAAGTGTATGGATGACAAGGATTCTGAGCCAGTTGAGCTGTATGGTTGTGAAGAGATGCCTAAATTGCAAGAGCTGGAAGTGCTTGTGGACACTGCTATTGGAAAGGATGTGGATTTTGGTGTGCAGAAGGGTCAAGATGCTGGAACCTCGCCTTCACTGGTGTTGATGAATGGGATGCTAGATGTTGTAATGCCACAGGTTTTGAAGACAGGGAGGTTTGTTGTGAGTGAAGAGTAAAGGCTTGAGGATGATGCTGTGTGGTCAGTGGACGTGGATGATTTTGTGATGGCATATGGTTGATGTTTGGTATGCAGTGATGGAGCCATTGGGTTTTACAGATGCTAGGAAATGGGATGGTGAGTTGGAGCTGTTTCCTTTTGATCCTGGAAGGATAGCTATTGGATTTGTCTTTTGCTGCTGAGCATGAATGCTCTAGCAGGTGGGGGGGTTGGCAAAGTATGTCAGGCGTTTTTCTGAAAGATCTTTTGGGCTCGTGTATATATGGATGCATGGCGTGTGTGGAGAGTTTGGTTTTGGAGGGTGTTGCCAGATGCTCTGGGTGGATGGTTTTGATTTGGGCTTGTGCAGGCCTGTCTGGAAGTGGTCTATTGGAGGCTCGCTGGAGATGGTTTCAGCTCCTCGGTCGCTTGATATATGTGCATGTCCAAAAAATACAATGGGCACTTGGAAGGTCGCATTTGAGTATATGGAAAGCATGGGAGCATAAAAGATTTAAAGGGGCCAAGGTTGCCTTTGAATTTGGTGTGAAAAGCATATGGTGGCCATCTTGTAGGCCTTACAAGAAATAATAAAATATAATATTTAGGGTGAGCAGCTGGAGCTGCTGGTTGATGGGTTGAAGCGCAAGGAGAGAAGTGAGAGGAGAGAAGTGAGTGCAGCTGGTAATGCAGGTGATGCTGCTGGAATTGGGCAGACACCAGCCAGAGGCGAGGAACAGTGGAAAGTGGCCTTGTGTACGTGAGGAGGTCACCTAGAAGACAGAGCATGGGTGAGTGCCTTTGAGGTGTTGGCACAACAGAGGAAGAGCTGGATGTACAGTTGCAGGTGCAGCTGGTTGGAAACAAAGGGGACAGGCAAAGGGTGGCTGGTGTGGGCCGCTAGGTGAAGCCGGAAGAAAGCAGAGGGGAAACCATGAGGTGACTGGATAGAGAAGGACAGGTGTTGCTGCTTGGTGGTGGGCCGGTAGCACTGCAGATAAGCTGCAAGAGGAAGTGTTTGTTGTGAGACTGGCAGAGGATCAGCACAGAGAGAGAGAGAGATGTGTTTGGGTAGCTGCTGTTGGCGACACATGTAGAAGTGATGGGCTGCAGAGAGTTGAGGGTTAGCTGGTGGGGCACCTTCTGAAGAGTGAGTGGCCGGGCTCATTCTGGTGTGATTGGCACAGCATGCAAGCGAGTGGATCATGCGGTGATTGGGGATGTGGTGTATCCTTGACGGTGATAGGTATGAGTAAGTGTTTGTAATGGTTGTGTGAGTAAGGCTTCTGTGTCGGGAGAAGCTTGTATGAAATGTTTTGACTGGGAATATATTGCTAGGTGTTTACTTGGTCTATGGTGCCCTTGTTTGGTGCTGTCTTTCTGGCGTGGGTTGGGTGGTGAAGTGTGGAGAGTGTTCCAGTCGGTGGCTGGTGGTGCCTCCATTCGTGTTGCTATTCCAAGTTTGGGAGGTGGAAGGGCTATAGAGGCAGGTTCTTTTTTCTTTTTTTCACCTCACCAACTGTCACACAGCCTGTCATCCCACTGGCTGCATATCACCCAAGATCTCACAAACCATGCCAGTGGTGTAAGTGTGGGCCCTATCCCCCAGGCGGGTCATCAGTGTCCACTGCCTCACTAGACGAGCTCGATATCTCAACACTCCCCCTCGAGCTCAACTCCATCTCATGTACACCAAGCAAAGCCCTGAATCTGCGAAGCTTCTCTGTACCCAATGCTTTGGTGAAGATGTCAGCTACCTGATCCTCTGTGCTAACATAAACAAGGTCAAGGTCTCCTGCCAAGACCTTCTCGCTGACAAAGTGGTAGTGAACCTCTAGGTGCTTCGTACGAGCATGAAAGACTGGGTTCCTGGCCAATTGTATACTGCTAATGTTGTCACAGAAAATGACAACTTGTCTATCCACACTGATAGACCCAAATCTACAAGTAGCTTCCTCAACCAAGCTACCTCACATGCTGCCATAGCAGCTCCTCTGTACTCGGCCTCTGTACTCGATAGAGCAACCGTAGGCTGCTTCTTGCTGCTCCAAGTCACAGTAGCACTCCCCAAAGAAAACATGAAGCCACTGGTAGATCTTCTATCTGAGATACTACCAGCCCAAATCAGCATCTGTGTACCCATGTACACATATCTCTGTCCCAGTCTCATAGAATAGTCCACAATGCAAAGTATATCTCACATACCTCAGTATGCGTCTCACTGCATCCAAATGCAGTTTCCGTGGAACCTGCATAAACTGACTCACCAACCCAACAGCATAGCCCAAATCTGGCCTGGTGATCGTCATGTATATCAAGCTTTCTACGATGCACCTATACATAGTAGGATCCTCCAAGATCTCTCCTGAATCTGCACTCAACTTGCCATTCTGATCCAATGGCACGAAAATAGGCTTATAGCCTGCCATACCATACTTGGACAACATGTCCAAGCCCCATACTATCTCTGCAGTAATCCAATACCATGTGGTGACCTAATCACTTCAATGCCCAAGAAATATCTGAGCTCCCCCGGATCCTTCATCTCAAACTTCTGTCTAAGCAAGATCTTTACATCCAAGATCTCTGCATCATGGTCCCCCGTAATGATCAAGTCATCTACATAGATGACAACAAGCACAACCCCTCTATCACCATGTCTCACATACAACGAGAAATCTGCATTGGCTACATGAAAGCCAATAGTGACAAGATATTCAGAAATCTTGTCAGACCATGCTCGTGGTGCTTGCTTTAAGCCATACAAGGCTTTCTTCAACCTGCAAACATGCTTGGGGTGACTCACATCCTCATAAGTAGGTGGCTGCAACATATACACCTCTTCTTGCAAATCCCCATGCAAGAATGCATTCTTTACATCCATTTGATGTAAAGACCATTGCTTTGATGCATTCTTTACATCCATCTGATGTAAAGACCATTGCTTTGATACAGCCACTGCTATCACAACTCTCACTGTTGCCATCTTGGCAACTGGGCTGAAAGTTTCCTCATAATCAATGCCATATGTCTGCGCATACCCTTTGGCTACCAATCTAGCCTTGTACCTGTTTATGCTTCCATCACTGTTATGTTTAATTTTGTACACCCACTTGCATCCAATGGCTTTCTTGCCTTCAGGCAATTGCACTAAATCCCAAGTCTCATTTCCATATAGTGCATCCATTTCCTCATCCATAGCTTTCTCCCAACACACATTTCCAACAGTCTCATCAATGCATGTGGGCTCTACAACCTGCACAACCTTTGCCATATATGCATAGTGGTGTGCCACATAACCATCATAGGTAAATCTCTGCATAGGATTTTTCACTCTCCCAGATCTTCGCAGCTTTTCATTCCATAGCCTTCTTTACACCAGGTGTTCTCATAGCTGGGATCCCAAGCTCCTCATCAAGGCTCATATCTGAGCCACTAGACTCTCCATCAACAAGAGAATGCCCTGCAGAAATGTCAGGCATACCAAGGGGCTCAACCACTTTCTCTTTTCCTTTACGTGATGTACTAATCACATTTGCAGGACTGGTATTATGATGCAGCCTGCCACTCCATGGTCTATCAACAGACCCACTAGATGAGTACTCTCCTGGACCACTCAAAGACTCTGATTGCTGACTTGCATTCTGTGCAACCACACTTCCACTCACATCAGCCCCAACAGCTTCCTTTTCAGCAGCATACCAGCTGCACATCTCATCAAAGAAGACAACATCCCTGCTTACCCTCAAGTCACGTGTAGCAGGGTTATAACACCTGTATCCCTTTTGCTCAAGGGAATATCCAATAAACACACATTTTTCAGCTCTCGGATCCAACTTTGTTCTCAGCTCATCTGGCACATGCACATATGCAATGCATCCAAAGACTTTTAGATGAGTTGGAGAAGTATCCTCCCCCTCCATCTGACCTTAGGCACTTTACATATTTCCCTGTTTGCTTTTCAACCAAAACTCTAAAATTCTGAAAGTGAGTGAGCACCTCACTCTTCTCCTTCATGAAATATACCCACACTTTCCTTGTGTGGTCATCGATGAATGTCACATAATATCTGCAGCCTCCCATAGACATGGTCTTCGTAGGACCTCATACATTTGAATGCACAACATCTAGTGCATTTCTGCTCACATATCTATTACGTGGAAATACATGCTTTGTTTGTTTTCCAAATTGGCATGCTTCACATATTCTCTGCATACCTTCCACTTTAAACTTTGGCAGCCCTGTCACAATTCCTTTAGTCTACATAGACTTCATTCGCTGCACATTCACATGTCCGCCTCTTCATGCTCACCTTCTATGTAATCACAATAGCCCTTTCCCATAAGGAAATTCGTCAACCTGAACCTCCAAGAATGGAAGTTATTCTTATCAAGCTTCTCAGCCACAATCTGGGTTATCCCATCATTTGACATTTTGATAAACACACAATTTTACCAAAAACAGCACTCTGGTTTGTCCTGCACAAACTGCTGTAATTTCTGCAGAGCGGTACTGTAGTACTCTCAAATGTCACAAACCAGTGACTTCAATACATACACCCAATGGCAACTGTAGACCTCTTTGCAGCACCCATAGTGTCTGCACAGTCAATCTGTCTTCGTGCAGTTCTTAAAACAGAGTTCTGTATAGAATCGATGGCTTACCCACCACCGCAGTGCTCGAAATCGTCTGTTGCTTTCTGAAAAATGGAGGTCCAGACATGCCTGAAACGCATTTTCGGCCCAGAAAATTTTATCCAATAGGACAATAAAGTTGCCCTATAGCTTTACTCCTACGAAGTAAGCTCTTCAATCAGAGATCGTTTGCCGATACCTCCCGTAGAGCTCCCGACAAGGGTGTAGTCTCACCAACACAAAGAGGGAAGAGTAGTTGAAGCTCTTACCCTCATAGCGCTTCCTGTGGTTCTCTTGCTTGCAGCTCAGCCCTTAGCACGAACCAGGCTCTGATACCATGAAAAGATGCAGGGGGGAAGAGAGCTTGAGCTCTTTCAATCACACACACACACTCACAAAACCCTAATAGAGAACACACAAGGTGAGAGGCTGAAATCTTCTTCTTCTTCACTCAACACTCAACACACCATATACAAGATAACAGTACACAATAATATGAAAGGTACTCAACCAATACATACACGGGTTCTCTATAGTGTGAACCCAACTAAAATGATCTGGCGTTATAACTATGCCAGTCTCTAGAATGGCTGTCACACAGCCTGTCATCCCACTGGCCACATATCACCCAAGATCTCACCAACCATGCCATTGGTGTAAGTGTGGGGCCTATCCCCCTCAGTGTCCACCGCCTCACTAGACGAGCTCGATATCTGAACATGGTATAGCTTTAATATTTTTTTACAAAACACTAAGGGTCTATTTATAGGTGAGGGAGGCCACTAACCAAGTCCAACTAGGTTCTAGAATTTTCCAGGTTCAGTTTCACTCAATTTGGACAAGATTTGGACCAGTTTGGCTCCCTTCTTGATTTAGTTTGATCCAGGAAAGAGGAGAGATAAAAAAATCACAATTTTTTTGAATTCAAAACCCTTCCACACATGTGAAAAAGGTGCCTACCTCAAGAGTCCCCTCTCCTTACCAAGGTGTCAAAAATGCATCATTATTCCAAAATATCTCATTTGTTTAGTAATATCTCATAACTTTTAACTAATAAACCTTGTACTCAGTCAACTCTTCATCTTATGTGAGCATTTATTCATTTTTGGATATTTTCTTTTATTTTTTAGATTTATCTCATCCCAACACTTGGATTAATCCAATTGGCCCATTGGAACCTTAATTGGACCATAATCCAATTTTTTTAAATGTAGACCCAGGCTAAGGTCCCTAATACACATTTTCAATTAATTCCTAATGCACATTGGAAAGTTCATTTTGAATTTCTATTTTAGGGGAATCCATTTTAGACACTAGGAGGATTTTTATATCCAAAGATATCTAAATTTTGGATTATCTCTCTCTAGATATTTTCTCTCTCTAGATCAAAACAGGGTAAAACAAGATCTTCCTTCTATTTCAGAGAGGGGAATAATTTCAAGAACAAAAGGGGAGGTTCAGGTTCTTACACCCTTACACCTCAAAAGCTAGAGGGAGGAATCTTACATAAGCAAGTTCGTTGCCTTTTGATACTTCCTTATCTCTCGGAGGGCAACAATGCATGGTCTCCATCTTTTCTTTCTGTGAGGTGGTCGTGGACGACCCCCCATTGAAGATGGAGGATCTCTTGCATTTATAGAACCTATTGGTGGTGACGCAATAGCACCATTTTCGGATAGTGTACATTCACCTATCATTTTTAGGAGGCATATGTGGCCGTACCTTAACTGGGCTTTTATGAGAAAACTTCTTCATGCATGCCATACCCAGGGGATTCATAAGACATATCTTATGTATCACGTGAGTGTAAGGGAGGGGGTTTTTGGAAGGGGGGATTAAGCTTACAAGTAAAGGGGTGAGGGGGATTTATGGTGGTGGGGGAGGACAAGGGAGCAAGGGAGAGGGAAACTTCAGCCCTCTTCATGGTGTTTTGAGGTACATATTCATCCTCTTTTCTACACCTTTCTACCGGCTGAAAATTTTACTTTGCTACACACTTTGTGTTTGCGTTTTTGTGGACAATCAACTCCTCCATACTCCTTCTACCTAAGGCTATATTCTCAGCCCTACTTTGGTGGTTTCTACGGAGTCTATTGGTTCATATATCGGCTGTGTTTTGTGGCTGCGTTTTTGCACTATCTTTGTGCATATTTTGGAGATACTTCCTTAGTAGACAACCCATCTATTGGCTGCGTTTTTTGGAGGTACGACACTTCTTCTCTTGTGTTTTCCCACCCTCCACTCCCTATGGGATCTCGGAAGTCCTCTACTCCAAAAGACAAAGGCAAACTTGAAGATACTATGGATCCTACATCTCCTACGACGGTTGGACTGGCAACTACTACAACGGAAGTTGGTGCAATTCCTTCTTCGGTATAGGTGCTCCTACTTTCTCTTTTCCGTCGTATCCATTACCTTCTACGGATCCATACACTCTTTCTTCTTTGTCCTTTATGCCTTCCTATCCACATACTTCTATGCCCTCTATGGTATATCCCCCTACATCATCTATGCCTTTTATGGCAACTCCATCTACTATGATTCCTTCTTCTACTACTTCCACTACTACTCCTCTCCCCACTCAATCATATCAGCCCTTTAACCCATTCACTCAATCTTTGAGCCTTCCAAGTCTTTCCGATTCACAAAAGCTTACCCCAAACAACTACCACACTTGGTCCTTGTTTATGCAACTTCTTTTGGAAAGCGCCGGGGTGTGGTCTATTATCACTTCTCCTCATATGGTGCCTTCTCAATATCAAATCTATATGGATGCACGGGCCAAAGCTTTACTTGTGCATGGCATGTCTACATCGGTTTCTCTCTACAAGGAGTACGGCTCAACAATTATGGCATGCTATACAAATACAATATGGAAGACTTTCAACGGTTAAGATGGCTAAGTTGGAAGAAGATTTGGATAAGCTTTCTATCTCCGAATCCGACAACATAGTGGAGAAGCTTGGAGAATTCAATCGAATCAAGCAGTAACTTGAAGAGTTTGGTACATTGGTAAGCAATCCGGTCCACAAGCTACTTGGAAAATTGCCTTCTTCTTTTGAATCGTTCAAAGATAACATCTTTCTTCGAGTTTCTTTCCCTTCCTTTGAAGAGACTATGGGTCTTCTTCATGATAAGTGTCTTACTTGCAAGCAAAACAAAAAGGACTCGGCTTTTGTAATCCAAGGCAAGGGAAAAGGCAAAGGCAAGGGGAATGATCAACGCAAAGGCTCTAATTCCAATGCTAAAGATTCTTCAACCAAAGGCGACAAGGACAAATCAAAGGATTCTTCCAAGGAGTGCACTTTCTGTGGTCGTAGTGGCCATACAGAGGATCGTTGTTTTGCTAAGAAGGCGGCATCCAAGAAGGTAAAAGCTGAACTTGAATCCAAATCTAAGGGTTCTTCTACATCATCTTCTCACCCCGACAAAAACAAAGACAAGAAGGAAGACGGTAATGCCAAGATTGCATATGTTGCTATGTCTTCTACTTCTTCATGTGACACATCACTTGTGGTAATCAAAGATCTTGATACGCATACTGCGGATGAGTGGATTGCCGATAGTGGTGCTACCTCTCACATGAGGAATAGTTCTTCCTTATTGGAAAACTATAAGTCTATCTCTTCATCAGTACACATTGGTGATGCTTCGTCTCTCCCAGTGATTGGTATTGGTGATGTTTCTTTTGGAGATGCTATCTTACATGATGTTTTGCATATGCCTAAGATGTCTGCCAACTTATTTTCTATCTCTAAGGCTACTTCTAAAGGTCTTGGGGTTTACTTTGATGATGAAGTGATTGAAATCATTGATAGAGACAGTCACTTTCTTGTGTGGCACATGGTTATCAATATGCTGGGCTTTATCATATAAGCTCTTTAACAACACAGTTGCTACCACATGAGTCTCATCTTCATCAATTATTTGCTTCTCCTAAAGCACTTGTTTCTAATGAAGATAGTGATCTATGGCATTTCCGCTTTGGCCATGTTCCTCTTGCTACTTTGCAACATCTTGTCTCACATGACATGGTTACAGGTCTACCAAAGCTTCAGAAACCTCGCCATCATATTTGTTCTTCTTGTGCTCAAAGAAAGCAACATCGGGCTTCTTTTCCAGAGGAGGCTACTCATAGGGCCACACGCATACTTGAGCTTATTCATGCTGATCTTGGGACCTAAATCGCTTGGTGGATCCAAGTATTATATGCTTCTTGTGGATGACTTCTCTTGCAAATCATGGGTTTATTTCTTACCTAAGAAGTCTGATGCTCTTTCTCATTTTAAGGTTTGGCTTGCCCAAATGGAGAATCAAGCAAGTCAAAAGGTATCTTTTCTCAGGATTGACAATGGTTATAGCATTTGAGGATTTTCTAGCTTCAAAAGGCAATATACAACGACAAACCACCATACCCTACACTCCTCAGCAGAATGGTGTGGTTGAAAGAAAGAATAGAACGGTGAAGGAAATGGCCCGCTCCCTCTTACATCATGCGAAGCTACCTTCCTCCTTTTGGGGTGAGACTATAGCTACTTCAGTTTATCTTCTCAATCGCTCTCTTACGAAAGCAGTGGACGGCATGACTCCAGAGGAGGCTTTCACATGCCACAAGCCTATTGTTTCTCATTTTCATGTCTTTGGTTGTGTTGCTCATGTGCATGTGCCTTCTTCTAAGAAGAGGACTCTTGATACTAAGTCCAAACCTATGATATTCATAGGATATGCTTCTCGCTCCAAAGGGTTCCGTTTTTAGGATCCTTCTCGTGAGGATATTGTTCTTTCACGTGATGCCATCTTTGATGAGCATGTTTTTGGTCTTGATGAGTTACCACCTTCTACATCTCTCTCAGATCCATTTCCATCTCTTGAGCTTGGGCCTCTCTCATTCCCTACAGTCTCATCCTCATCTACACCATCAGTTCCTACTTCATCCCCTTCATCCATTTCGATTGCGACACCTACTACTTCATTGGATTCTACACGGACTTCTGGTCCTCCAAAATGGGTTCGCTCTCTACTTCAGGATTCAAGTATATCACTTTCAGATGCTCAACAATATACTACACGTGTCTTACGTACACGCCTTTTAGTAAATATTGCCTTGATGTCTCATATTGGTGATGTGTTTGAGCGTGAAATGGTTAAGGAAGCTCTTTCCTTACCACATTGGTGTGAAGAAATGCAAGCAGAGATTTCTTCTATTGAATCTAGTAACACATGGCAGTTAGTTCCACGACCTTCACATAAAAAGGTCATTGGTGTTAAGTGGATTTTCAAAGTCAAGTTTCATTCTGATGGTACTCTTGATAAGTACAAGGCACGCCTTGTTGCTAAAGGTTATGCTCAAAAAGAAGGTGAAGACTTTGATGAAACTTTTGCTCCTACTGCCAGATATTCTACTATTCGTGTTGTTTTTGCTCTTGCTTCTCACTATGCCTGGCCTATATATCAAATGGATGTTAAATCTGCCTTCTTGAATGGAGATCTAGAGGAGGAAGTTTATGTGGAACAACCTGAAGGTTTTATTGCACAGGGTCATGAACATGATGTGTATTTATTACAGAAAGCTCTTTATGGTCTTAAGCAAGCTCCTCGAGCTTGGTATCAGAAGATTGACAGTTTTCTCCTTTCTCTACATTTTGAGAGGACTCATGCAGATCCTAATCTTTATGTGCTTATTGTGGATGATGATATATGCATTCTTGTGCTTTATGTGGATGATTTGACACTCATTGGCTCTAATTTGGATCTACTCAAATGGGTTCAAACTCAACTCACAACATCATTTGCCATGACTGATCTTGGACTACTCCACTATTTTCTTGGTTTAGAAGTGTGGCAATTTGCTTCTAGCATCTTTCTTTGTCAAAAGAAGTATACTTTAAGGTTGCTTGAGAAATATGGCATGCATGATTGTGCATCACTCACTTGTCCCATGGATCCTAATTCAAAATTATCCAAAGATGATGATTCTCTTGAGGTTGATTCTACAGAGTATCGCCAAGTTATTGGTTCTCTACTTTATTTGGTTAACACTCGGTCAGATCTGTCCTATGCTATGAGTATTCTCAGCCAATTCTCTTCACAGCCTCGTCGATCTCATTGGCAGGCAGCTTTGAGGGTTCTTCGATATCTTCATGGAACTCTTGAGTATGGCATTTCTTATGCAGGTTGAGATACACTTATTGGTTACTCAGATTATGATTGGGCAGGGTGTATTGATACTAGGCGTTCCATGTCAGGCTATTGTTTTATGCTTGGTAAAGGACTTGTTTCTTGGAAATATCAAAAGCAGCGAATTACTTCTTCTTCATCGACCAAAGCAAAGTACAAGTCATATCTTGATGCCACTTCTGAAGCACTTTGGCTTCAGCGAATTCTAAATCACCTTGGATGTTCATCTACTCCGACACTCATCTACTCAGATTCACAGAGTGCTATTGCTTTAGCCAAAAATCCAGTTATTCGAGGACGATCCAAACACATTGATGTTCATTTTCATTTTGTTCGTGATTGGATTTCTGAAGGTCGCATTCAGCTTGAGTATTGTCCTACCAAAGATAATGTTGCTGATTTGTTTACTAAGCCTCTTCCTCGACCTACCTTGGATTATCTTCTTCAGCGCGTTGGCGTTGGTCCTCCCATCTAGACCTGAAGAGGAGGTGTTGGATAGGTGTCATCTCCAGATGGTGTCATGGTAGTGGCACACTCTTTAGCCTCTAGGCATTTTTGGGATTTATAGCATTCATTTCCATTTTTTTCTATTTACACATATTTTTGGGTGGAGGAAAGTGTGGAGGAACTTTCCTATATATATGAGGCATTGTAGTTCATTTCTAATGAAGTTGGCTAGTGGTTCATTTCATGAGTTCTTGAGTACATTATCTCTTCTCTCATCTCTTCTTTCTCACAGATTGTACCTTATACATATATATACTATAGTGTGTATAGGGGGTTGCCACTTTGAGGTCTCCCCACCCACATTCTGTGTGTTCCTCTTCTCCTTCATCTCCTCTCTCGCACAGCACAGCATTCGCGCAAACCTCGAGGTCCCTTCAACTGGTATCAGAGCGTGGAGTGCGGCGCGTGCGCAAGGCACATGTGCGTGGTCGCGGCGTCTGCGAGGACGGACAAAGCTCGCAGCGAAGCTTCGAGAGCTGTGGTGCTGTTGCGAGTGCAGATCTGCAAGAGCGGAGACAGATCTGCGAGCCAGGAGCCTTGGCGGCGCTTGCGGCATAGCCCGCGTGGGAACGCAATTTATGGCGAGGCTTATTAGAGAGGAGTTGTGAAGTCGTGAGCTGTGTGCAGGTGAAGAAGTGAAGCCATGAAGCAAGAAGGTGAAGAGCTTGGCTCTCTTGCAGCCTTGGGGTAGAGGAGAGTGAAGAGCGAAGCTCTTTTTAGCACTCAATACACACACAGACATGGCGACTTAATGCAGGCGTGTGGGAGGAAAAGAGCTTGCCATTTTTCCTTTCCAGCAGCCATGAAGGTGTGAGAGACAGAGAGAGAGCCCATTGTCCTTGTTCTTCACTTGCAAAGCAGAGAGAGAGAAAGAGAGAGAGAGAGAGAGAGAAAGACAAGCTTTCTTCAAGCTTGTGATGGCGACACTATGTACAGTATGTGCAGATTGCAGGATATGCTTGCTGTGGGCTAGGCATAGAGCCTTGGCTTGTTGTGAATTCAGCGCAAGAGCGTCCTTCTAGTTGAGGCGATCCTTGTGTGCCATCAACACACATGCTACGTGTGTAGCGATAGACAAGAGGGAAGAAGTCCATTGTGAGATATCCAAGCAGAGGCTATTGAAGCATTGGTTTGTGCAGCAACAAGGGACATGATACATGGTTCATGCTCTCGCGTTCATGTATGGTCACGTCGTTTGCTTGGCTGACAGGACTCGTCCAGCGGTCTTGCTTGATGCAGTGTAGGCATTGAGCGGGTGTTCTCTCAGTCATCATAGGTTCTCTCTCAAAGGCTTCAATGAGTCATTTCTCTCATGTATGCGATTGCGGTACCCTTTGCTCATGTGTAGGCGCTTGCAGGTCATGTGCATATGCTCTACGTGAGCGGATTGTAGTCACAGTTTTCTTGTTTGCGCTCAGGATTGGCAAACAGAGTGTTTGAGCTTTGATGCTTGCATGTATGTGGCTGTGGATATCTATCTGAGGAACAAAATTCTCAAAGAATTATTGGTAAAATGGAAGTTCTATCCTTTTGAAGATGCCACCTGGGAGAATGAAGCCGATCTGTTTGTAGGATTACCCCTAGTTTGCGAGATGAGGGCATCTCGCGTTTTTCAAGTGGGAGAGAATGTAAGATTCCTGCCCAGCCTCTCAAGATGTCCAACATCTTCCCCTGTAATCAAATCCCTCTTCAGAAATATAAAAGATCTTGTTTCTACCAGTTTTGGCCTAGAGAGAGAAAATCTTCTAGAGAGTGGTAATTCAGTTTTTAAATATTTTTGGATAGAAAATTATTTCATCTTATTAAAATAAGTTCCCCTGAAACAGAAGTTCAAAAAGAGTTTTAGAAGGTGCATTAGAAATTAAGTATAATATGTTCAAGAGGCATTATCTTAAGGGTCAAGATTTTTTCGAAATTTTAAATTAAGGTTCCATCCAAATGTAGGGAGGCGATAAATACTAGAATGAAAGAAAAATCCCCCAAAAATGAGTAAATACTCACATAAGATGAAGAGTTGACTAAGGACAAGGTTAATAGTAGTTAAAAAAGAGAGATATTTAGGTGAAATGATGCATTTTTGACACCTCAGTATGGGGGAATTTTCCTCATGAAGGAGGCGCCTATTTCACATGTGTTGGAGAGTTTTAAACTCCCAAATAATGAGATATTCTTATCTCTCCTCTCTCCTGTTTCAACTAGATCCAAAAAGTGGACTAAACTGACCCAAAAATGGTCAAAAATTGACCAAACTGATCTGGAAAATTCTAGAATCAGTTGGCTTGGTTAGAAGCTCACTTTTTCCTATAAATAGAAGCCTTACCTTTGGTTGAAACTCAATAGTGTTTTGCACTATTACCCTGCTTCTCCCAAGTGCCAAAAATTGGGAATTTTACTCATAATTCATTAGTTTTTGACCTTCTCTCTTCTAAAAGATTGGTGTCTACTCTTGTTTCAAACAAGAGTAGAACCCTCAAACCATCAAGCCAAAGGAAAGCTCTCAAATTATCTATGTAAGTTGGAGATTCTTCTCTTTTCTATTTCTTTTATGGTTTTTTATGATATTTGTCTTCTCTAAAATGAAATGATGTTATGCCTCATTAAAAAAAGGCATTCCCCTCTCTCCTTTAGTAAATCCAACCATTCTTTATCCTCGATGATTGATTATTGGATAAAATCAAGTTTTTCATAATGTTTCTCTTAAATAAGTAGAAAATATTTATATTAGAATGATTTAAATACTCTTTGTGAACTTCTAATTAATTTTAGAGAGTTAAAATTTGAAAAATGGTCAACCATACAAAGGAGGTTATGGAAATTTTTTTTGAAAATTTGTGAAATAAATTTCATCTTTTATTAATCAAAAAGAGTAATCCCCATTGTTAGAGTATTCTAAAAGTGTCATTTTCATTCATGCATAGAAAGATGCATATTGATTAATGTTTATAAAAGAATGATTTTCAACAGAATTAAATTCTATGTATAGAAAGATACATATTGATAATTTTTTATTATTATGAAAGTGTTACTTTTATCATATTGATTTTTATGCATAAAAGAATATTTTTTTAATTATAAAAGTGTTACTTTTATCATATTGATTTTTATGCATAAAAGAATATTTGTTTATTATAAAAGTGTCATTTTTATCGTTATTGATTTTTATGCATAAAAGTATGCATAAAAGAATATTTTTTTATTATAAAAAAGTTACTTTTATCATTATTGAATTCTATGCATAAAAGTATGCATAAAAGAATATTTTTTATTATAAAAGTGTTACTTTTATCATTATTGAATTCTATGCATAAAGGTATGCATAAAAGAATATTTTTTTATTATAAAAGTGTTACTTTTATCATTATTGAATTCTATGCATAAAGGTATGCATAAAAGAATATTTTTTTATTATAAAAGTGTTACTTTTATCATTATTGAATTCTATGCATAAAAGATATTTTTTTTATATTAAAAGTGTGATTTTTATCATAAATGATTTTTATGCATAAACATATGCATAAAAGATATATTTTTATATTAAAAGTGTGATTTTCATCATAAATGATCTTTATGCATAAACATATGAGTAAAAGATATTTTTTTATATTAAAAGTGTGTCTTCATCATAAATGATTTTTATGCATAAATGGATGCATAAAAGAAATTCTTTTATATTAAAAGAGTGATTTTTATCATAAATGATTTGTATGTATAAACATATGCATAAAAGATATTTTTAAATTAAAAGTGTGATATTCATCATAAAATGATTTTTATGCATAAATGGATGCATAAAAGAAATTCTTTCATATTAAAAGAGTGACTTTCATCATAAATGATTTTTATGATGATAAAAGTGTGACTTTCATCAGAATTAGATTTTACGCATAAATAGATGCATTTAGAATGATTATATTGAAATAAGGGTTCTCTTAATCCTCTGTTTAATTTTCGTAAAAATTGAAAAAATGAATAAGTAGATAATCTGTGAGAAGAAATGCTACCGTTTCATATTCACTAAGATGGTAATGAGAAAATTCAATTAAACTATCGAAGTCGGAGATGGAGATAAATGATTTTATTATTTTATTTCTCATAAGAAATTCATGTTTTTAGAAATCTATAAGCAAATATTCGTCGAACAAAATTTAGAAAAAGAGAAACTGAAATAGTACCTTTCGAGAAAGATAGTTTAGGAAGAACCTTTCCAGACCCAAACTCTGATTCAGGCTATTATCCCCCATCGAATCTGAAACTAAGTTAAGACTTTTGATTTTGATCTGAGGATCAAGTTAACAGAATTTGAGGAATTCTTTTTGGAATTTAGACCTGGATCTAGAAGTATTGAGATACGGATTTAAGATTATTCATGGTTTTCAAACAAAATCAAAACTGAAAACTTGCATAGAAACCCTGTTTTCTTAAAGGACTGTGTTACGCCAGAATGCTGGTGGAGGGAGCATTTGGCATATATGTTTATCTAAGGGAAGTTCGGTTGCAACAGCTGGCGGGGAGTATTCAAGGGAGAGCTCACGTGGCAAAAACCTGCCCAGGTCTTGACCAGCCTGGGTATGTTGAAAAGTGGTGTGCTTCCGGTACCATGGGCGAGGGCCGACGAAGCGGTCCCTGAGTGAAGTACCAGGACACCTAAGGAGGATCCTGGAGGTTTTTACCAAGCGATGCATGGGCTTGTGGTGCTTAGGACACCCATACGTATGTCGAGGAAGATATATATATATGTATGTTGACGAAGTGATTATTGTAATCTGTTAACTGGATCGCGTTGCTGACCAGCTGGTCCCAACGGAGAGTCCAGAGTGGTACTGTTTTGTGAAACAAGGGATTAAATGAAAATTTTGAATTAGGAAATCTGCGATCATATCTATTTTGTCAATGGATTATTTTTATATTAAAGTTTAAAGAGGAGTGTGTGCGTATCTGTTTTCTAAAGCTAAAGTTAAGAAAGGCATTTCAATTATGGGTGGGTGAGTACTTGTTTGGTTCTACCGATATTCCAGTGGTAGGGTGGTGGCTAACCCATGGGCCGGATTGTTGAGATTCAAGCTCGATGTTAGTGTGAACCAGCTATGCTTTGTGCTGGCATGTTAGGTAGGAACATGTGTGAGACATAAATGACCGCGTCCGGCTAGTGGTCATAGTGTGTGGACATTAGCTAGGGCTAGAAGTGTGTGGACACAACTCATAGTGTGTTGTGTGTATTATGGATTATGGCTTTATGCATTGTGTGAGATGGGAGATGACTTCCCTCTATGGTTAGGGTTTGCAATATACATTAGGGTTTGCTCCTGTGTGTGTGTCTCCTCTCCCTCTACCTATTTTCAACATGGTATCAGAGCCTGGTGCTCTCTATTAGGGTTTATGAGTGAGTGAGAGAAGAGGGAGAAGAAGCTATGAAGAAAAGCTTTGAAGCTTGCCATTGAAGCTGTGAAGCTTGGAGCACACCGATTGGAGCACACCGATTGCTATCAGATCTGAGACCTTGGCCTATTGGGTAAGGTATTCTAAACATCCTTGAGTGGATTCCAGGTGATTCAGGCAAAAACAAAGCAAATTAGGGCAACCCAAAGCAAAAGAAAATTCTGGTTTTTGGGAAGCTTTCCATTAAAGCTTGGAAGCAGTGATGTATGGTGAAATAGATGTAAATCTGGCAAAGACACATGTATCTGACAAGGAAGAATGTATTGGCAACTCATATGCAAGCCCTAAACTGATTTTGGAGCAATTTTGATGCATTTGAATGTGTGAAATTACTGGTTTTTTGAGCTCTCACAAAACAGAGAAAAGGAAGTCAAATTTTGATAAAATTGGAGCATGTTTTTGGCCAAAATCAAAGCATTGATCGATTGCACACTTGCCTAGGTGTGTTGGGTACTTAATTACATCATCAATTAGCTCTACAAACCTTCCTAGATCCCTCAAGAGCAGGCGGCGCAGAGGCTGAACAGAGAAACAGGGCAGAATTTTCATCTTTTTGATACGAGGAGGTCGCCGAATACCACTTGGGTGCTTGACATATTCCAAAATTGGGTTAGCAATTTGTTGCTACATACACTTGAGAAGGAGGCTATATGATTGGATTGATCAATTATCATCTATGGAACTGGAAATGAGCTGATTAAACAGGCTGTCTACTGGTTGCAGAGAAACAGAGTGTGATTAATCGACTAATTACTCTTTGGTCTTAAACAATTGGACTAATTCCTTTTACATGGAGTTAGTGGACATCATTGCTAAGCTAATGAATTTCTGGTTGCTCAATTTGGATAAGGATTGAAGAAATTAGAGCAAATCTACTACTAGTTTTTCTGGTTTTTCCCAAAACAGAGAAGGGGGTTTGACAAGATTGATATGTACACATGTTGATTGGTGTTGATACTCAACATTGAGGTTGTTTAGGTGTCAATGCAAGTTGTCCATACTTGATTGAACCACTGCATTGCAATTTGGAGCCTTGGAAAGTGCATCAAAGCAGGATATCTTGGACTGCATGAGCCAGTTCATTTTGGATACATATAGGTTGATTTTCTACATCAAATTTGAAGTTTTTTGACTACTTTCGAGTATCTGGAACACTCATTTGAGTGTGGTTGAGCTGAGGAAGGATCGTTTACAGATTTGGACATGTACAGAAGGTGTATGTGCATTGAGAAATATCTTGGATAATCTAGTACAAATTGTTGGTGAAAAGCTGGATAGGAAGAACTTCCAGGCATGGAAGTACAGGATCAAAAGTTTTCTGAAGGGAAAAGGTTTTTGGAATCTCATTACAAATGCTGAGCTAGAGCCGGAACTACCCCGACAACCTACACAGCAGTAGGTTATAGCTCATAAGCAATGGTCAGAAAGAACATTCAAAGTGTTGCATTATCTTTCTATATGTATTTCGGATGCTATGCTCATACACATACATGATGCTGAGAATCCCAAGGATACATGGGATTCATTGGTGAAGTTGTTTGATACAGACACGAGTGCTCGCAAGTCTCAGTTGTTTGCGACAATAGATACATAATGTGAAGCGGAATAGAAGGAGCATCCATGATTATGTACAAGAGATAAAGAAGTTTGCAGATACATTGGCAATGTCAATCAATGCCCCCATGCCTGATGATGATTTGGACATTATCATCTCGGTCCGGAGTACAGGTTTACCAGACTTTGATGAGTTGGTTTCACTCTTGCTGGTTGAGGAAATCAAACTCAGTGATTCCTTTCAGGATGCATCTACTAGCCATGATGATAATGGCAAAAATTAGGCTTTCTATTCGCAAAGAGGCTTTAGAGGCAGGGGGAGATTCGCATCACGTGGCCGTGGTAATGGTCGTGGATGGCAGGACAGGTCACCACAACAGAATTTTCAGTCTTCATATGGTGCTAGATGGTACAGTGGATCTACAGTATGTGAAGACTGAAGAGCAGGTGGCCGACATCTTTACAAAGCCACTTAGCACGGAGAAGTTTGAGTACTTCCGTACTATGTTGGGAGTACATGGGATGAGCTTGAGGGGGAGTGTTGAGAGCTTTGATAGCCCAAGCTCATCTACATCTTCATTTATGGCAGTACATCATGAGCTTGAGAGGGGCTGTTGAGATTCAAGCTCAATGTCAGTGTGAGCCAGCTATGCTATGTGGTGCTGGCATGTTAGGTAGGAACATGTGTGAGACATAAATGACCGCGTCCAGCTAGTCATAGTGTGTGGACATTAGCTAGGGTTAGAAGTGTGTGGACACAACTCATAGTGTGTTGTGTGTATTATGGATTATGGCTTTATGCATTGTGTGAGATGGGAGATGGTTCCCTCTATGGTCAGGGTTTGCAATATACATTAGGGTTTGCTCTTGTGTGTGTGTCTCTTCTCCCTCTACCTATTTTTCAACACGGAGGGGGTTAGGTTGGAATCAATGGAGTTTTAATAATCAAACTGAAAAATCTTAGGATTACGCTAGGATTCGAGTAGCTAGTTAATTCTTTGATAAATTTCTCAATTGAGTGGATCAACGGTTGTGCCTGATCTTGATTAGGAAAAAAGCGTTGAAATTACTCAGATGATCAAATTATATCAGTGGTGATAGTTTCCTTCTATCTGGTTTATTGAGGTGAAGGATAGTTTAGAATTGATCTTGTTTTAGAAAAACTCGTTAAAAGAAAATTCAAAAAGGTGGAATCGTCCCCCCTTTTTGGGCATGGAAAATTTTCCCGGTTTCAATTTTCCGAGTGACCACCAGCAGCCTAGCCTCGTGCCCGGACATTCGTGGTGGGTGAGGCCTCGAGTGAGAAACCCTGCCCTTCGCATGAGGGGGCTGCTTCCGCTGTCAGCTACCGAGAGTCGCCGATGTGCAAAGGGGGCAAAGGGATCTCACAGATCTGAGATGGTTGCTGCATTTAGCTTCACATAATTTATACAAATCCTCAACTTTGGTTTTCCTTGGGCACTACTATGATTGGGGACAACCATGTTTCCTGATCAATCGGATATATGAATCCGACTTGTAGCAGCTTATCTATTTCTTCCTTCAACCTTTTGGGATAATTCAGGCTCATTCGGTATCTTTGTTTTACTGGATAGGGGTGCAATATTCCTTTAGATTGATCCGGTGTTGGTAAAAGCTGGGATCAATCCATTTCATCTCACTGTAGCTCCAAGAAAACACATCTTTGAAAGGAATGAGCAACACCCAAACTTCTTCTCGGAACGTACTGTCCAGCTTTGCATTCACCCAAACCATTTTAGGTTCAGTTCCATGAGTTCATCCTCTTTGAATCTCTTGGAGTGCCTGAGATCTTTGTCAAAAGCTTTTTCTACTGCAATGAGTTGCTGTAGGCTTGGAGTAGTGCCTTCCTCATCTAGAGCCTCATAAAAACCTTCTGTTCTTTCTAGACTTTGTTCCTCTGTCTGTGGGGTGGACATGTCCTTGGGAACCTCATCCTTGTGGCAACTGCTTGGTCAATATCTATCCATTATCCAGACTACATCAACCTCAAATAGGCTAATAAAATGAGTATTTTGTTAAAGATATGCCTCCTCCTCATTGAGGTCTAGCCCTTCAAGCATGTTGACTCTTTTGCTACTTCGGGCAGGGCTGGTTTTTCCACCTTCTGCCTATTGGCGACATAGATCTCCATTTTCTTCTTACCATGCCAGATAGTAATCATAGCTGTGTCCCAATCTTGCATGATCCGTGCTTGGCGGAGCCAAGGTCTGCCGAGCAACATTAGATAAGCACCTTTGATATCTTCCCTTTGGAGCACCACAACTGCTATCTGGAAGCTGTATCTGGATACCTCCAGTGTGAGCTCTAGGATAAATCCAAGTGGATGCACTCGGCGCACTGATCCACCATTTTGACAGAGAATGGTTTTGGCTCCCATCTGATCAAGCCAAGCATTCTGCATGTTGCATTTGATAGGATATTGACTCCGAAACCACCATCCAACAAAACTTCTACTATATCTACTCTAGCTAGCTTGATCTAGATCATTGGGATGGCTTTCACATAAATGGGAGATTCCCATGGTGGTGTTTTTTTATTTTTAATATTCAGGGCTTTCCATGGCTACAAGGGTTGCCTTTCCTCTTTTTAAGGTTTCAATCAGCTGCTCCCTGAAACTAGACACACCAATGTAAGTACTTGTTCCACCGACACATGTATTGGCTGCTGTTTTAGATCTTCCCATAGAGCATATGGCTGGTGTTCTGCTTTTGTGAGTCTTCTTAGGTAATCGACCCGCTTCTATGCTTTCACACATTCTTCCGGCCTTGGTGTCTCCGTACATTTCAACTTTCCCTTGTTTTCCTTCGGGTTCATCTCCACAAAAGTGAGGTCTTATTTTGGTGGACAGATGGGCTTTTGCTTTTCTAGGTGCATTTTTTGTAGCATGTCTTCGGCCTGTTGCTCTTTCACCCAAGTAGATACTTTCATCTGGATTCTGTGTGTTGTTCCTGTTAGATAACTACTTTCTGCTTTCCCTTCTTATCCGGGTTGGGTACTTGCAGCACCTCTGGAATCCTGGGTTGCATGGACTGGTAGGTTGAATTCGAAAGTGTGCATGAACATGTGGGCGTTTAATTGTTGGGATGCTAATTGAATGGTGCATGAGATGGTTTTGGAATGGAAGGTGATGAGGGACGTCTGTATGGCAAGGAGAAAGGTGGTGCAAAGGAAATTTGATGAAAAGGAAGGATACTAAATTGGGCAGGTTGGTGGGTTCTTCCAAAATGATGGTCACGACGGCTGGCGAAGAGCTGTGGTGGCTGGGTACGTCAACAAAAAGGGCGCCGACTGATTGGGGAAAAAAAAGGAGAAGGTTAGCGAAGGGAGAGAGTTTTTTTTTGGAGTAGGTCTCTGTTTTTGGTTGCTGGCGGCGGCTGGTAGCGAAACAAAGAGGGAGCCGCCTTAGTACTGTTGCTTGGGCTAGCTGTGAATGACTGGTGGCGGGACTCGAGGACGTCGATAGGCTGGGGACTCCAAAGAGACAAAGGAAGGTATGCTGCCTGGCTGTAGTAGAGAAGACGAGGAGAGGGAGCTACCTTTGATAGCAAAAGCAGGAGGAGTTCATTGTATAGGTGGCCGCCTCTGAAGAGAGAGAGAGGTGATGATAGAGGGGTGGCTGGGTTTTTGCTTTGAGAACTGGCAATGTGCTAGTGGCGTAGGAGAGAGTGGCCTTCAACTGAGGTGGTGCAGTGCAGAGAACGTGTGGGCTACTGCAGTTTCTGGTGCGAACAGAGAGAAGGGAAGAGCCGCCAGTTCTTAGTGGAAGGCGACGTCAGAGAGCTGTTTTTCTGGGTGGTTGCCGTCTTTGAGAGGCAGGGAGGTTCAGAGGTGTGGCTGGGGCTTGTTGGTTAACTGCCACTGGTGTTTGAGGCCAGCTCATGGGCTGAGGTGATGATGTTCTAAGAAAAGGTGAGAGAGGGTTTAGCCAAGATGAATGGGGGACAGCCTTGTGAGTATACATCTTGTGTGTTGATGTGAAGGTGTCGTGTATGTGAGATGGTTGTGTAAGGGAAAGCTTCTGTGTCGGAAGAAGCTTGTATGAAGTGTTGGTTGGGAATTCAAAGATGAATGATACTGGTGATGTATCTGGCTATGGCTGTATGTTGGTATCCTGTGTGTGTTGATTTGCAGGAGAAGGCGTGATTGACGTGTTTGGTGGTGTAGTCCATGGGTTTACACTCTCACAGTGCACTTTGTGCCAGGCTTCGATTACCTCGTCACGTACACGTCATATATGCATAATGCATTGCATATGCTCTATATGTCAACCTTTGCACTAGATATCAAAATAAGTAGGCTTCACATGCTTCATCATAGATGTCATACACTACAACATGTTAGGGGCACATCAGCATTACCTAGCAATGCTTTTTTTGCCGGGATGTCGGGGATTACGTTCGTTGATGTGCAGCGAAATCTCGCTCAGCAACAAAATTTGGCTACTACTTTTAGTAACGTTTCTAGTAGCAAAATTTTGTTGTTCCATAGCAAAATTTTACTGTTGATGAGCAGCGCTGTTAGCAGTGAAAGTTTGCTACAATATGGTGATTTCGCTGAACAGAGAGGATATCAGCGAGATTACAAAATTCTTGAGAGTTGTTGGATGCTGAATTCTGAAAACACATGACACATGCATACATAAAATGATATATAGTTTTAAAAAATCATCCATTAAAACCCTTGGAGCCATGTTTTGAGCAAAAAAAGGATAGTTGAAAACTTTTGAGAAGCAAAACAATGTCAAGATCATGAATCTATCTCATCTTGTAATAAATCCATATGTGTTGCTTCATCAATGTCTACATCTAATGGAAGCTCAATGAAAAGACGGGGCTCTATATCAATATCAATATCACTATCATGATCTAATGAAGCATTATCATGATTGATAGGTGACTCATCATCTTCTTCTGATTGATGTTTCTAATGCTCTTCATTGGCCCCATCCAAAATGTTCTCTTCATTGTCTTCTTCCAATGAGTTGATTTGAGGTAGTACTTACACCTCATCTAGAGATTTGGCCTCCATATCTTGATCTTGAAAGATATGTTTTGAATGAGGGGAAACTTGTATAACATACCATCACTTTGGATCAATTCCATCAGCGTAAAACACAACCTAATATCACAAAGCAAAGGGGTTACACTTTTATTATACTACATCAAGATTTAATTTGGGATTGGTTGGGATTTAACCTGTTGATAGTGTTGAGGTAGTACGAAGGTACCTTTCTCATCAATCCAAAACTTGGTGGAATCAATTTGGAAGAACCCATTTGGATGTTTCTTCACGGTTGCTTGAGCACCTCTATATATCACCTTGAACCAATTTACATCAAAGAGGAATAGACTAAATGCTCTAAATCCAACCTCAAGAATATCCTGAATAGTTCCATAATACTCAATATCTTGAATAGTTCCATAATACTCAATATCCTTTTGTACTAACATTAAACAAAACCATGACATTTAGTATATATAGTGCATTAAACAAGGTATATACATGAGATAGAGATGAAGAATGTACTTACTTGAGGGTCACATCCTCTTGCATACTCATGCTCGTCTCTTGTGATCATCTCTCCATTTTGCGATGCCACATCGATATTGCCATATGAAGCCTTTCTATATTGGTCACATTCGCTAAAGGTTCCAATCTAGGCGGGAATGGCAAGTGTTTAATTTCTCTTCTAAAAGATCTTCTCTCATCCTTTTATCTATTGATTGAATCCTTGTATCTCCCAATCCACTTCTCCATGATGGGACTATTTAGAATACAAAATGTATTCACCTTGTGGCATAATGCTTCATCGAATCTTTGTTGTCTCCCTTTTCCCCCTGAGGCACATTAGTGATTAGTCGGTCATCCTTCTCATTGCTCCATAATTGTGGCATGAAAGGATCTATGCAAGATAGTTGTTTTGAGATATACACAAGAGACTCTTGCATCAACCTTTCAAGGAAAAACATCCATCAAACATGAACAACGCCTTCATCAAGCAAATGCACCATAAGATGTAATTGGCTAGTGATAATTGTTCTAGGGAAGTTATCATCAATCATACACACTGCCTCAATAGCATTGAGATGAGGCATCTCAATGGATTTAGGATCTATCTCCTTTAAGGATATGTACCTACATACATAACAATTACGTGTACTATTTACCGATACATAACTTGTGAGTGCATAAGAATTCCAAATAAGCAATATAACTTAGTGAATTGAAGAGAAAATTCATACCTCACCAAGCTTCCCATTTTGTAAATATCATTTCTCAACTTCTTGTCTTCACAACCAACTATAGCAATTGGAAAGAAAAAAATATACATAGAAGAAAATGGGAGTTAGTATATGAGCATACAAATTATGTACCACAAAGAGAAAATGAAAAAGTGAATATTTATATACCTGTAATATCTTGTGCCAATCATGTGTCTTGACTTGTGGCAGCTTTTCTATTTCTTCCTTCAGCCTTTTGGGATAATTCGGGCTCATTCGGTATGTTTGTTTTGCCGGATAGTGGTGTAATATTCCTTTAGATTGATCCGGAGATTGATCCGGTGTCGGTAAAAGTTGGGATTAATCCATTTCATCTCACTGTAGCTCCAAGAAAACACATCTTTGAAAGGAATGAGCAACACCCAAACTTCTTCTCGGAACGTACTGTCCAGCTTTGCATTCACCCAAACCATTTTAGGTTCATTTCCATGAGTTCATCCTCTTTGAATCTCTTGGAGTGCCTGAGATCTTTGTCAAAAACTTTTTCTACTGCAATGAGTTGCTGCAGGCTTGGAGTAGTGCCTTCCTCATCTAGAGCCTCATAAAAACCTTTTGTTCTTTCTAGACTGTGTTCCTCTGTTCGTGGGGTGGACATGTCCTTAAGAACCTCATCCTTGTGGCAACTGCTTGGTCAATATCTATCCATTATCCAGGCTACATCAACCTCAAATAGGCTAATAAAATGAGTATTTTGTTAAAGATATGCCTCCTCCTCATCGAGGTCTAGGCATGTTGACTCCTCGACTACTTCTGGCCGCACTGGTTTTTCCACCTTCTCCTGCCTATTGGCGACATAGATCTCCATTTTCTTCTTACCATGCCAGATAGTAATCATATCTGTGTCCCAATCTTGCATGATCCGTGCTTGGGGGAGCCAAGGTCTACCGAGCAACATTAGATAAGCACCTTTGATATCTTCCCTTTGGAGCACCACAACTGCTATCCGTGGATACCTCCAGTGTGAGCTCTAGGATTAATCCAAGTGGATGCACTTGGCGCATTGATCCACCATTTTGACAGAGAATGATTTTGGCTCCCATCTGATCAAGCCAAGCATGCTGCATGTTGCATCTGATAGGATATTGACTCCGAAACCACCATCCAACAAAACTTCTGCTATATCTACTCTAGCTAGCTTGATCTGGATCATTGGGATGGCTTTATCATAAATGGGAGACTCCCATGGTGGTGTTTTTTTATTTTCAATATTCAAGGCTTTCGGTGGTTGCAATGGTGGTGTTTTTTTATTTTCAATATTCAAGGCTTTCAGTGGTTGCAAGGGTTACGTTTCCTCTTCTTAAGGTTTCAAGCGACCAATCAGCTACTCCACACCAATGTAATTGTTCCACCGACACATGTATTGGCTGCTGTTTTAGATCTTCCCATAGAGCATATGGCTGGTGTTCTACTTCTCTGAGTCTTCTTAGGTAATCCACCCGCTTCTATGCTTTCACACATTCTTCCGGCCTTGGTGTCTCCGCACATTTCAACTTTCCCTTGTTTTCCTTCGGGTTCATCTCCGGAAAAGTGAGGTCTTATTTTGGTGGACAGATGGGCTTTTGCTTTTCCAGGTGCTTTTTTTGTAGCATGTCTTTGGCCTGTCGCTCTTTTACCCAAGTAGATACTTCCATCTGGATTCTGGATTCTGTGTTGTTCCTGTCAGATGACTCCTTTCTACTTTCCCTTCTTATCCGGGTTGGGTACTTGCAGCACCTTTGGAATCCTGGGTTGCATGGATTTGGTCACTGCTGCCATGGTTGACTATTCAGCCGCCTGTGTGGTCGGCTAGGGTACTTCTTGCTCATCCAAACCTTGGATTTGCACAACGTTCACTGCGAGTTGACTAGTTACGGAATCTTGGGCTCCCTGTAATTTTGCTTTATGCTTTTTCCATAATTCACACTCCAACTTCCGGTGGCCTTGATCGTGGCAGTAAAAACATGTGAGGATAGGTCTTGGGGAACAAGCCGCGTCTTGAGGAGAAAAATTTCCATGTGGGAAGAATTGAGGTCTCTGGAACTACTCGAGCATGGCGGTGGGCTGGGTGGCTGGACTGCAGCCACCATTTGAGGTTAAATGCCTTGTTGAAGAGGGGCTCTCCTGCCATTGTAGTGGCAAGCTTCAGTTGTATGTGTGTCCGTCCTACAGATGATGCACTAGAGTTCATTCAAGCCACATTCATCAGTGCTGTGTCCATAATTGTGACACTTCACATACCAGATGTCTAACCGGATGGTAGGAGTGGGCTTCGCACCTTCACTGGCCAAACTGAGCCTTCAGCCAGGTGCCTTGGCTTTCTTCCTTGCCTTCTTGGTCTTGGGCCTAGTTTTGTGATCTTCCTCCTCCTCCTCCGATTCCTCATTGGTTGTGGAATCATTGGAATCATCCTCCTCGTCTGAAGATCCGGATGAGAACTTTTTAGACTTCCTTTTACTCTTGGATTTTTCCTTGCTTTTTCTTGGGCCTACCAACACCCTGTTTGCTGTGAGAGCGGAGTCTACAAGATGTTCCATGGTGATTGTAACGAGGTCAGCACTAGCAAAACGGAGCGTTTGAGCTTCTTTGCTAAGGCCTTTCATGAAGGAAGAATTGAGAATTTCCTCTGCTGGTGGCCAATTAACTACATCTAGCCTACGGAAAAGTTTTCAGAATTTTGCAGCATAATCTTCTACTGACATTTTCCTCTAGTTCGTTTTGCATAGCTTATCCTTCACATGCACGGATGTTTTGTCTTCTCTGAAGCGTTGAAGGAATGCATTGTGGATGGCATCATAAGTGGGAAAATGGGCATACTCATACCCAACCCAGAGAGAAGCACTCTTCTGGAGTGTGGAAACAAATGTGGAAACAAAGGCAACCTTGATCAACTGGACCGGGTACATTGACATGCCAAGCGGTGTCGAACATCAGGATGTGAGCATCTTCATCATCTACAGATTTTCAAAAACAATTTGGGGTGCTTAACATTGAAAAGTTTCTCGGGGCATCATATTGTGGTAGAGCAGAGGGGGCGAGGTTATGGGAGTGGTGGTGGTGGTGGTGGTGGTGGTGATGGTGGTGGTGGTATGAAGAGTGTTGGTGAGGTCGGGGAAGTAGGGGTTAGTGGTTCTTCTTCTAAGTGGAATGTGGATTGTTTTGGATGAGATATGGCGGGTTTGTCTTCAGGGTTTCCAAATAAGAATTTTTGAACTTTGTTGCACTCCAAGTAGCACCTTTCACGTGCAGACTTGAGGGATGGGTTTGAAAACAAGGAGGAGGGATTAAAATAGGACGTCGATCAGGAAGCATGCAAAATAGAAACAATAAGAAGGAGAAAAAAGCATCGTGGTCACCAAAGTGTTGGCGGGGGAATATGATCGCTTATTCCTGCCCGCAACCTACTGAGATTCACTGGTTATGTAGACAGCATACACCATAATAATTACACATCTAATGCAAACACAAACACATCACACAGATCACTGAACACTACCGAGCTGTCAGATTAATAAACAATGATGAAACACAATATGTTAACAGATCACTGAACACTACCAAGCTGTCAGATTAATAAACAATGATGAGCTGTCAGATTAATAAACAATGATGAAACACAATATGTTAACAGATAACTTTAAAGACCATAACGTATGAAGCATATCTTAAACATGTAGAAATGTAACAAGAAGATGAATGTACACAGGAGAGAGGGATAGCAAAAAGGGATGGTCTTTCTTATATCAATCCAAAACAGAAGATGATACAATTGACAGCAGTAAGGCTCCAGACTCATTCTTTTATAGTGCCTACTTACAGTATCTACTAGTACTATGATGATAAGATGCAAAGGATGATTGTTTAAGGAAGCGCCATTTCCTGCAAGAAAGTAGGCGAACGTGATAGTTGGCAGTGCTGATCGAGCTGCGCTGCAACGCTGGTTAGCGGTGGCCTATGGCTCAGGCTAGCCTACCGCTAACACTCTGATACCATATTTAGAATCTAAGAATCATGCTAAGCCTAGTGCTAATGACATATTAAGAAAATACTTGAGGAGGATCATAGTAATCAAGAAACCCCATAATGCTAATTGTAAGATCCCTATCCCCACCGCGCAACGAATTCTGGGTGCTAGCAGCGGAAGTAGCACTTCTTGTGCGGGGCAGGATCCCACACTCGGGGCCTCGCCCACGGATATCCGGACAAGAGACTAATTCGTTGGTTTTTACAAAACTGAACCCGGAAAAACTTCCTTTGCCCGGAAAGCACGGGCGATTCCACCAGGATAACTTTTTCCTAACGTAGTCAAAAACCTTAACTAACTGAACTGATCTGACCGAACTCGTAAGTTCCATAGTCAAATCAAGGGACAGATTACACTTGGATCATACAGACCAACGCTTTTTTCCTCATCAAGAGGCACAGCCGTTGATTCTTTTTCCATAGAACAATTTTTGTTCGGGATTTACTAAATCTATCGAGAACTAAACAGAAATTGAGTCTCGATTTTCGGATCCATCAGTCCAGCCTAACCCCATTAAGTCCCATGGGTTAGCCAACCACGCAACGACTGTAGTGATAGGATCCAATTAGGAATTTGCTTAGGTTTTGTCCTGGGTACCAGGGAAAAGAGTTCCCAGGCCCCCTAGCCGGATGTTCATGCAAACATAAAACTAGCCACACCACTTACACACCCAATATGAAATTGCCTTTTTCTCAGCATCAGCTATCTTTAAAACAATCCTTTAATGAAACCATTGTGTCACTAATCACAGTCCTCAAAATCTCTGGTTGAATCCTTATTTCCAATCATTCCTTCATCGGCGTACTTATGGCATCATTGGCAACCAGAACGCTCACCACCTGTTCACTCAGGGGCCTTTTCAATAGTTCCTAGCTCATAGTAACCGGCAATATAATCACTTATAAAAATCAAGATGGAATCTTCGTTGAAGATCAGCAAGATCAACCAATAGATCCATATAAAAGAGCCATGGACTCATCCGTTGAGGACCAGCAAGGTCAATCAACCAGATCCATGCCCGGTTTCAGAAAACAACTCTTACTCCTTGTTCCAATATCTTCCTCGACGCACGTGTGGGTATCTTCGGCGACCCAGAGCCCGAGCACCGTATGGTCAGCACCCTCTAGGATCCTTCGCAGGTCACCTAGCGCTTCACTTATAGGCCGCTTCCTTGGTCCCTCATCCACCGTACCGGAAGCTCACCATTTAAATCGAACCGAGGCTGGTCAAGACCTTGGCCGACCTTGCTACGCGAGATGTCCTCCGTTTACTCTTCATCAGTTGCTGCAACTTTATCAGGTAGGTCTCCACGACCACATACTCAAGATAGTCAAAATGCTTCCCAAGCATCTTTGACATAAAACAGTCATTTGCAAACAGTTCACAAATACAGTTTCAATAATGAACTCACATCTTTCCAGATTGTTCCACATCAATCCATATTTCTTCATCCAAATCCAAATCATATGTGTATCCATTCTTGACCAGATACATCATTTTCCATCCCATCAGATCAGATTCATTCACTTCGCATAACATCCATTCCTTTCTTAATTTGGATTACGTCTCATCACTTCCATTTCTCATTACATCTCATTCGTTCAGATCTTATATTATTCATTCACATTCTGATTCACTTGACATCTCATCTCATCCATTCGCTCATATCGACTTCATATCCATTCACATACATATTTGCATTCATTATTCCACATACACATCCACATCCACATCCACATTCATACATCCATTCACATTCACATCCATACATCCATATCCACATTCCACATTCATACATCCATATCCACATTCCACATTCATACATCTACATCCACATACATTCATACATCTACATCCACATTCACATACATTCATACATCTACATCCACATTCACATACATCCATATCCACATTTGCATATCCACGTTCACATTCACATACATCCACATCCACATTCCATAGCCACATTCACATTCACATACATCCATATCCATATCCATATCCATATCCATATCCACATTCACACATCCACATTCACGTTCATACATCCACATCCACATTCCATATCTACATCCATATCCACATTCACATTCACATACATACATCCATTCACATTCACATCCATACATCCATATCCACATTCACATCCATACATCCATATCCACATTCCACATTCATACATCCATATCCACATTCACATCCACATTCACATTCACATACATACATCCATTCACATTCACATCCATACATCCATATCCACATTCCACATTCATACATCCATATCCACATTCCACATACATCTTTCCTTTCACATACATATAACTACGTCCATTCTTTCACATACATATATCTCCATCTATTCCTCGTTCATTATCATCTATCTGATTCGTTTCACATCCTCGTACCTATTTATAAAATACAAGAGAATTCTTATTTTTGATACAAGATTTCTTTACGCATCTATTTATGCATAAATTTCATTTTAAGGAGAATAACACTTTCGAAATAAAAATCAATCTTTTATGCATCTTCCTATGCATAAATTCATTTTAAATGAAAATGACACTTTTGAATTAAAATTCAATCTTTTATGCTTCTTCTTATGCATAAAATCAAAATGGATGAAAATAACTCTTTTGAACTAAAAATAGATTTCTTATGCATCTTTCTATACATAAAATCAATTTAGTAGGAATTACACTTTTAGAATAAAAGAATTTTTCTTATGCATCCTGTTTATGCATAAAATCATTTATGATGAAAATCACACTTTTAACATAAAAGAATTTCTTTTATGCATCTAATTTAAGCATAAAATCATTTATGATGGAAATCACACTTTTAATATAAAAAAATATCTTTTATGCATATGTTTATGCATACAATCATTTATTGATGAAAATCACACTTTATAAAAAAAATATCTTTTATGCACCCATTTATGCATAAAAATCATTTATGATAAAAGTAACAATTTTATAATAAAAAAATAATCTTTTGTGTATACTTTTATGCATGAAAATCAATTATGATAAAAGTAACACTTTTATAATAAAAATAATAATCTTTTATGCATACTTTTATGCATGAAAATCAAATATGATAAAAGTAACACTTTTATAATTAAAAAAATAATCTTTTATGCATACTTTTATGCATGAAAATCAAACATGATAAAAGTAACACTTTTATAATAAAAAAATAATCTTTTATGCATACTTTTATGCATAAAAATCAAATATGATAAAAGAGACACTTTTATAATTAAAAATAATAATCTTTTATGCATACTTCTATGCAAGAAAATCAAATATGATAAAAGTAACACTTTTATAATAAAAAAATAATCTTTTATGCATAAAAATCAAATATGATAAAAAACACTTTTATAATTAAAAAATAATCTTTTATGCATACTTTTATGCATAAAAATCAAATATGATAAAAGTAACACTTTTAGAATAAAAATAATAATCTTTTATGCATACGTTTATGCATAAAAATCAAATATGATAAAAGTAACACTTTTATAATAAAAATAATAATCTTTTATGCATACTTTTATGCATAAAAATCAAATATGCTAGAAATAATCTTTTATGCCTAAAAATCTATTTTGATGAAAGTAACACTTTCATAATAAAAGAAAATTATTCCTTTATGCATGAAAATCTATTTTGATGAAAGTAGCACTTTCATAATAAAAGAAAATTATTCCTTTATGCATGAAAATCTATTTTGATGAAAGTAACACTTTCATAATAAAAGAAGATTATTCCTTTATGCATAAAAATAATAATAATCAATATGCATCTTCTATGCAAAAAAATGACACTTTTAGAGTATAGATTTGATAGGAATTACTCTTTTAGCATAATAAAAGATAATTCTTATTTCCAAAAAATTTGCCATAACCTCCTTTGTATGGCTGACCATTTTTTATTTTTTCAAACTTAACTTTGTCTTAAAAATTAATTCTAATTGATTTAAAGTAATCTATACTAATCAAATTTCACTTATAAAAGAGAAAACATTATAAAAAGTTTAATTCCAACAATTTTCACTTAACTAGGATAAAGAAGGGTTGATTCTAAGAAGAGAGAGGGGAAAAGCCTTTCGATCAAGGCATAACATCCATTTATCACTTCAAACAATCATAAACATTAGAAAAACATAGAATCAATAAAGAAAATTACGAGAATCTCTACTTACATAATTTCTTGGAGCTTTCCTTTGGCTTGATGGTTTGAGGGTTCAACTCTTGTTTGTAACAAGAGTGGCCACCAATCTTTGGAAGAGGGAAATGTCAAAAACTAGTGAATTATTCACAGTTCTTGGCTTGGGAGGAGCAGAGTAACAGTGCATAAAACACTATTGAGTTTCAACAAAGGGGAGGGCTTCTATTTATAGTAAAAAGTGAGCCTCTAACCAAGCAAACTGATTCTAGAATTTTCCAGATCGGTTTGGTCAATTTTTAACCATTTTTAGGTTAGTTTTGCTCACTTTTTGGATCTAGTTGAAACAGGAGAGAGGAGAGATGAAAATATCTCATTATTTGGGAGTTTAAAACTCACTCAAGCATGTGAAATAGGCATCCTCTTCATGAGGGGAATTCCCCCATGCAGATGTGTCAAAAATGCATCATTTCACCTAAATATCTCTCTTTTTTAACTATTAACCTTGTCCTTAGTCAACTCTTCATCTTATGTGAGTATTTACTCATATTTGGGAGATTTTTCTCTTATTCTTCTATTTATCTCCTCCCTACATTTGGATGAATCTTATTGGTCCATAGGAACCTTAATTTAAAATTTTGAAAAAATCTTCACCCCCAAGATAATGCCTCTTGAATAGATTATACTTAATTTCTAATGCACCTTCTGAAAATCTTTTTGAACTTCTGTTTCAGGGGAACTTATTTTAATAAGACGAGGTATTTTTCTATCCAAAAATATTTAAAATCTGAATAACCACTCTCTAGAAGATTTTCTTTCTCTAGGCCAAAACTGATAGAAACAAGATCTTTTATATTTCTGAAGAGGAAATTGATTACAGGGGAAGATACTGGACATCATGAGGGGCTAGGGGAGGAATCTTACATTCTACCCCACTTAAAAAACGCGAGATGTCCTCATCTCGCAGGTGGAGTATGATCTTTTTCATCTTCTTCTTCTTCTTCAATCACTTCCAGCGTTGCTGCCTTGGAAGTGGACGGCCGATTTGGAAACAACTCTCTTTGACTTCCCCTATTCTGAGGTGGAGGTCTTGCATTACTTTGGATTGAAACTGCAGGTTGGATAGAGGGTCTACCTCTGGGATTTCCCTGATTTTGGCGGATAGAACCCTGATTACTCTGGGGAAGGAAGGGGCTGGAGTATGAAATCTTGACCCCTGATTTCCCTGCCCTGAAAACCTTGATCCAAAAGGAGTTGGGCAATCCATACTGCGATGTCCAAATCCTTGACAGTTATAGCATTTCACTCTCTTGTTCAAGGGTGGAACTTCTGAAGTTGAAATCCACGGACTTGAGTTTCGGGAAAAGGACATTTCTTCCATTCTGGAACTTCCCATCTCCTGGGTTTGACCCTGATATCTCTTAGGCAAAGGAAGGTTGGAATCACCTTCTGGGAATAAAAACCTTTTGAAAAGTGATGGTGCTAGCTTTGGTGGGACTTTGACATCAAAGGCTTTGGCAAAATCCTTCGCCATCCTGCTTCGGCCATTGATATAGGTTTTGCATTCTTGACTAAAGTATCCAATGGCTCGTTCATTTTTGTGCATACTTTTATGCATGAAAATCAATTATGATAAAAGTAACACTTTTATAATAAAAATAATAATCTTTTATGCATACTTTTATGCATGAAAATCAAATATGATAAAAGTAACACTTTTATAATAAAAAAAATCTTTTATACATACTTTTATGCATAAAAATCAAATATGATAAAAGTAACACTTTCATAATTAAAAAAATAATCTTTTATGCATACTCCTATGCATGAAAATCAAATATGATAAAAGTAACACTTTTATAATAAAAAAATATACTTTTATGCATAAAAATTAAATATGATAAAAGTAACACTTTTAGAATAAAAATAATAATCCTTTATGCATACTTTTATGCATAAAAATCAAATATGATAAAAGTAACATTTTTATAATAAAAAAATAATCTTTTATGTATACTTTTATGCATAAAAATCAAATATGATAGAAATAATCTTTTATGCCTAAAAATCTATTATGATGAAAGTAACACTTTCATAATAAAAGAAAATTATTCTTTTATGCATGAAAATCTATTTTGATAAAAGTAACACTTTCATAATAAAAGAAAATTATTCCTTTATGGATAAAAATCTATTTTGATTAAAGTAACACTTTCATAATAAAAGAAAATTATTCCTTTATGTATAAAGATAATAATAATCAATATGCATCTTCTATGCAGGAAAATGACACTTCTAGAGTATAGATTTGATAGGAATTACTCTTTTAGCATAATAAAAGATAATTCTTAGTTCCAAAAAATTTGCCATTTTGGAAGAGGGAAATGTCAAAAATTAGTGAATTATTCACAGTTCTTGGCTTGGGAGGAGCAGAGTAACAGTGCATAAAACACTATTGAGTTTCAAAAAAGGGGAGGGCTTCTATTTATAGTAAAAAGTGAGCCTCTAACCAAGCAAACTGATTCTAGAATTTTCCAGATCAGTTAGGTCAATTTTTGACTATTTTTAGGTCAGTTTTGCTCACTTTTTGGATCTAGTTGAAATAGGAGAGAGGAGAGATGAAAATATCTCATTATTTGGGAGTTTAAAACTCATTCAAGCATGTGAAATAGGCGCCCTCTTCATGAGGGAAATTCCCCCATGCAGAGGTGTCAAAAATGCATCATTTCACCTAAATATCTCTCTTTTTTAACTATTAACCTTGTCCTTAGTCAACTCTTCATCTTATGTGAGTATTTACTCATTTTTGGGGGATTTTTCTCTTATTCTTCTATTTATATCCTCCCTACATTTGGATAAATCTAATTGGTCCATAGGAACCTTAATTTAAAATTTTGAAAAAATCTTCACTCCAGGATAATGCCTCTTGAACAAATTATACTTAATTTCTAATGCACCTTCTGAAAATATTTATGAACTTTTGTTTCAGGGAAACTTATTTTAATAAGATGAGGTATTTTTCTATCCAAAAATATTTAAAATCTGAATAACCACTCTCTAGAAGATTTTCTCTCTCTAGGCCAAAACTGATAAAAACAAGATCTTTTATATTTTTGAAGAGGAAATTGATTACAGGGGAAGATACTGGACATCATGAGGGGATGGGGGAGGAATCTTACACTAATTGCATATTAATGAGAGATGGATAAGATAGGCACACTTAACACCTTGTATTGCAATATGTTATGAATCATACAATGAAATACTTTTAATATAGATAGACTCTTTCCCAATCTTCTTTTTACATCATCATACCATGTTGCAACTCCTTTTCCACATTCTTTTATGTGGCCCTTGCCATTCACATAATATCTTACGTGGCATTCTTGTCTTTCCACAATATCTTGCACCTCTAGGGTGCATACACACTCAACTAAATAACCCAAGCTTTATTTTAAATTTCACATTTCAATAGTCATCACATATCTCATAATCCTAATGTGGCTTTCTAGGACTTTGCATAAACTAAATAACTAGTCTCATTATATAACATAAATTCGATCTAGTGATAGTCAAATAAATCAAGCTCGTGAGCAACTTCATGTACATAAGAACATCGTCCAACTCATCACTAAGATCAGTCCTTAGCTTTATGTTTTTCTCTAATGGTGTCACCACCATACATTGAGTTATGCCATAGTTTGCCAACATATCCAAAGTATATTGTTTTTTTGCACCAACCATATACCATGTGATGTCTTGATAAACCTCAAAGTCAAGAAACAATCTCAGCTCTCCCAAATCTTCTATGTCAAACTCGCTACTCACAATGATGCCTTCACATTGACAATGTCAATCCCACAATCACATGTGACTATTAATTGATCCACATAAATCACAATCACCACCAAATCATTCCGTGTCTTCTTCACATAAAGTGAAGAATCTGAATTTTCCACATAAAATTCAATGCTAATGAGATAATGAGATACCTACTAATATTATCACTCCATGAGATACCTACTGTGTCTTCTTCACATATAGTGAAGAATCTGAATTTCCCACATAAAATCCAATGCTAATGAGATACCTACTAATATTATCACATAAAATCCAATGCTAATGAGATACCTACTAATATTATCACTCCATGAGATACCTACTGTGACATGAAAAATTGATATCTTTCATTTTTAATTTTGTGCATATTTTGATGGTTTCTCAATGGTAATAAGGTGGAAGCTTGTCCAAGAAGATTGCGGCGCCCACAATGGAATAACGGCGTGGTGAATCGTGATGCAGCGGCTTGGCGGCTACCTTGATAACAACATTCTGTCTTCAAATATAATGGTTTGACTTGATTTAGGATATACACATTGTAAATGCCACAAGTATGCTTGATAAATACTTTGGTATGGTAGATAGGCTAGTGATGTGGAAAATAAAAGTGGGCCTTCATGCTCACATAGATTTTTATTGTAGGCTACAAGTTGGGGAGTGTGAAAGGCATGTGGAGGACTGTGTGTAGGTGCATAATTGGGGAAGATTCTTCTAGAATGCCCACATGGAAGAGGAGAATTCCGCCATGTGTAAGTGGGATCTCCACCTACATACCACTTAGACTTGGCTACTATTATCTCATCACACTTTCAAAGTCAAAAAGTCTTCAATTTAATAATCAATAGAAGACTTAGCCTAAGAGGACAATTGATGGTGACATCTACCCTTATGTCACTGAAGGGTTGAAGATTTTTATGTTGTAATTTGTAACAATGGAAGAGAGGGTGATTCTCCACCTATAAAAGGAGCCCTCCTCTCCCTTTTAAATCAAGGGAATGAGCCTCCTCAATTGAGCATTTTGTGTCATTGCCATAAATGAATTTTTTTAATGATAAAAGCGTTATTCTCAAAAAAATTGATTTTTATGCATAAAGAAATCCTTTTAATTTTAAAAGTTTTATTTCCTATTAAAGTTGATTTTATGCATAAATAGATGCATAAGAGGATTTTTTAATAAAAGTATTATTCCCATTAAAGTATATTTTTATGCATAAATAGATGCATAAAGAATTTTTATATCAAAATTAGAATTCTCTCAAACTCTATGAGTATTTGATAAATGAATAATTAAATACTCTAAGCGAGAAATTTATATCATTTTATATTCACAAGGATTATAAAAAAAGAAAATTCGAGAAATCTATCGAGATCGAAATATTTTGATAAATGATTAATTTATTCCTCATTGAAATTCAGAACTAATTTAGAAATCAGTTAAGTGAATATTCAAAGAAAGAAATTCAGTAAAATAGTAACTGAATTACCAAACCTTTTCGAGAAAGATAGTTCAGGAAAAATCTTATCCGACTTGAACCTTGAATCAAACTATGACCAAGACCAAACGCTTTCATCAGTTTTGAAGAAAGAAAAAGTGACCAATTTAGAAAAATACACTCAAAACTCCCGCCAAATCTGAAACTAAGTTTAAGGCTATTCGAATTGATGTGTGAATCAAGGTTATAGAATTCTAGGAATTTCGGTATGAAATTCTGAATTCCGATCAAGAAGTTTTGGGGATACTGGTTCAAGAAATACTCTTTGTATTCAAAAGAAAATCAAACTGAAAACTTGCTTAGAAACCCTATTTTCTTAAAGGACTATTTTACTCTAGAATGCTAGCGGGAGCATTTGGTATATGTTTTTCTAAGGGAAGTTTGGTTGCAAGAGCTCGTGGTGGGGAGTGTTCAAAGGACGGCTCACGCGGCAAAGCCTGCCCAGGTGTCTTAACAAGTCTTGGTATGGTTGAAAAATGGTACGCTTCCAGTATGATGGGCGAGGGCCAACGAAGCGGGCCCTAAGTGAAGTGCTAGGACACCTAAGGAGCATCTTGGAGGGTTCTGACTAGGAGATGCACGGGGTCGCGGTGCCTCTACGACACCCATGCGTATGTCGTAGAAGATATGTATGATGGACGAAATGATTATTGTAATTTGTTACTGGATCTCGTTGTTGCTGACCAATTGGTCTCATCGGAGAGTCCAGAGTGATACTATTTTTTGAGAAACAAGGGTCTAGATGGAATTTTTGAGTTATGACATTTGTAACCAATAACTGTTTACCAATAGATTATTTTATATGTTGAAGTTTTAAAGAGGAGTGTGTGCATATCTGTATTCGAAAGCAGAAGTTAAGAAAGGCATTCAATTATGGGTTGGTGAGTAATTGTCTGGTTCTACCGATTCCAGTGGTTGGGTGGTGGCTTAGCCATGGGCCGGATACGCTAGAATCAGTGGAGTTTTAATGACTAAATTGAAATAATAGGAATATGCTTAGAATTCGAGTAGTTAAATAAAAACCTGAAGAATTTCTCAAATGAGTAGATCAATGGCTATGCCTGACTTCCGTTAGGAAAAAGGTGTTGATTTCCTCAAATGATTAGATCAACGACTGTGCCTCATTTTGGTTAGGAAAAAAGCATTGATTTCTTCAAACTAAGTCAGTGATAGTTTTCCTTCTATCTGGTTTAATCAGGTGAAGGATAGTTTAGTCTCTTGACCCCGTTAGAAAATTTGTTAAGAAAATCAAAAAGGTGGAATCGTCCCCATTTTCCTAGTTTTGGTTTCGGAATGACCACCAGATTAGTCTCGTCTTCGGACATTCGAGGGTGAGGCCTTGAGTGGGAAATCATGCCCCGCATAAGAGGAAGCTACTTCTGCTGCTAGCAACTGGGAATTCGGTGCGCGGAGGGGGCAGAGGGGTCTCACAACAGCTGGTATCAGAGCGCTATTGTAAACTTACGAAATAGCAGTAGAAATTGTCTCAAATTTTAATTGAAACTAAATCTGGGAAATAATAATATTTTCACTTGTTAAGATTATGTCTGAATTGAACTTCATAAATTGAAAACTCATAAATTGAACTGGATTTTTAGATGGATACCCCAAATCTGTCTAGCATTCCTGGACTCTCCCAGAGTTAGGATATGATTGCCTTTGCCTTCAAAAATCTCATCAGCTCCGCTACAACCCAAGGAAGCAGAGTGAGACTCGCTCGTCGCTTTGAGGATCTATACAATCCTCGTCCAGTAGAGCGACATCGGCATATGTGGTTCTCTAGAGGGCAAAGTATTCCCGTCAATACCAATCACAACAACAGAGACTCAGACGAATATCTCGCTAGCCATTGTCTTGATAAGGCTAGGATTATTCTATATGTACAACTTTATAATCACTCACCTTGGAATTTTAGAATTTTTTATCGTATTTTTAGACTTCTTCACCGCTTTATTCCTAGGAGAAGAACTACAGCACCATTCTCAGTGATGAATCGTGTATATCATAGCATGTTTCCATCGAAGTATTGCCTTTTTATGCGTACACGATTGAGGCAGTGACTTTTGGAGACGAGACGCTCTATGTATATATCAAAAACTTTTGATAAAAAATAATGTGCAAGACAAACTGTCTCGACCGAAATACCCAAACCTCATCAGATCTTAAAGCTTACCTCAGGAAGAGGTTCTGTCGTCCGGGCTTCCTCGAAAACAAAATGAATGAGTTCTTGGAGCTGAAGCAGGATAGCCAGACGATTAAAGAATACCATTAGGCATTTGCCCTTCTCCTCAAATATTCTCCACTTTTAGATGAGCAGCTCCTGATGGCCAGATTCATTCGAGGGATGAACGAGCCATTGGACACTTTAGTGAAATGCCAAACCAGTGTGAATGGTAGAAGCTGTCAGAATGGCGAAGGACTCTGCCAAAGTATTTGTTGTTAAGGTCCTGCCAAAGCCTACACCCTCAAACTTTAAAAGGTTCCAAACCCCAGGAAGTGCTTCAAACTTTCCACCCCAAAAGAGGCAACAAAGCCCTAATCAGAATCAAGATGCTGGGAAATTCAGAAGTGAAGGAAGACCCTTCCCTCAGAACACTTTCTCAAGAGCCCCACCTCTTTCAAGGATTCAGAGGGATGAGCTTAGAAGTGAGAACAGGTGTTTTGGGTGTCAGGGTTTTGGTCACGAGCTTAAAGAGTGCCCGACTCGTGCCATGTCAAGAGGACATGGAAGTCAAGGACCCAGAGTGCAGAGACCAGCCCCTTTGTATCAGTCAAATCAAGGTCCGTCACTCAAATGAGGGTCCGTCTCGCCAAAATCAGGGCAATCCCAGGAGGACTCTAGCTCAACCTTCTGCCTCTGTTCAGAGTAATCTCAGAACTCCCTCCATAAACTGGGGTAACCAAAGAGAAAGAGTTCCACCCCAATCTGCAGTAGCCAGAGCAGTTACGATAGCAGAAGTAGTGGAAGAGGAAAGAGGTCAAATTTATGCCGCGATTGAAAACCAAGGGCCAAATTGTCAATTCTCTGTCGTCATCCATACTCTAGCTAAGTATAAGGGTAAGCCATTTAAACTTTTGATTGATTCAGGTAGCAGTACTCATTCATTTATTTCCCCAGGATGCTTGCGTAAGCTAGTCTTAGAACAGAAATCAGGGAAACCTATGCAAGTTGAATTAGCCAGTGGGAAGATTTTCACTCACCATGAGACAGATCCTATTCAGTTTAATCCAGATGGGAGTGTAACTGACTGCCAGTTCAGAGTCTTACCTTTGGGAGTTTTTGATGGAATCCTTGGAATGGATTGGCTCCACAAAAGTCAAGCTCACATTCAGTGTCACAATGGAACCATTTCCTTCCGTGACCTTCACGGGAACAAAGTTCAAGGAACTAGAGTTTATGGATCCCTAGATCTGCAATTAGTAAAAGCTTCTAGGTTACTGAAAGGACTTAGAAAGAAGCAGCTCATTTATGTTGTCAAAATAAATCCGGTAGACACAAAGATAGATCTCAAATCAGGGTATTACCAGATCAAGATTAATGATCAAGATATCTCAAAGACAACCATCAATACTTGCTATGAGCACTATGAATTTACTGTCATGCCATTTGGATTGACAAATGCCCCAGCTACAGTCAATCGCCTAATGCAGGACATTCTCAGAGAATACTTGGATGATTTTGTTCTTGTTTTCTTTGATGATATTCTGATTTACTCAAAGAATGCAGCTGACCATGAAGCTCACGTCCGTAAAGTTCTCGAGATTCTAAGGAAGCTCCAACTCTTTGCAAAAAAGAGCAAATGCACTTTCTCTCTCAACCATGTTGAATACTTGGGCTTATGATGAACTCTGAACTTCTTCAACCTAAGGGCATATGGAACTCCGACCTGAAGCAATCCTTGATGTTCAAGAGAAGGTTCTCAAGAACAAAATTCTGAGAGAATTATTAGTCAAATGAAAGTTCGATCCTTTTAAAGACGTGACCTGGGAGAAAGAAGTCGAACTGATGCAGGACTACCCCCAGTTTGCAAGATGAGGACATCTCCCGTTTTTCAAGAGAGAGAGAGGATGTAAGATTCCTCTCGAGCCCCTCAACATGTCCAGTTTCTTCTCCTGTTATCAATCCCCTTTTTAGAATAATAGAAGATCTTGTTTCTACCTGTTTTGGCCTAGAGAGAGAAAATATTCTAGAGAGAGATAATTTAATTTTTAGATATCTTTGGATGGAAAAATATCCCTTCTTATTAAAACAAATTTCTCTCAAATAGAAGTTTAAAAAGAAATTCCTAAGGTGCGTTAAAAATAAATTATAATGTGCACAAAAGACCTTAGCCTAAGGGCCCCTATTTTCAGAAAATTTTAGATTAAGGTCCAAACAAAGGTTTGACAAGCCAATGAGATTAATCCAAATGTAGGGTGGAGATAAATTGGAGAATAAAAGAAAAATCTCTCCAAAAATGAGTAAATACTCACATAAGATGAAGAGTGGACTAAGGACCAAAGAAAAGAATTAAAAAACTGAATTTTGACACCTCAGTGTGGGGATCTCCACTCATAAAGTAGGTGCTTTTTTCTCATCATTACCCCCAATTTTTAATCAATAAAATGAGATATTTTTAAGCTGAACTGACCCAAAAATGGTCAAAAATTGACCAAACTGATCTGGAAAATTCTAGAATCAGTTTGCCTGGCTAGAGGCTCACTTTTTCCTTTAAATAGAAGCCTCCCCCTTTTGTAAAAGCTTAATGGTGTTTATGCACTGTTACTCTACTCCTGTCCTGAGCCATCTACATTGATCTTTTTAATAATTCAATTGTTTTTGGCCTAATCCTCTCCAAAGTCAATTGGTGGGCCACTATTGCTTCAAACAAGAGTAGAACCCTCAATCCCTCAAGCCAAAGGAGAGCTTACAAGCTCCATGTAAGCTAATTTTCTTACTTTGTTTACGAATTTTAATGAAAAATCTATGGTTTTCTTGATTTTTATGTTTTGTAAATGATTGAATTAAATTGAAATGATATGCCTTTGATGAAAAGGCCACCCCCTTCTATTCTTTACATTCCAACCTTTCTTAATCCTAGAAAGATTAACTAAGTGATTAATTAAACTCTTCTTAATGTTTACTCTCTTGAATTTAGAAAATTGTGTAGTTCTATAATTCTAAATTGGGTTAATTAAGTTAAGTGAAGAAGATAAAAAGGAGAAATGGTCACCCATACAAAGGAGGTTATGGCAAAAGTTTCTAGAATTTTGTGAAAAAGAAAGTTTGTTTTTATGTTATTCCAAAAGAGTAATTCCCACCATTTTTGCATCTAAAAGAAATATTCTAATTACTCCTCGTTCATATTTACCTATGAATATGCATGGATATCACTGATATTAATTATTAAATTTTATTTCTATACATAGAAAGATGCATAAAGATAATTTTTTATTATAAAAGTGTTATTCTTATTAAAACTAATTTCTATGCATAGAAAGATGCATAAAAGAATTTGCTTTATTATAAAAGTGTTATTCTTATTAAAATTGAATTCTATGCATAAAAAGATGCATAAAGAAATTTTTTTATTACAAAAGTGTTATTCTTATTAAAAAAATTTCTATGCATAGAAAGATGCATACACGAAATTTTTTTATTATAAAAGCGTTATTCTTATAAAAATTAATTTTTATACATAAATAGATGCATAAAAAATTTTATTTTTATTTAAAAAGTATTATTCCTATTATGTTTGATTCTATGCATAAATAGATGCATAAAAGGATTTTCTTGATATAAAAGTGTTATTCTCATTGAAGTTGATTTTTATGCATAAATAGATGCATAAATAATATTTATATCAAAATTAGGACTTTCTTAAATTCTATGAGTATTTGATAAATGAATAATTAAATACTCTAAGAGAGAAATTTCTATCGTTTTATATTCACACGAATTGTAAGAAGAAAATTCAAGAAATCTATCGAGATTAAACTATTCAGACAAATGATTAATTTATTCTTTATTGGAACTCGTATCTAATTAGAAACTAGTTAAGTGAATATTCAAAGAAAGAAATTTAGTAAAATAGTAACTAAATTATGAAACCTTTTTGAGAAAGATAGTTCAGGAAAAATCTTATCCGAGTCGAACCTTAAATCAGACTATGACCAAGACCAAACTCTTTCGTCAGTTTCCAGGAAAGAAAGTGTGACCAGCTTAGAGAAATACACTCAAAACTCCCGCCAAATCTGAAACTAAGTTTGAGGCCCTTCGAATTGATCTGTCGATCAAGGTTTTAGAATTTGAGGGATTCTGGTATGAAATTCTTAATTTCAATCAAGAAGTTTTGGGGATACTGATTCAAGAAATACTCCTTGTATTCAAAAGAAAATCAAACTGAAAGCTTGCTTAGAAACCCTGTTTTCTTAAAGGACAGTCTTACGCCAGAATGCTGGAGGGAACATTTGGTATCTGTTTTTCGAAGGGAAGTTCGGTTGCAGAATAAGGCTTTTTGAACAGATTATAATTTATTTCTAATGCACCTTCTGAAAACTTTTTTGAACTTCTCTTTCAGGGGAATTTATTTTAATAAGAAGAGATATTTTTCCATCCAAAAATATCTAAAATCTGAATAATCTCTCTCTAGAATATTTTCTCTCTCTAAGCCAAAATAGGGATGGGAAGGAATCTTACAACACATATGAAAAGGTACTCAACCAAATACATACTAGGGTTCTCTATAGTGTAACTAAATGAGCTGGCGCTATAACTATGCTAGTCTTTAGAATGGTTGTTACAAAGCCTGTCATCCCACGCTGGCCGAATATCACCCATGATCTCACCAACCATGCCAGTAGCGTAAGTGTGGGGCCTATCCCCCATGCGGGTCATCAGAGCTCGATATCTCAACACTCCCCCTCGAGTTCAACTCCATCTCATGTACACCAAGCAAAGCCCTAAATCTACGGAGCTTCTCTATACCCAATGCTTTGGTGAAGATGTCAGCGACCTGATCCTGTGTGCTGAAATAAACAAGGTCAACGTCTCCTGCTGCCAAAACCTTCTCTCTGACAAAATGGTAGTGGATCTCTGTATGCTTCGTGTGCGAGCATGAAAAACTGGGTTCTTGGCCAACTGTATACTGCTAATGTTGTCACAGAAAATGACAACTTGTCTATCCGCTCATAGACCCAAATCTACAAGTAGCTTTCTCAACCAAGCTACCTCACATGCTGCCATATAGCAACACCTCTATACTCAGCCTCTGTACTGGGGATAGAGCAACCATAGGCTGCTTCTTGCTGCTCTGAGTCACAGCAGCACTCCCCAAATTAAACATGAAGCCACACTAGTAGATCTTCTATCCAAGATACTACTACCAGCCCAATCAGCATCTGTGTACCCATGTACACATATCTCTGTCCGAGTTTCATAAAATAGTCCACAATGCAAAGTAGACCTCACATACCTCAGTGTGCGTCTCAATGCATCCAAATGCGGCTTCTGAGGAATCTACATAAACTGACTCACCAACCTAATAGCATAGCTCAAATCTGGGCCTGGTGATCGTCATGTAGATCAAGCTTCCTACTATGCGCCTATACATAGTAGGATCCTCCAAAATCTCTCCTGAATCTGCACTCAGCTTGCCATTCTGATCCAATGGCACTAAGATAGGCTTACAACCTGTCATACTATACTTGGACAACATGTCCAAGCCATACTGTCTCTGCAGTAATCTAATACCATGTGGTGACCTAATCACCTCAATGCCCAAGAAATATCTGAGCTCCCCCAGATCCTTCAGCTCAAACTTTTGTCTAAGCAAGATCTTTACATCAAAGATCTTTGCATCATGGTTCCCCGTAATGATCAGGTCATCTACATAGATGACAACAAGCATAACCCCTCTATCACTGTGTCTCACATACAGCAAGAAATTTACATTGGCTACATGGCTACATGAAAGCCAATAGTGACAAGATATTCAGAAATCTTGTTATACCATGCTCTTGGTGCTTGTTTTAAGCCATACAAGGCTTGCAAACATGCTCGGGGTGACTCACATCCTCATAACCAGCAGGTGGCTGTGCAACATATACACCTCTTCTCGTAAATCCCCATGCAAGAATGTATTCTTTACATCCATTTGATGTAAAGACCATTGCTTTGATGCAGCCACTGCTATCACAACTCTTAGTGTTGCCATTTTGGCAACTGGGCTGAAAGTTTCATCATAATCAATGCCATATGTTTGCACATATCCTTTGGCTACCAATCTAGCCTTGTACCTGCTTATGCTTCCATCACTGTTATGTTTTACTTTGTACACCCACTTGCATATCCAATGGCTTGCTTGCCTTTAGGCAATCACACTTGCATATCCAATGGCTTGCTTGCCTTTAGGCAATCACACTAAATCCCAAGTCTCATTTCTGCATAGTGCATCCATCTCCTCATCCATAGCTTTCTCCCAACACACATTTCCAACAGCCTCATCAATGCATGTGGGCTCTACAACCTGCACAACTTTCATAGGAATGACCATTCTTTGGGGGAGAGAGAGAAATGCTTTAAAAAAACATTATAATTTAAGCATAAATGGAAATTTATGTGTTTTATCACTACAATTCATTAAAGAACTTCAATTGTATTAAAAAGCCAGCTTTCTTTGGGCCTTGCACTTTGCCTCACAAAGTCTTTTAAGGTCTTCATGAAGCACTCTAGGAAGAACATCCAACATGAGAGAAACATGAGAGAAACTTTTGGAGATTAAAAAAAAGACCATAAACCACACTTTACCTCCTAGATTGCTTGATTCTTTAATCAAAGTAGAGGCCCTCAACCAATCAATTGGTTTGGTATGTTGATGAAGACTCCAAGGAAGATTGAAGAGAGAGAGAAGCTCCAATCTCTTCATTTACAGAGGATTTTTAGAGGATAATAGAAATAAGCTTATCTTAGAGTAATACCGGCATAATTTAGTTCACAAATGAGAATACAAAAGAATGAGGGTCTATTTATAGGTGAAGGAGGCCACTAACTGAGTCGAATTGAGTTCTAGAATTTTCTAGCTTCAGTTTGGCTGAATTTGGACAGGATTTGGACCAGTTTGGCTCCCTTCTTGATTTGGTTTGATCTAGGAGAGAGGAGAGATAAAAATATCCTATTATTTTTTAGTTTAAAACTCATCCACACATGTGAAATAGGTGCCTCCTTTAAGGGGCCCCTTCTCCTTACCAATGTGTCAAAAATGAATGATTACTCCAAAACATCTCATTTTTTAAAAAATACTTCATAGTTTTTAACTAATAAATCTAGTACTCAGTCAACTCTTCATCTTATGTGGGCATTTACTCATTTTTGGAAATTTTCTTTTATTCTTTGGATTTATCTTATCCCAACACTTGGATTAATCTTATTGGTCCATAGGAACCTTAATTGGACCATAATCTAAAATTTTCAGAAAATCTTGACCCTTAGGCTGTCTTCTAAATCATTTTTAATTAATTCCAATTGCACCTTGGAAAATCTATTTTGATTTTTTGTTTCAAGGAAATATTTTTTAAATATTTGTAGAATTTATTTATCTAAAAATATCCCAATATTGATTTACCACTCACTAGAAATTTTTATCTCACTAGACCAAACAAGGAAAGATAATATTCTCTTGTATTCAAAAACATAGAATGATTACAAGGGATTGAAGTAAAGGCTTATTTGTTATTCAGGCTGAGGAGAAATCTTACATCCTCTCCCACTTGAAAAACGCGAGATGTCCTCATCTCACAAAGTGGGAGTAATCCTTCACCAATTCTTCTTCTTTCTCCCAAGTGGGGTCTTTTGAAGGGAAGAACTTCCACTTTACTACTCCTGAGAATCTTCTCCCGAATGTCAAGGATTTCCTCCGGTTGGAGTACCATCTCGCCTTGAGTCGGAGAGATCAATTGTTAATCATCAAGCATGTGACTCGGGCTAGGTACATACTTCTTAAGCAAACTGACATGGAATGCATCATGTACCTTGAGATGGGGAGGTAGAAGAAGTTTGTAGGCTAGATTTCCCACTTTTTTTATGACAACATACGGCCCACAGTATCTAGGAGAGAGCTTATTATACTTCCCTAAGGATAAGGAACTTCTTTTTGGTCTTACTCAAATGAAGACCATATCTGACTCTTCAAACTCTCTCTCTGACCTCATTATATCTGCATAATGCTTTTATCTATCTTGGGATGCCTTTATATCTTTACGGATTAATTACATCTGCTGGTCCATGTCATCAAGCATTTATCTAAACATTTTGACTCTGATCAATGGGTCAGACCAAGTCAACGGTGTAAGGCAATCTTGTCTATACAAAGCTTTGAAAGGACTCATCCCAATGCTCCGATATGATAAGAAGCATTGTGAGCAAATTCGACCAGATGCAGATGACTTAATCACTTCTTGGGTTCCCTGCCGTAGCATGACTGAAGGATATCTTCTGTTACCTAATTCACCCTTTTCGTCTCACCATCTGGGGTGATAGGCTATGCTGAGATCCAAGAAAATTCCTACTACTTCAAAGAACGCAGTCCAGAATTTCGATGTGAATTTGGGATCTCTGTCACTTACTATCCTCCTGGGTAAACCATGCAATCTGAAGATCTCCTTAAGGAAAACTCTGGCAACATCCACTGCAGAGTATGTTTCTTTCACTGGAATCAGATGGGCAACCTTGGTTAGCCTGTCATCTACCACAAAAATAGAGTTGTAACCTGATTGCATTGAAGGTAATCTAGTGACAAAGTCCATACTGATGCATTCCCACTTCATTTGTGGAATGTCTAGAGGCTGTAGTTTCCCAGGCATCTTGACTCTCTATGCCTTGACTCTTTGGCACATCAAGCATTTTCGCAGATGATCAAGTACATCCTTTTTGAGTCCTGGACAGAAGAAGCTTTTCTTCACAGACATATAGGTTTTTACAAACCCTGGGATGTCTAGCTACCAGGCTATCATGGGCTTCTCTGAGATTTCTTCCCTTTATTCCCTCATCATTGGGGATACATAGCCGATTATTATAATACATGCATCCTTCATCTAGTTTGTATCCAAGAACTCAACTCATGTCATGAGGAGTCTTGCTTTCCTGCATCAGAAGGGTAGCAATAGTAGGGGCAAAGAATTTGTTGTGCAAGATTTTCTCCTTTGCTTCATTGATCAATGGATTTAACACCACTGTTATTGCAAGCAAGGAGACTTTAATACTAAGCACATCTGCAACCACATTTTCTTTCCCCGGACGATACTTTATTTCAATATCAAATTTCTACAGGGTTTGCATCCATCTCCTTTGATGCATGTTGAGATCCCTTTGGGTGAAGATCCACTTCAGACTTTGATGATCTGTTCATCAAGGTGAACCTTTGTCCCAAAAGATAATGTCTCCACAACTTCAGAGCATACACTACTGAGAGTAACTCCAAGTCATGGATGGCATAATTCCTCTCATGTGTTCTAAGTTTTCTGGATTCATATGCCAATGCATGACCTTCCTGCATCAGAGCACCGCCTAAGGCAAACCCACTGGTATCAGTAACTACCTCAAAGGGTTTGGTAAAATCTTGCAATTTAAGGACAAGGTTGGTTACTAAGGCTGTCTTTAGCTTGTCAAAGGCACTTTGACACATTGCAGTCCACTGAAAAAGTGTACTCTTCTTGAGACGGATAGTTAAGGGGGATTCTATCTCACCATACCTAGGTATAAAGATCCTATACCATTCGGTTAACCCTAGGAATCCCTTGACTTCCTTTACTGACTTGGGTTCTGGCCATTGTACGACTGCTTGGATCTTTGCGGGGTCAGGAGAAATCCCATACTTTGACATTATGAATCCCAAAGTATTCCACCTGGTCATAGGGAAAGAACATTTTCTCTTCTTTGCAAAGAGTTGGTGTTTCCTTAGGATTTCAAGGACCTTGCGCACATGATCTTCATGGTCTGCAGCATTCTTTGAGTATACCAGGATATCATCAAAAAAGACAAGAACAAAATCATCCAAGTATTCTCTGAGAATATCTTGCATAAGATGATTGAATGTCGCCGGGGCATTAGTCAATCCAAACGGCATGACTGTGAACTCATAATGCCCACAACGAGTATTGAATGTTGTCTTTGGGATGTCTTGCTCCTTGATTCTGATCTTGTAGTACTTGGATTCGAGATCTATCTTTGTGAACATTTGGGTTCCACTCAACCGATCCAAAAGTTCATCAATCCTAGGAATAGGATACTTATTCTTAATCATTAATTGATTGAGTCCTCTGTAGTCAATACAGAGTCTTAACGTTAAAAATTTTAAATTAAGGTTCTCAGGGGCCAATCAGATTCATCCAAATGTATGGAGGAGATAAATTGAAGAAAAAAAGAAAATCCCCCCAAAAATGAGTAAATACTCACATAAGATGAAGAGTGTACTAAAGGACCAAAGGAAGTACTAAAAAAATAAATTTTTGACACCTCAAGAGTGGGGATTCCTACTCATGAAGGATGTGCCTATTTCACATGTGTGGTGGAGTTTCAAATTCTCAAATATTGAGATATTTCGTCTCTCCTCTCTCTCCTAATTCAAGTCTAGTTCCAAAAAGTAAGCTAAACTGACCCAAAAATGGTCAAAAATTGACCAAACTGATCTGGAAAATTCTAGAATCAATTTGCTTGGTTAGAAGCTCACTTTTTCCTATAAATAGAAGCCTCCCCCTTTGTAGAAGCTTAATAGTGTTTTATGCACTATTACTCTACTCCACCCCCAGAGCCAAAAAACAGTGAATTTATTGATAGTTCATTAGTTTTTGACCTTTCCCTCTTCAAAAGAATTGGTGGCCACTCTTGTTGCAAACAAGAAGAGATCCCTTAAACCATCAAGCCCCAAAGAAAAGCTCACAGAAATTCAAGTAAGCTAGAAATCCTACTTTTTCTTTATTCCTTTTAATGGTTTTCTAATTTTTATTTTCTTTAAAATGAAAAAATGATGTTATGGCTTGTTGGAAAGGCTTTCCCCCTCTCTTTAGTCTTAAATTCAGCCTTTCTTTATCCTAGATAAGTATTCAAATTGTTAGAATTAAACTTTTCATATTGTTTCTCTTTTAAAAGTGGAATTTGATTAGTTTAGGATGTTTTAAACCATTTGGGATATTTTTTAAGTAACTTGTGGATAGAAAAAAATGAAAAATGGTCAGCCATACAAAGGAGGTTATGGAAAAATTTCCTTAAATTTTATGAAATAAGTTTTTTCTTTTATTATTCAAAAAGAGTAATCCCCACCATTTGTGTATTCTAAAAGTGTTATTTTCATTCTATGCATAGAAAGATGCATATTGGATATTTTTTTAATTATAAAAGTGTGATTTTCATTAGAATTAAATTCTATGCATAGAAAGATGATAATTGGTTATTTTTTTATTATAAAAGAGTGATTTTCATTAGATTTAAATTCTATGCATAGAAAGATGCATATTGGTTATTTTTTTTATAAAAGAGTGATTTTCATTAGATTAAATTCTATGCAGAGAAATTTGCATATTGGTTACTTTTTTAGTAATAAAAGAGTGATTTTCATTATATTTAAATTCTATGCATAGAAAGATGCATATTGGTTATTTTTATTATTATAAAAGAGTGATTTTTATTAGATTTAAATTCTATGCATAGAAAGATGCATATTGGATATTTTTTTATTATATAAAAGTGTGATTTTCATTAGAATTAAATTCTATGCATAGAAAGATGCATATTGGAAATAAATTTTTTTATTATAAAAGTGTTGCTTTCATCAATATTGATTCCTATGCGTAAAATGATGCAAAAAGATTTTTTTAAAATAAAAGTGTTACTCTCACCAATATTGATTTTTATGCTTAAAAGATTTTTTTATTATAAAAGTGTTACTTTCATCAATATTGATTTTTATGCATAAAAGAAAATTTTTTATTATACAAGTGTTACTTTCACCAATATTAACTTTTATGCATAAAATGATGCATAATTTTTTTTAATTATAAAAGTGTTACTTTCATCAAAATTGATTTTTTTACATAAATAGATGCATAAAAGAATTTTCTTTTATAGAAAAGTAATATTTCCATAGAAGTTAGATTTTATGCATAAATAGATGCATACAGATTTTTTATATTAAAATAAGAGTTCTCTTTAATCCTATGTTTAAATCCCATGAATAATGGTAAATGAATAAGTAAATACTTTGTGAGAGAAAATTCTACTATTTCATATTCTCTAGGATGGTATTGAGAAAATTAAAAAAAACTATCGAAGTCAGAATTTTAGATAAATAATTAATTTATTCCTCATAGGAATTCATGATTAGTTTTAAATTCAGTTAAGCAAAATACTCAATGAATGAAATGCAGTAAAGTAGTAATTGAAACATTACCCTTCGAGAAAGTTAGGGAGAACCTTTCCAGACTCAAACCCCGAATCAGACTATGACCAAGACTTAATCTCCTTTGTCAGTTTCAAGAAAAGACGATGTGACTAGTTCATGTTCTATGTATATATCGAAAACTTTTGATAATAAATGATGTTTTACAAAAAAAAAGTCCAAATTATTTTCACGATTGTGAATTTGGTTCATAAAATTATTAGAGTAAATCTTGTTTCATGAAGTATGATGAAATAATTCTTTGTTTAAAGAATAAATCACAAAAATTAAATAATCATAGGTCTGTTGTCAAAGTTACGTTGATAAAAATCTCGTTTTGTCAGAATCATGAGGCGCGCGGCCCGTGCAAGGCAACCGGATTCTCTAGCCGATGACAAAGAGTTAGATCCGGATGTTGGAAAAGCCCTGCACAGATCCCAACCTGGTCCCTTCAAGGGTGAAGGGGAGTAGTTAGGTGAAGTAGTGCAGAAGTGGATTGAGGCTATGGAAGAATACTTTGATGTAACCGGCTACAATGAGAGAAGCAAGGTGGCTCTCACCAGGTTAAAGATTGTGGAAACGTCCAGGGTCACGTGAAGGAATCACTGCGAGACTAACCGTCTCGACCAGAAAACCCAGACCTGGACCAATTTTAAAGCTTACCTCAGAAAGAGGTTTTGTCCTCCGGGCTTCCTTGAAACTAAAATGAATGAGTTCTTGGAACTAAAGCAGGATAGCCGGACAATTGAAGAGTACCATCAAGCTTTTGCCCTTCTCCTCAAATATTCCCTGCAATTGGATGAAGAGCAGCTGATAGCCAGATTCATTCGAGGAATGAACGAGCCATTGGACACCTTAGTGAGAAGAATGCCAAACTTGTCTCAATGGCCGAAGCTATAAGAATGGCAAACGACTTTGCCAAAGCCTTTGTTGTTAAGGTCCCGCCGAAGCCTGCGCCCTCTAACTTTAAAAGATTCCAAACCCTGGGAAGTACTTCAAACTTTCCTCCCCCAAAGAGGCAGCAAGGCCCAAATCAAAATCAAGATACTAGGAGATTCAGAAGTGAAGGAAGACCCTTTCCACAGAACACTTTCCCAAGAGCCCCACCTCTTTCAAGGATTCAGAGGGATGAGCTCAGAAGTGACAACTGGTGTTTTGGATGTGAAGGTTTTGGTCACCAGCTGAAAGACTGCCCGACTCTTGCCATGACAAGGGGACAGGGAAGTCAAGGAGCGAGAGTGTAGAGACCAACCCCTTCCTATCAGTCAAACCAAGTTCCATCTGGTCAAAATCAGGGCAATCCCAGGAGAACTCTAGCTCAGCCATCTGCCTCTGTCCAGAGTAGCCTCAGAACTCCTTCCCATAAGTGGGGCAACCAAAGAGAAAAAGTTTTGCCTCTCCGACTACAACAGCCAGAGCAGTCACAATAGCAGAAGAGAAAAGAGGACAGATTTATGCAGCAATTGAAAACCAAGGACCAAATCATCAATTCTCCAGTTGAGTATCAGGGTAAGCCTTTTAAGCTTTTATTGATTCAGGTAGTACTCATTCTGCCATTTCCCCAAGATGCTTGCGTAAGCTAGTCTTAGAACAGAAATTAGAAAAACCTATGCACGTTGAATTGGCCAATGGGAAGATTCTTTTCACTCACCTTCAGAGAGATCGTATTTAGTTCAATCTAGATGGGAATTTAACTGACTGTCAGTTCAGAGTTATACCTTTGGGAGTTTTCGACGGGATCCTTGGAATGGATTGGCTCCACAAAAATCAAGCTGACATTCACTGTCATAATGGAACCATTTCCTTCCGTGACCTTCACACGGAAATAAAGTTCAAGGAACCGGAATTTCACGATCCCCAAGTCTACAGCTAGTAAAGGCTTCGAAGTTACTAAAAGGACTTAGAAAGAAGCAGCTCATTTATGTTGTCAAAATGAATCCAATAGACACAAAGTTAAAAGCTAAAGAACCTGAATGGTTAAGTGATTATGATGATTTATTCCCAGCAGAATTAACAGAGATGCCTCCAATTCGGGAAGTAGATCATGAGATAGAATTGACCCGCGGAGCTCAGCCAGTGGCCCTGTGCACGTACAAAATGCCAGTTGCTGAAGCCATCAAACTCAAGGAACAGCTTAGATAGCTATTAGAACAAGGGTTTGTAAGACCCAGTGTTTCACCTTGGGGTGCGCCAGTTCTCTTTCAGAAATAGAAAGATGGAACGCTAAGACTTTGTGTGGACTACAGAGGCCTCAACCAGCTGAAAGTTATCCTATCCCCAGAATTGATGAGCTTCTGGTCAGGCTAAGTGGAGCCCAGATCTTCACAAAGATAGATCTCAAATCAGGGTATTATCAGATCAGGACTCATGAGCAAGATATCTCAAAGACAGCCAGCAATACTCGGTATGGGCATTATGAATTCACTGTCATGCTGTTTGGATTGACAAATGCCCCAGTTACATTCAATCGCTTAATGCAGGACATTCTCAGAGAATACTTGGATGATTTTGTTCTTGTTTTCTTTGATGATGTTTTGATTTATTCAAAGAATGTAGTTGACCATGAAGCTCATGTCAGAAAAGTTCTTGAGATTCTAAGGAAGAACCAACTCTTTGCAAAAAAGAGCAAATGCACTTTCTCTACCGACCATGTTGAATACTTGGGCGTTCTAGTATCCAAAGATGAAATTTCTCCAGATTCCACTAAAGTCCAAGCAATCATAGATTGGCCTGAACCAAAGACACTGAAAGAAGTTAGAGGATTCTTGGGATTGACTGGTTGGTATAGAATTTTTATACCAAAGTATGCTCTCATAGGTTCCCCCCTCACTAATCTTCTCAAGAAGAATACCCCGTTTCAATGGTTTGCTAGGTGCCAGAGTGCTTTTGATAAGGTGAAGACCACCTTGGTAACCAATCCCGTTGTGAAGTTGCCAGATTTCTCTCTACCCTTTGATGCCAGTGGTTTTGCCCTAGGAGGTGCACTCATGCAGGAAGGTTATGCAGTGGCCTATGAATCCCAAAAACTTGGAATGCATGAGAGAAGTTATGCTGTCCATGACCTGGAACCACTTTCACTAGTATATGCCTGAAGTTGTGGAGACATTACGTACTGGGTCAAAGATTCACTTTGATGATAGATCATCAGAGCTTAAAGTGGATCTTCACTCAGAAGGATCTCAACATGCGCCAAAGAACCCTGCAGGAATTTGATTTTGAAATCAAGTACCACCCATGCAAAGAAAATGTGGTAGCAGATGTCCTCAATAGAGCAGAAAAGCCTAATTGCAATTACTGTAGTGTTAAGTCGTTTGATTATTGAACCAAGAGAGAAGATCATGCACAATAGATTCTTTGGCCCTATTGCTACGCTACTTATGCAGGAAAGCAAAACTCCCATAGGAGTTGAACTGAGTTCAAGGGTACAGCCTGGATGATGGAATTATGTATTATAATCGCAGGCTATGCATTCCCAATGATAAGGGAACTAAGGGTCAATTCTGAATGAAGCCAATGGCAGCCTTATTGCAGGACATCCAGGTTTCATCAAAACCTACATGTGTGTGAAGAAAAACTTCTTTTGGCTTGGTCTAAAAAAAGATGTGCTTAATCATGTACGTCAATGTCTAATCTGTGAGAAAGTCAAGGCCGAGAGAGAGTACAAATGCTTGGGAAGTTACATCCATCCCCAGATGAAATGGGAATGTATCAGTATGGATTTTATTACTGGATTACCTTCAGTGCAATCAAGTTACAACTCCATCTTCGTGGTAGTTGATAGACCAACCAAAGTTGCCCATCGGATTCCAGTAAAAGAAACCTACACTATAGTGGATGTGGCCGCCAGAGTGTTCCTCAAGGAAATCTTCAGATCGCATGGCCTACCAAGAAGAATAGTAAGTGATTGAGACCCCAAATTCACATCAAGATTCTGGACTGCATTTTTCAAAACAGTAGGAACTTTCTTGGATCTCAGCAAAGCTTACCACCCCGAGATCAATGGTCAAACTAAAAGGGTGAACCAAGTAATCGAAGATATACTTCGGTCATGCTATGGTAGGGAACCCAAGAAGTGGCTAAGCTATCTACACCTAGTCGAGTTTGCCTACAATGCTTCTTATCACTGAAGTATTGGGATGAGACCTTTCAAAGCTCTGTATTGACAAGATTGCTTAACTTCATTAACTTGGTCCGACCAATTGATTAGGGTCAAGATGTCCAAAGAGATGCTTGATGACATGGAGTAGCAGATGCAGTCAAATTGCAAAGATATAAAAGCTGCCAAGCATAGACAGAAACAATATGCATATAAGAACAGGACAAACAGAAAATTCAAAGAAGTAGATATGGTCTTCATTCGAGTACGCCCCAAAAGAAGTTCTCTATCTCTTGGGAAGTACAAGAAGTTATCCTACGAGATAGTACATTAGAAAGTGATTACAAAGAAAGTAGGTGACTTAGCCTACGAGCTTCTTCTGCCTCCTTATCTCAAAGTACATAATGTATTTCATGTCACCTTTCTTAAAAAGTATATACCAAGCCCGCATCATGTGCTTGATGATGATGAAATCTTAACTTCCTTAACCCAAGGGCAAATGGAACTCCAACCTGAAGAAATCCTTGATGTTCGAGAAAAGGTTCTCACGAATAGAATTCTGAGAGAATTTTTGGTTAAATGGAAGTTCTATCCTTTTGAAGATGCCACCTGGGAGAAAGAAGCCGAGCTGTTGTTGCGGGATTACCCCTAGTTTGCGAGATGAGGACATCTCGTGTTTTTCAAGTGGGAGAGAATGTAAGATTCCTCCCCAGCCCCTCAAGATGTCCAATATCTTCCCCTTGTAATCAATTCCCTCTTCAAAATAATAAAAGATCTTGTTTCTACCTTAGAGAGAGAAAATATTCTAGAGAGAGATTATTCAGATTTTAGATATTTTTGGATGAAAAAATGTCTCTTCTTATTAAAATAAATTCCCCCGAAATAGAAGTTCAAAAAGATTTTTAGAAGGTGCATTAGAAATAAATTATACTCTGTTCAAAAGGCCTTATCCTAATAAGGGTCTAGATGTTCTAAAAATTTTAAATTAAGGTTTTGAGGGGCCAATTAGATTCATCCAAATGTATGGACGAGATAAATTAAAGAAATAAAGAAAATCCATCCAAAAATGAGTAAATACTCAAGAGTGGACTAAGGACCAAAGGAAATACTAAAAAAATGAATTTTTGACACCTCAAGAGTTGGGATTCCCCCTCATGAAGGAGGCGCCTATTTCAAATGTGTGGTGGAGTTTAAATTCTCAAATATTGAGATATTTCATCTCTCCTCTCTCCTAATTCAAGTCTAGTTCCAAAAAGTAAGCTAAACTGACCCAAAAATGGTCAAAAATTGACCAAACTGATCTTGAAATTCTAGAATCAGTTTACTTGGTTAGAAGCTCACTCTTTCCTTTAAATAGAAGCCTCCCCCTTTGTAGAAGGTTAATAGTGTTACTCTACTCCACCCCAGAGCCAAAAACAATGAATTTATTGATAATTCATTAGTTTTTTATCTTGCCCTCTTCAAAAGAATTGGTGGCCACTCTTGTTGCAAACAAGGGTAGATCCCTCAAACCATCAAGCCAAAGGAAAGCTCATAGAAATTCAAGTAAGCTATAAATCCTACTTTTTCTTTATTACTTTTAATGGTTTTCTAATTTTTATTTTCTTTAAAATGAAAAAATGAGGTTATGCCTTGTTGGAAAGGCTTTCCCCCTCTCTTCATTCTTTAATTCAGCCTTTCTTTATCCTAGATAAGTATTCAAATTGTTAGAATTAAACTTTTCATAATGTTTCTCTTTTAAAAGTGGAATTTGATTAGTTTAGAATGCTTTAAACCATTTGTTATATTTTTTAGGTAACTTGAGGATAGAAAAAATTGAAAAATGGTCAGCCATACAAAGGAGGTTATGGAAAAATTTTCTTAAATTTTGTGAAATAAGTTTTATCTTTTATTATTCAAAAAGAGTAATCCCCACCATTTGTGTATTCTAAAGTGCTATTTTCATTCTTTGCATAGAAAGATGCATATTGGATATTTTTTATTATTATAAAAGTGTGACTTTCATTAGAATTAAATTCTATGCATAGAAAGATGCATATTGGTTTTTTTTAAATTATAAAAGAGTGATTTTCATTAGATTTAAATTCTATGCATAGAAAGATGCATATTGGTTTTTTTAAATAAAAGAGTGATTTTCATTAGATTTAAATTCTATGCATAGAAAGATGCATATTGATTATTTTTTTATTATAAAAGAGTGATTTTCATTAGATTTAAATTATATCCATAGAAAGATGCAAATTGGTTATTTTTTTATTACAAAAGAGTCATTTTCATTAGATTTAAATTCTATGCATAGAAAGATGCATATTGGTTATTTTTTAAAAGAGTGATTTTCATTAGATATAAATTCTATGCATAGAAAGATGCATATTGGATAATTTTTTATTATAAAAGTGTGATTTTTATTAGAATTAAATTCCATAAAAGAATTTTTTTAATTATAAAAGTGTTACTTTTATCAATATTGATTTTTATGCATAAAATGATGCATAAAAGAATTTTTTTTATTATAAAAGTGTTACTTTCACCAATATTGATTTTTATGCATAAAAGAAAATTTTTATTATAAAAGTGTTACTTTTATCAAAACTGAATTTTTTACATAAATAGATGCATAAAAGGATTCTCTTTTATATAAAAGTATTATTTCCATAGAAGTTGGATTTTATGCATACAGAATTTTTATATCAAAATAAGAGTTCTCTTTCATCTTATGTTTAAATCGCATGAATATTGGTAAATGAATAAGTAAATACTCTGTGAGAGGAAATTCTACCGTTTCATATTCTCTAGGATGGTAATAAGAAAATTTAGAAAAACTATCAAAGTCAGAATTTTAGATAAATGATTAATTTATTTCTCATAGGAATTTATGATTAGTTTTAAATTCAGTTAAGCAAAATACTCAATGAATGAAATTCAGTAAAGTAGTAATTGAAACATTACCCTTCGAGAAAGTTAGTTCAGGGAGAACCTTTCCAGACTCAAACTTGAATCAAACTATGACCAAGACTTAATCTCCTTCGCCAGTTTCAAGAAAAGACGATGTGACCAGTTCAGGAAAATTTCACTCAAATCACCCACTGAATCTGAAATCAAGTTAAGACCCTTGATTCTGAGGAGGATCAAGGTTACAGAATTCATGAAATTCTTTTGGAATTTTAGACCTGTGATCTAGAAGTATTGGGATATAGATTTAGGATATACCCACTCTATTCAAAAGAAAATCTAAAGTGAAAACTTGCATAGAAACCCTGTTTTCTTAAAGCAATGTCTTACGCCAGAATGCTGGAGGGAGCATTTGGTATATGTGTTTTTCTAAGGGAAGTTCGGTTGTTGCAAGCTGGCGGGGAGTGTTCAAAGGACAGCTCACGCGGCAAAAACCTGCCCATGTCTTGACCAGCCTAGGTATGGTGAAAAATGGTGTGCTTCTGGTATACGATGGGCGAGGGTCGACGAAGCGGTCCCTGAGTGAAGTGCCAGGACACCTAAGGAGGATCCTGGAGGGTTCTCACCAGGCGATGCATGGGCTCGTGGTGCTTAGGACACCCATGCGTATGTCGTGGAAGATATATATATGTATGATGACGAGAAAATTATTGTAATCTATTACTGGATCTCGTTGACCTCCTGGTCTCAAGGGAGAGTCCAGAGTGATACTCTTTTGTGAGAAACAAGGATTGAATGAAAATTTTGAGTTATGACATCTGTAACCAATAATGGTTTATCAATGGATTGTTTTTTAAAGTTAAAGTTTAAAGAGGAGTGTGTGCGTATCTGTATTCTAAAGCAAAAGTTAAGAAAGGCATTCAATTATGGGTGGGTGAGTACTTGTTTGGTTCTACTAATTCCAGTGGTTGGGCGGTGGCTAACCCATGGGCCGGATGGGGTTAGGCTAGACTCAGTAGAGTTTTAATAATAAAATTGATAATAGGAGTACGCTTAGAACTCGAGTAGTTAATTAAAAGCCTGAAGACTTCTCTAATGAATAGATCAACGGCTGTGCCTGATTTAATTAGTAAAAAAGCGTTGATCCCTTCAAGTTAAGTCTATAATAGTTTCCCTTCTATATGGTTTATTCAGATGAAGGTTAGTTCAGTATCTTAACCTCTTTAGAAAAATTCGTTAAAAAAAAGGTGGAATCGTCCCCGTTTTCCGGGCATGGGGGAAACTTACCTGGTTTCAGTTTTCGGAATGACCACCAGCTTAGTCTCATGCATGGACATTCGAGGGTGAGGCCCTGAGTGAGAAACCCTACCCCGCGCAAGAGGAAGCTACTTCCGTTGCTACCATCTGGGAATCCGTCGATGCGCAGAGGGGGCAGTTGGGATCTCACAAATGGTATTAGAGCGCTGTTGTAAATTTACGTAACAGCAACAAAAATTGCTTAAAATTTTAAAGTAAATCTGGGAAATAATGTTTTCACTTGTGTTAATATTATGTTGAATGAACTTCAAAAATTGAAAACTCATAAATTGAATTGGAAATTTATAGATGGATACCCCGAATCTATCTGGCATTCCTGAACTCTCCCAGAGTCAGGATATGATAACCTTTTGCATTCGAGCACCTCATCAACTCTACTCTACAACTCGAGTAAGCAGAGTGAGACTTGCATGTCATTTTGAGAGTCTTTACTTTCCTGATCCTATTGAGCGATGTTCGTATATGTGGTTCTTTGGAGGACGATGTATTAATGTCAGTACCAGTCAGCGTTAGAGGTTCATGCAAAATATTTCCTTAGCCATGATTCTAATAAGGCTAGGGCTTGTTCAGCATGTACAACTCTTTGATCATTCACCGAGGAACTTCAAAAATTCATGCCGAGTTTTTAGGCATCTTAGCCACTTTATCCCTAGAAGTAGAATTATAGCACCTCTTTTTGTAATGAATCGTGTGTACTATGGTATGTCTCCTTTGCAGTTTCGCTTCTTTATGCATACATGATTGAGGCACTGATTTTGGGAGCCGTGATGCTGTTGAGAGATGTAATCGAGGTATTGTGTGTATGTTGGAAAGCACCCTAAAGGTGCAAGATATTGTCGCAAGATAGGAATGCCACATGTAATATTGAATGGTGTGTGAGTGTTGACCAAAAGAGTGGAAAAGGGAGTGCCACATGGATGATGATGTGTAAAGTGAGATAAGGCTAGAAAGCCTATATCATTGTATGGTTTGTGATATGCAATAGAAGAGATCAAGTGTTGAGTGTGCAATCTCCCTCTCTCTATCATGGAGTTTTTAGTATGGTTTAATCCACCTTAATTATGTTGCTTAATCATTGTCTATCACCATGATCAATCCCATTTTAGAATTGTTAACCTGGTATCAGAGCTTGGGTGGGCTCTTGCTCATGGTGGTGGTGGTGAATATTTATGTATAGCTTTTCTTGGTTATGAGCACTTTGATTAAGCATTATTTTGCAGAGGGCAGCACAACAACCTGTGCTCGGTCGAGAGTCAACATATCACCAAGCAGCAACAAACGGAGGCTAGAGTAAGAAGACGTGCACATGATAGAAGTAAAGCAACGTCGTGTAGCAAGCATGACTATTGTGAAGAGAGCTTAGCATGCATAGCTTGTAGTGCTCAGCAATAAAAGCACTGAAGCTTGGCGATCTCAATACTTGGCAACCTCACAAGCACAAAAGTAAAGAAAAGAGCACCACGCTCAGAGAACAAGAGAAGAAGCCAGCTATGAACTGCAGAGTGCAGGGCAGCGTGGAGAAGATGAAGGTTATACCTCAGGTTGCAAAAATAGCTTGGCACCACACAGTAGCACAATTAATGCATGGCTACTTGATGTTTGTCATAGAGTGACAGATACAAAATTTCAACGTGCAGGCCTAGTGTTTGGTGCCAGCATTGCAGAGGAAAACTTTAAAGATTAAAATTTCAACTCCACCCTTATTTTGTAAGGGTGAATTCATACCTTTCAAAATTAACCCTCGTTAACATGTAGAAAAGAATGCCACATATGCTTGTTTGTTGTTCTCATAAGGTATCCATTTATATGTGTTCACACATGGGTTCACTACCCGCCTTCATCCAAAATGAGTTGTATTTTTTTCTCTCTCCAGTTTCCTGAAATAGCGGGAAAATATCGGTTGTGGTGGCAAAAGCCATGCATGTTGATCATTATTTTTTATATTTTGTGGGTACCCTGCCCTTGCACACGGCATAAAAAAGATTGTATTTGTTTCACCCATGTATATGAGGGCAACCGTGCCCGAGCGTGCATGCTCAAAACGAGATGTGTATTAACCCATGGTATAAGGGTAACCTGCCCGAGCTCACCGAGAAGCTCAAAATGGTTGTTATGATGTGTGCATGAGCGATGCATGTTTGTGCATGCGCATGGGTTGGATCCCACCCAAATTTCTACCTTTAAATCGGACTCAGTGGCTCCGCTATGAGCGAGTCGGCTCAAAATGGACTTGGTGTCTAAGATGGTAGACACACACACACATGTTTGGTACTCCAATGTATCATTGAGGGGGAATGTTGAGAGGTAGCGATTGTGTTTTTTGCAATGCTACATTGATATGGGTGATGGATGATGGGTGAGTTGTAGAACACCTCGCTTAAGAGGGGGTGAGTAGTGGAATACCTCGATTAAGAGGGGGTGTTGAGAGATGTAATCACGGTATTGTGTCTATGTGGGAAAGCATCCTAAAGGTGCAAGATATTGTGGCAAGATAGGAATGCCACATGTAATATTGAATGGTGTGTGAGTGTTGACCAAAAGAGTGGAAAACGGAGTGCCACATGGATGATGATGTGTAAAGTGGGATAAGGCTAGAAAGCCTATATCATTGTATGGTTCATTGTGATATGCAACAGAAGAGATCAAGTGTTGAGTGAGAAATCTCCCTCTCTCTCTCATGGAGTTTTTAGTATGGTTTAATCCACCTTAATTATGTTGCTTAATCATTGTCTATCACCATGATCAATTCCATTTTAGGATTGTGAACAGATGCTCTATGTATATATCAAAAACTTTTGATAATAAACGATGTTTTGCAAAAACAAATTCCACATTGTTTTCATGATTGTGAATATGGTCAATAAAATTATCAAAGTAAATCTTGTTTCATGAAGTATGATGAAATAATTATCTGTTTAAAGAATAAATCACAAAAATTAAATAATCATAAATCTATTGTCAAAGTTAAGTTGACGAAAAATCTCGTTTTGTCAGAATCATGAGGTGTGCAACCCGTGCAAGGCAACCGGATCCTCTAACCGATGACGAAGAGTTAGATGTGGATGTTCGAAAAGCCCTGCACAGATCCCAACCTGGTCCCTTCAAGGGTGAAGGGGAGCAGTTAGGTGAAGTAGTGGAGAAGTGGATTGAGGCTATGGAAGAATACTTTGATGTAACTGGCTACAATGAGAGAAGCAAGATGGCTCTCGCCAGGTTAAAGATTGTGGAAACAGCCAGGGTCGCTTGGAGGAATAACTGCGAGACTAACCATCCTGACCGGAATACCCAGACCTGGACCAATCTTAAAGCTTACCTCAGAAAGAGGTTTTGTCCTCCAGGCTTCCTTGAAACTAAAATGACTGAGTTCTTGGAACTAAAGCAGGATAGCTGGACAATTCAAGAGTACCATCAAGCTTTTGCCCTTCTCAAATATTCCCCGTAATTGGATGAAGAGCAGCTGATGGTTGGCCAGATTCATTCAAGGAATGAACGAGCCATTGGAGACCTTAGTGAGAAGAATGCCACACCTATCTCAATGACTGAAGCTGTAAGAATGGAAAAGGACTTTGCCAAAGCCTTTGTTGTTAAGGTCCCGTTGAATCTTGCACCCTCTTACTTTAAAAATTCCAAACCTCGGGAAGTACTTCAAAATTTCCTCCCCCAAAGAGGTAGCAAGGCGCTCAAATAAGAATCAGGATATTGGGAGATTCAAAGTGAAGGAAGACCCTTCCCACATAACACTTTCTCAAGAGCCCCACCTCTTTCAAGGACTCAGACACTACAAGGGATCGGGCTCATACCCGCGCTCCTAGCCGCTAAAAATGACTTGTGAAAAAAAGTAGCGGGCCCGTGTATCAGCGCGTGTATTATCGCGGCCACAGACATGCGTGTAAAAGCGCGTGTACAGGACCTCTCAGACGCGCTTATACACGGGTGTATAGCCACATTCTTTTCTCAGACGCGTTGATACATGCGACTATACACGCTTTTCTTTAATTTAGACGTGCTTATACACGAGTATATAGCCGCGTTCAGTTCAGTTCAGATGTCTCAGACGCATTGATACCTGCGTCTATACACGTTTCTTTAATTTAGATGCGCTTATACACGCGTAATTGTTAGTTTTGACGCATTAATACACGCGTATTTTACAGATTATCCGTGTAAATACACGCGAGTTTTAGCAGTTCTGACGTGTTTATACACGCGAACAGAGAGCAAAAAAAAATGTCAAAATGAATCCGGTAGACACAAAGTTAAAAGCTAAAGAACGTGAATGGTTAAGTGATTATGATGATTTATTCCCAGTAGAATTCACAGAGATGCCTCCAATTCGAGAAGTAGATCATGAGATAGAATTGACCCCCCCGGAGCTCAGCCACCAGTGGCCCGACTCAGTGTTTCACCTTGGGGTGCACCAGTTCTCTTTCAGAAAAAGAAAGATGGAACGCTAAGACTCTGTGTGGACTACAGAGGCCTCAATCAGCTCTGACAGTTAAGAATAAGTATCCTATCCCTAGAATTGATGAGCTTGTGGACAGGCTAAGTGGAGCCCAGATCTTCACAAAGATAGATCTCAAATCAGGGTATTATCAGATCAAGATTCATGAGCAAGATATCCCAAAGATAGCCCCATCAATACTCGGTATGGGCATTACGAATTCACTGTCATGCCATTTGGATTGTTTGACAAATGCCCGAGCTACATTCAATCGCTTAATGCAAGAGATTCTCAGAGAATACTTGGATGATTTTGTTCTTGTTTTCTTTGATGATATTTTGATTTACTCAAAGAATGCAGCTGACCATGAAGCTCATGTCAGAAAAGTTCTTGAGATTCTAAGGAAGCACCAACTCTTTGTAAAAAAGAGCAAATGCACTTTCGCTGCCGTGACCATGTTGAATACTTGGGCTTTCTCCAGATTTCGCTAAAGTCCAAGCAGTCATAGATTGGCCTGAACCAAAGACAGTGAAAGAAGTTAGAAGATTCTTGGGATTGACTCGTTGGTATAGAATTTTTATACCAAAGTATGCTCTCATAGCTTCCCCCTGACTAATCTTCTCCAGAAGAATACCCGGTTTCAATGGTCTGCCAAGTGCTAGAGTGCTCTTGATAAGCTAAAGACCGCCTTGGTAATCAATCCCGTTCTGAAGTTGCCAGATTTCTCTCTACCCTTTGAGGTAGTGGTTTTTCCCTAGGAGGTGCACTCATGCAGTGGCCTATGAATCCCGAAAGCTCAAAACGCATGAGAGAAATTGTGCTATCCACGATTTGGAGCTATTTTGAGTAGTATATACCCTGAAGTTGTGGAGACATTACCTACTATTGGGTCAAAGATTCACATTCATCAGAGCTTAAAGTGGATCTTCACTCAGAAGGATCTCAACATGCGCCAAAGAAGGTGGATGCAGACCCTACAGGAATTTGATTTTGAAATCAAGTACCACCCAGGCAAAGAAAATGTGGTTAAAGATGCCCTCAGCAGAAAAGCAATTACTGTAGTGTCAAATCCTTTTATTATTAAAGCAAGAGAGAAGATCATGCAGGATAGATTCTTTGGCCCTATTGCTACCCTACCTATGCAGGAAAGCAAAACTCCACAGGAGTTGAACCGAGTTCAATGGTACAGCCTGGATGATGGAATTATGTATTATAATCACAAGCTATGCATTTCCAATGATGAGGGAACTAAGGGTCCAATTCTAAATGAAGCCCATGACAGCCTTATTGCAGGACATCCAAGTTTCATCAAAACCTACATGTCTGTGAAGAAAAGCTTCTTTTGGCCTGGTCTAAAAAAGGATGTGCTTATTCATGTACGTCAATGTCTGAGCTGTCAAAAAAAAGTCAAGGCTGTGAGAGAGAGTAAAAATGCCTGGGAAGTTACATCCATTAGACATCCCCCAGATGAAGTGGGAATGTATCAGCAGTATGGATTTTATTACTGGAATACCTTCAGTGCAATCAAGTTATAACTCCATCTTCATGGTAGGTTATAGACTAACCAAAGTTGCCCATCTGATTCCAGTAAAAGAAACATACACTGCAGTGGATGTGGCTAGAGTGTTCCTCAAGGAAATCTTCAGATTGCATGGCCTACCCAGAAGAATAGTAAGTGATCGAGACCCCAAATTCACGTCACGATTCTGGACTGCATTTTTCAAAGCAGTAGGAACTTTCTTGGATCTTAGCACAGCTTACCACCTTGAGACTGATGGTCAAACTGAAAGGGTGAACCAAGTAATCGAAGATATACTTTGGTCTTACGCCAGAATGCTGGAGGGAGCATTTGGTATAAGTGTTTTTCTAAAGGAAGTTTGGTTTGACCAGCCTGGGTATGGTGAAAAATGGTGTGCTTCCAATACGATGGGTGAGGGCCGACGAAGCGGTCCCTGAGTGAAGTTCCAGGACACCTAAGGAGGATCGTGGATGCATGGGCTCGTGGTGCTTAGGACACCCATGCGTATATCATGGAAGATATATATATATATGTGGATGAGAAAATTATTGTAATCTGTTATTTACTGGATCTCGTTTGCTGACTTGCTAATCTCAACGGAGAGTCCAGAGTGATACTATTTTGTGAGAAACAAGGATTGAATGGAAATTTTGAGTTATGACATTTGTAACCAATAATTGTTTATCAATGGATTGTTTTTAAAAGTTAAAGTTTAAAGAGGAGTGTGTGCGTATCTGTATTCTAAAGCAAAAGTTAAGAAAGGCATTCAATTATGGGTGGGTGAGTACTTGTCTGGTTCTACTAATTCCAGTGGTTGGGCGGTGGCTAGCCCATGGGCCGGATGGGGTTAGGCTAGAATCAGTAGAGTTTTAATAATAAAATTGATTAATAGGAGTACGCTTAGAACTTGAGTAGTTAAATAAAAGCCTGAAGACTTCTCGAATGAATAGATCAACAGCTGTGCCTGATTCAATTAGGAAAAAAGCGTTGATCCCTTCAAGTTAAGTCTGTAATAGTTTCCCTTCTATCTGGTTTATTGAGATGAAGGTTAGTTCAGTATCTTGACCTCGTAAGAAAAATTCGTTAAGAAAATAAATCATGGAATCATCCCCGTTTTCCGGGCATGGGAAGTTTTCCCAGTTTCGGTTTTCGGAATGACCACCAGCTTAGTCTCGTGCTCGAACATTCGAGGGCGAGGCCCCGAGTGAGAAACCCTGCCCCACGCAAGAGGAAGCTACTTCCGCTGCTACTATCCGGGAATCCGGTGCGTAGAGGGGACAATTGTGATCTCACATGTGTGTACTCTTATCTTTGTATATGGTGTGTTGAGTGTTGTGTGAAGAAGATGAAGATTTTCAGCCTCTCACCTTGTGTGTTCTCTTTTTTAGAGTTTTGTGAGTGTTTGTGTGCTTGCAAGAGCTCAAGCTCTCTTCTCCCGTGCATCTTTTCAGCCCCGAGTGTGGATCCCCGCCCTGCGTGCGGGAGGCCGAGGCCACCACTTCCATCATTGGCAGGGCACCGCGGAGGGAGAAGGGACCTCACAGCACACCGATCCCAACTTGGTCCCTTCAAGGGTGAAGGGGAACAATTAGGAGAAGTAGTGGAAAAATGGATCAAGGCAATGGAAGAGTATTTTGATGTAACCGGTTATAACAAGAAGAGCAAGATGGCTCTCGCCCCACAGATTGAAAATTGTGGAAACGGCCAGGGTCGCATGGAGAGCAAGATGGCTCTCGCCAGATTGAAAATTGTGGAAATGACCAGGGTCGCATGGAGGAACCATTGCAAGACAAACCGTCTCGACCGAAATACCCAGACCTGGTCAGATCTTAAAGCTTACCTCATGAAGAGGTTCTGTCCTCCGGGCTTCCTGGAAACCAAAATGAATGAGCTCTTAGAACTAAAGCAGAGGATAGCCGGATGATTGAAGAATACCATCAGGCGTTTGCCCTTCTCTTGAAATATTCTCCACTTTTGGATGAAGAGCAGCTGATGGCCAGATTCATTCGAGGGATGAACGAGCCATTGGACACTTTAGTGAAAAATGCCAAACTAGTCTCAATGGCAGAAGCTGTGAGAATGGCAAAGGACTTTGCCAAAGCATTTGTTGTTAAGATCCTGGGTGCCGAAGCCTGCACCCTCAAACTTTAAAAGGTTCCAAACCCCAGGAAGTGCTTCAAACTTTCCACCCCCAAAGAGGCAGCAAGGCCCTAATTAGAATCAAGATGCTGGGAAATTTAGAAGTGAAGGAAGACCCTTCCCTTAGAATGCTTTCTCACGAGCCCCACCTCTTTAAAGGATTTAGAGGGATGAGCTTAGAAGTGAGAACAAGTGTTTTGGGTGTCAAGGTTTTGTTCACCAGCTAAAAGACTGCCCGACTCCTGCCATGTCAAGAGGACAGGGAAGTCCAAGACCTAGAGTGCAGAGACCAGCCCCTTCGTATCAGTCACAAATCAGGGTCCGTCTCACCAAAATCAGGGCAATCCCAGGAGGACTCCAACTCAACCATCTATCTATGTTCAGAGTAATCTCAGAACTCCCTCCCAGAACTAGGGTAACCAAAGAGAAATAATTCTGCCCGAATCTACAGCAACCCGAGCAATTACAATAGCAGAAGTAGTGGAAGAGGAAAGAGGTTAGATTTATGCTGCGATTGAAAACCAAGGGCCAAATCATCAATTCTCTGTCATCCATGCTCCAGCTAAGTATAAGGGTAAGCCATTTAAGCTTTTGATTGATTCAAGTAGTACTCATTCATTTATTTCCCCAGGATGCTTGCGTAAGCTAGTCTTAGAACAGAAATCAAGGAAACCTATGCAAGTTGAATTGGCCAGTGGGAAGATTCTTTTAACTCACCATCAGACAGATCGTATTCAATTTAATCTAGATGGGAATGTAAGTGACTGCTAGAGTTCAAAGTCTTACCTTTGGGAGTTTTCAACGGAATCCTTAGAATGGATTGGCTCCACAAAAATCAAGCTAACATTCACTATCACAATGGAACCATTTCCTTCCGTGACTTTCACGAGAACAAAGTTCAAGGAACTAGAATTTTCAGATCCCTAGAAATGCAATTAATAAAAACTTCTAGGTTACTAAAAGGACTTAGAAAGAAGCAGCTCATTTATGTTGTCAAAATGAATCCGGTAGACACAAAGTCAAAGGCTAAAGAACCAGAATGGTTAAGTGAGTATGATGATTTATTCTCAGCAGAGCTAATTGAGATGCCTCGGATTCGAGAAGTAGATCATGAGATAGAATTGACCCCCGGAGCTCATGTACAAAATGCCAGTCCTTGAAGCCATTGAACTCAAGGGATAGCTTAGGCAGCTGTTAGAACAAGGGTTTGTAAAACCTAGTGTTTCACCTTGGGGAGCGCCAATTCTCTTTCAGAAAAAGAAGGATGGAACATTAAGACTCTATGTGGATTACAGAGGTCTTAATCAGCTGACAGTTAAGAATAAGTATCCTATCCCTAGAATTGATGAGCTTTTGGACAGGCTAAATGGAGCCCAGATCTTCACAAAGATAGATCTCAAATCAAGGTATTACCAGATCAGGACTAATGATCAAGATATCCCAAAGACAGCCATCAATACTCGGTATGGGCACTATGAATTTACTGTCGTGTCGTTTGGATTGACAAATTCCCCAGCTACATTCAATCGCCTAATGGAGGACATTCTTAGAGAATACTTGGATGATTTTGTTCTTTTTTTCTTTGATGATATTGTAAGTTACTCAAAGAATGCAGCTGACCATTAAGCTCACGTCCGTAAAGTTCTTGACATTCTAAGGAAGCACCAACTCTTTGCAAAAAAGAGCAAATGCACTTTCTCTGTCGACCATGTTGAATACTTGGGCTTTCTTGTATCCAAGGATGGAATTTCTCTAGATTCCGCTAAAGTCCAAGTAGTACACAGATTGGCCTGAATCAAACACAGTGAAAGAAGTCAGGGGATTCTTGGGATTAACTAGTTGGTATATAATTTTTATGCCTAAGTATGCTCTCATAGCTTCCCCCCTCACTAATCTTCTCAAGAAGAATACCCCGTTTCAATGGTCTGCCAGGTGTTAGAGTGCTTTTAATAAGCTGAAGGCCGCCTTGGTAACCAATCTCGTTCTGAAGTTGCCAGATTTCTCTCTACCCTTTGAGGTAGTACCTGATGCCAGTGGTTCTGCCCTAGGAGGTGCGCTCACGCAGGAAGGTCATGCAAAGGCCTATGAATCCCGAAAACTCAGAACGCATGAGAGAAATTATGCTCTCCAAGGCCTGAAGCTATTTTCAGTAGTCAATGCCCTGGAGTTGTGGAGACATTATCTATTGGGTCAAAGATTCACTTTGATGTGATAGATCATCAGAGCTTAAAGTGGATCTTCACTCAAAAGGATCTCAACATGCACCAAAGAAGGTGGATGCAAACCCTGTAGGAATTTGATTTTGAAATCAAGTACCACCAAGGCAAAGAAAATGTGGTAGCAAATGCCCTCAGCAAAAAAGCCTCCTTGCTTGCAAACATACTGGTGTCAAATCCATTGATTAATGAAGGAAGAGAGAAGATCATGCAAGATAGATTCTTTGGACCTATTGCTACCCTACTTATGCAGGAAAGCAAAACTCCTCAGGAGTTGAACCGAGTTCAAGAGTACAGCCTGGATGAAGGAATTATGTATTATAATAGCAGGCTATGCATTCCCAATGATGAGGGAACTAAGGGGTTGAATTCTGAATGAAGCCCATGATAGCCTTATAGCAGGACATTCAGGTTTAATCGAGACCTACATGTTTGTAAAGAAAAGCTTCTTTTGGCCTCGACTAAAAAAGGATGTACTTAATCATGTATGTCAATGCTTGATATGTCAAAAGGTCAAAGCCGAGAGAGTAAAAATGCTTGGGAAGTTACATCCATTAAACATCCCCCCAGATGCAGCGAGAATGTTTTAGTATGGATTTTATTACTGGACTACCTTCTATGCAATCAGGTTACAACTCCATCTTCGTGGTAGTTGACAGACTAACCAAAGTTGCCCATCTAATTCCACTAAAAGAAACCTACACTGTAGTGGATGTGGCCAAAGTGTTCTTCAAGGAAATCTTTAGATTGCATGGCCTACCCAGGAGAATAGTAAGTGATCGACATCCCAAATTCGCGTCAAGATTTTGGATTGCATTCTTCGAAGCAGTAGGAACTTTCTTGGATCTCAGCACAACTTACCACCTCGAGACCGATGGTCAATTAGAAAGGGTGAACCAAGTAATTGAAGATATACTTTGGTCATGCTGTGGCACGGAACCCAAGAAGTGGCTAAGCTGTCTGCACACCTAGTCGAATTTGCCCACATTGCTTCTTATCACCGAAGTATCGGGATGAGCCCTTTTAAAGCTCTGTATGGACAAGACTGCCTAACACCATTAACTTGGTCCGACCCATTGATTAGGGATTGAGATTGTCAGACAGATGCTTGACAACATGGCCGCAAGGATATAAAAGCTGCCCAGGATAGACAAAAGCAGTATGCAGATAAGAAGAGGTCAGGTAGAAAATTCAAAGAAGCAAATATGGTCTTCATTCGAGTACGCCCCAAAAGAAGTTCTCTATCTCTTGGGGAAGTACAAGAAGTTATCCCCCAGATAGTGTCGGCCATATTTGATTACAAAGAAAGTAGGTGACTTAGCCTATGAACTTCTTTTGCCTCCTCATCTCAAATTACATAATGTATTTCATGTCAGCCTACTTAAGAAGTATGTACCGAGCCCGAATCATGTGCTTAATGATGGACTCTTAACTTCTTCAACCCAAGGGCAGATGGAACTCCAACTTGAAGAAATCCTTGATGTTCAAGAGAAGGTTCTTAGGAACAGAATTCTGAGAGAATTATTATTCAAATGGAAGTTCTATCCTTTTGAAGATGCCACCTGGGGGAGAAAGAAGCCGAATTGATGCAGGATTACCCCCAGTTTGCGAGATGAGGACATCTCGTGTTTTCAAGTGGGAGAGGATGTAAGATTTCTCCCGAGCCCCTCAAGATGTCCAGTTTCTTCCCTTGTAATCAATCCCCTTTTGAGAATAATAAAAGATCTTATTTCTACTTGTTTTGGCCTAAAGAGAGAAAATGTTCTAGAGAGAGGTAATTCAGATTTTAGATATGTTTCGATGGAAAAATATCCCTTCTTATTAAAATAAATTTTCCCAAAATAAAATTTTAAAAAGAAATTCCTAAGGTGCATTAGAAATAAACCATAATGTGCACAAAAGACCTTAGCCTAAGGGCCCCTCTTTTCAAAAAAATTTGGATTAAGGTCCAAACAAAGGTTTGACAGGCCAATGAGATTGATCCAAATGTAGGGAGGAGATAAATTGAAGAATAAAAGAACCCCCCCCCCCAAAAAAAAATGAGTAAATGCTCACACATAAGATGAAGAGTGGACCAAGGACGAAAGAAAAGAATTAAAAAATTGAATTTTGACACCTGTGTGGGGATCTCCCCTCATGAAGTAGGTGCCATTTTATCATCATTACCCCCAATTTTTAATCAATAAAATGAGATATTTTCATCTCTCCTCTCTCCTGTTTCAAATCTAGATCCAAAAAGTAAGCTGAACTGACCCAGAAATGGTCAAAAAGTGACCAAACTAATCTGAAAAATTCTAGAATCAGTTTGCTTGGTTAGAGGCTCACTTTTTCCTATAAATAGAAGCCTCCTCCTTTTGTGAAAGCTTAATGATGTTTATGCACTGTTACTCTACTCCTGTCTTGAGCCATCTACATTGAATTTTTTAATAATTCAATTGTTTTTGGCCTAATCGTCTCCAAAGTAAATTATTGGCCCACTATTGCTTCAAACAAGAGTAAAACCCTCAATCCCTCAAGCCAAAGGAGAGCTTACAAGCTCCATGTAAGCTAATTTTCTTACTTTGTTTATGAATTTTAATGAAAAATCTATGGTTTTCTTGATTTTTATGTTTTGCAAGAAATGATTGAATTAAATTCAAATGCTATGCCTTTGATGAAAAGGCCACCCCCTTCTCTTCTTTACATTCTAACCTTTCTTAATCCTTGAAAGCTTAACTAAGTGATTAATTAAACTCTTCTTATTGTTTACTCTCGTAAATTTAGAAAATTGTGTAGATTAGAGTTCTATAATTTTAAATTAGGTTAATTAAGTTAAGTGAAGAAAGATAAAAGCGAGAAATGGTCAGCCATACAAAGGAGGTTACGACAAAATTTTCCATAATTTTGTGAAAAAGAAAGTTTGTTTTTATGTTATTCCAAAAGAGTAATTCCCACTATTTTTGCATCTAAAAGAAATATTCTAATTATTCCATGTACATATTCACCTATGAATATGCATGGATATCACTGATATTAATTATTAAATTTGATTTCTATGTATACAAAGATGCATAAATGAATTTATTTATTATAAAAGTGTTATTCTTATTAAATTTGATTTCTATGCATAGAAAGATGCATAAAGGAATTTTTTTATTACAAAAGTGTTATTCTTTATAAAATTGATTTCTATGCATAAAAAGATGCATAAAGAATTTTTTTTTACAAAAGTGTTATTCTTATTAAAATTGATTTCTATGCATAGAAAGCTACATTAAGGAATTTTTTTTTATTACAAAAGTGTTATTCTTATTAAAATTGATTTCTATGCATAGAAAGATGCATAAAGGAATTTTTTTACTATAAAAGTGTTATTCTTATTAAAATTGATTTCTAGCATAGAGAGTTGCATAAAGGAATTTTTTTAATTACAAAAGTGTTATTCTTATTAAAATTGATTTTTATACATAGAAAGATGCATAAAGGAATTTTTTTAATTATAAAAGTGTTATTCTTATTAAAATTGATTTCTATGCATAGAAAGATGCAAAAGGAAATTTTTTCATTGAAAAAGTGTTATTCTTATTAAATTTGATTTTTATATATAGAAAGATGCATAAAGAATTTTTATATCAAAATTAGAATTCTCTTAAATTCTATGAGTATTTGATAAATGAATAATTAAATACTCTAAGAGAGAAATTTCTATCGTTTTATATTCACACGGATTGTAAAAAGAAAATTCAAGAAATCTATTGAGATCGAAATATTCAGATAAATGATTAATTTATTCCTCATTAGAATTTGTAACTAATTTAGAAATAAGTTAAGTTAATATTCAAAGAAAGAAATTCAGTAAAATAGTCTGACCAGTTTAGAAAAATACACTCAAAACTCCCACCAAATCTGAAACTAAGTTTGAGGCCCTTCCAATTGATTTGTGGATCAAGGTTATAGAATTCGAGGAAATCTGGTATGAAATTCTGAATTCCGATCAAGAAGTTTTGGGGATATTGATTCAAGAAATACTCCTTGTATTCAAAAGAAAATCAAATTCAAAACTTGCTTAGAGACCCTATTTTCTTAAAGGAATGTCTTACGCTAAAATGCTGGATGGAGCATTTGGTATATGTTTTTCTAAGGGAAGTTTGGTTGCAATAGCTGGCGGGGAGTGTTCAAAGGACGACTCACGCGGCAAAGCCTGCCCAGGGCTTGAGCAGCCTCGGTATGGTTGAAAACTGGTGCGCTTCCGGTACGATGAGCGAGGACCGATAAAGCGGTCTCTAAGTGAAGTGCCATGATACCTAAGGAGGATCCTGGAGGGTTCTAATCAGGAGATGCACGGGCTCACGGTGGCTATGACACCCATGCGTATGTTGTGGAAGATATGTATGATGGACGAAATGATTATTGTAATCTGTTATTACTGGATCTCGTTGTTGATGACCACTTGGTCTCAACGGAGAGTCTAGAGTGATACTGTTTTTTGAGAAACAAGGGACTGGATGGAATTTTTGAGTTATGACATCTGTAACCAATAACTGTTTGCCAATGGATTATTTTATATGTTAAAGTTTTAAAGAGGAGTGTGTGTGTATCTGTATTCGAAAGAAAAAGTTAAGAAAGGCATTCAATTATGGGTGGGTGAGTAATTGTCTGGTTCTACTTATTCCAGTGAGACTGGATGGTGGCTAACCCATGGACCCGATGGGGTTAGGTTGGAATTAGTGGAATTTTAATAATTAAATTGAAATAATAAGAATACGCTTAGAATTTGAGTAGTTAAATAAAAACCGGAAGAATTCCTCAAATGAGTAGATCAATGGCTGTGCCTAACTTCCGTTAGGAAAAAAGCGTTGATTTCCTCAAATGATTAGATCAACGACTGTGTCTGATTTCGGTTAGGAAAAAAGCATTGATTTCTTCAAACTAAGTCAGTGATAGTTTTCCTTCTATCTAGTTTAATCAGGTGAAGGATAGTTTAGTCTCTTGACCCCATTAGAAAATTCATTAAGAAAATCAAAAAGGTGGAATCGTCCTCGTTTTTCGGGCAAGGAAAATTTTCTCGGTTTTGGTTTCGGAATGACCACCACATTAGTCTCGTGTCTGGACATTCAAGGGCAAGGCTCTAAGTGAGAGACCTTGCCCCTCGCAAGAGGAAGCTACTTCCGCTGCTAGCAACCAGGAATCCGGTGTGCGGAGGGGGCAGAGCGGTCTCACATGCTACCATTGCAAAACCCCCATATTTTGCCTTCGTACTTGACAAGGCAACAGTTGGCTGCTTCTTGCTACTCCATGTCACAACACCTATCCAAAGGAGAACATAAATCCACTCGTAGATCTCCTATCTATAATACTACGAGCCCAATTTGCATCGGTGTATCGAAACACTTATAACTCCATACTACCAACCTCATAAAAGAGACCATAGTCTACTGTAGACTTCACATAGCACAATGTGCACCTCACACCATCCAAATGTGGCTTCTGAGGAAAGGATCATGACTACCCATATACCGAGGATATAACTGCAGCTCTTTACTGGCAATATATACGAGTAAATCTAAGACCTTGAAATTATAAGCAAAAATGCTATCCAAATGATGAATTCAAATGTGGTTGATATGATTTTAAAACTTTGGTTGAGAACTGATGATTTGATTTGGATTCTGATTGAAAAACGATGATTCTTGAATTTTTGTTGAAAAGCGATAAGCTGAGCAAAACCACAATGAGGATGAATGGGACAAGTCCCTGTGATGATGTTCGTAATTGGAATGACGATAATGACTTCAGCAAATCACTATGAGATTAGTGGATTGTGCTGACAGATTGCTACTATTAGCACTTGACCCAGTGGATCAAGTTAAGGGATGACAAATTAAAATCTGTATAATTGAACTTCCCATGGAGGACTACTCAGATAAAAATTTCGATCTAATGGACCATTATTGTGTTAAAGATGTGAATGATATGATCTGAATGAATTGTTATCTGATGATGAGTTCTATATAAGGGATATTATATCCCAGGATTATGTTGGGTTGACCAAACTATAAGGAACCCCAGAATCATTTGGATCTTAATGGTGGAAAGAGTTGTCCTCTAGTTTGCGAGATGAGGACATCTTGCGTTTTTTAAGTGGGGTAGGATGTAAGATTCCTCACTCTAGCTTTTGAGGTGTACAGGTGTAAGAACCTTCCCTTCTAATCTTAAAATTATTCCCCTCCTCTCTGAAATAAAAGAAAGATCCTGTTTTGGCCTGGATAGAGAAAATGTCTAGAGGGAGGTAATTCAAAATTGAGATATTTTTGGATATAAAAATCCTCCTAATGTCTAAAATGGTTTCCCCTGAAATAAAAATTCAAAAAGAACTTTCCAATGTGCAATTGGAATTAATTGAAAATAGGTATAAAGGACCTTAGCATAAGGGTCCAGATTTTCATAAGTTTTTGGATTATGGTCCAACTAAGGTTCCTGTGGGCCATTAGGATCAATCCAAGTGTAGGGAGGAGATAAATTGAAGAATAAAAGAAAAACGCCCCAAAAATGAGTAAATGCTCACATAAGATGAAGAGTGGACTAAGGACCAAAGAAAACAATTTAAAAAATCATTTTTGACACCTCAGTGTGGGGATCTCCCCTCATGAACTAGGCACCTTTTTCTCATCATTACCCCCAATTTTTAATCAATAAAATGAGATATTTTTATCTCTCCTCTCTCCTATTTCAAACTAGATCCAAAAAGTAAGCTGAACTGACACAAAAATGGTCAAAAATTGACCAAACTGATGTGAAAAATTCTAGAATCAGTTTGCTTGGTTAGAGGCTCACTTTTTCCTATAAATAGAAGCCTCCCCCTTTAAAAAAGCTTAATGGTATTTATACACTGTTACTCTACTCCTGTGTCCTGAGCCATCTACATTGAATTTTCTAATAATTCAATTGTTTTTGGCCTAATCCTCTCCAAAGTGAATTGGTCGCCACTCTTGCTTCAAACAAGAGTAGCTCCATGAAAGCTAAATTTCTTACTTGTTTATAAATTTTTAATGAAAAATCTATGGTTTTCATGACAGATGTCTGAATTAAATTCAATTGCTATGCCTTTGATGAAAAGGCCATCCCTCTTCTCTTCTTTACATTTCAACCTTTCTTAATCCTAGAAAGATTAACTAGGTGATTAATTAAACTCTTCTTATTGTTTACTCTCTTGAATCTAGAAAATTATGTAGATTAGAGTTCTATAATTCTAAATTGGGTTAATTAAGTTAAAAATAAAAAGATAAAAATGAGAAATGGTCAGCCAAAAAATGAGAAATGGTCAGCCAAACAAAGGAGGTTATGGCAAACTTTTCTAGAATTTCGTCAAAAAGAAATTTTGTTTTTATGTTATTCCAAAAGAATAATTCCCACCATTTTTGGATCTAAAAGAGATATTCTAATTATCCATGTACATATTCACATATGAATATGCATGGATATCACTGATATTAAGTATTAAAATTGACTTCTATGCATAGAAAGATGCATAAAGGAATTGTTTTTATTACAAAAGTGTTATTCTTATTAAAACTGATTTCTATGCATAGAAAGATGCATAAAGGAATTTTTTTATGACATAAGTGTTATTCTTATTAAATTTGACTTTTTATGCATAGAAAGATGCATAAAGGAACTTTTTTATTACAAAAGTGTCATTCTTATTAAAATTGATTTTTATGCATAGAAAGATGCATAAAGGAAATTTTTTTATTACAAAAGTGTTATTTATGAAAATTGGTTTTTATGCATACAAAGATGCATAAAGGAAATTTTTTGATTACAAAAGTGTTATTCTTATTAAAATTGATTTTTATGCATAGAAAGATGCGTAAAGGAATTTTTTTAACTACAAAAGTGTTATCCTTATTAAAATTGATTTTTATGCATAGAAAGATGCATAAAGAAATTTTTTTATTACAAAAGTGTTATTCTTATTAAAATTGATTTTTATGCATAGAAAGATGCATAAAGGAATTTTTTTAATTATAAAAGTGTCATTCTTATTAAAATTTATTTTTATGCATAGAAAGATGCGTAAAGGAGTTTTTTTAACTACAAAGTGTTATTCCTATTAAATTTTATTCTATGCATAAAAGGATTTTTATTTCATATAAAAGTGTTATTCCCATTGAAGTTATTTTTTATGCATAAATAGATGCATAAAGAATTTTTATATCAAAATTAGAATTCTCTTAAATTCTATGTTTAAATTCTATGAGTATTTGATAAATGAATAATTAAATACTCTAAGAGAGAAATTTCTATCGTTTTATATCCACACGAAAATCTATCGAGAACGAAATATTCAAATAAATGATTAATTTATTTCTCATTGGAATTCGTATCTAACTTAGAAATCAGTTAACTGAATACTCAAAGAAAGAAATTCAGTAAAATAGTAACTGAATTATCAAACCTTTTCGAGAAAGATAGTTCAGGAAAAATCTTATTCGACTCGAACCTTGAATCAGACTATGACTAAGACCAAACTCTTTCGTCAATTTCGAGGAAAGAAGGTGTGACGAGTTTAGAAAAATTCACTCAATACTCCCACAAAATCTAAAACTACGTTTGAGACCCTTCGAATTGATCTATGGATCAAGGTTATAGAATTCGAGGAATTCTGGTATGAAATTCAGAATTTCGATCAAGGAGTTTTGGGGATACTGATTCAAGAAATACTCTTGTATTCAAAAGAAAATCAAACTGAAAACTTGCATAGAAACCTTGTTTTCTTAAAGGATTGTCTTACACCAGAATGCTGGTAGGAGCAATTGGTCTATGTTTTTCTAATGGAAGTTTGGTTGCGATCATCTGGAGGGGAGTGTTCAAAGGACGGCTCACGTGGCAAAACCTTTTTAGGTCTTGACTAACCTCGGTATGGTTGAAAAATGGTGCGCTTCCGGTACGATGGGCGAGGGCCGACGAAGCGGTCCCTGAGTGAATAGATGTGATGTCATGTGAATCCGGATGTAAATGAATGATATGGATGTGAAGAATGGATGTGGATATGTATGTGAAAGAATGGATGTGAATGTGTATGTGAAGAATGTATGTGGATGTGTATGTGATGAATGCATGTGAATGTGTATGTGAAGAATGTATGTCAAAGAATGTATGTCAAAGAATGTATGTGAAGAATGTATGTGGATGTGTATGTGAATGTGTATGTGAAGAATGTATGTGGATGTGTATGTGAAGAATGGATGTGAATATATATGTGAAAGAATGGATGTGAATGTGTATGTGAAAGAATGGATGTGGATGTGCATGTGAAGAATGGATGTGGATGTGTATGTGAAGAATGTGAAGAATGGATGTGAATGTGTATGTGAAGAATGGATCTGGATATGTATGTGAAAGAATGGATGTGGATACGTATGTGAAGAATAGATGTGAATATGTATGTGAAAGAATGGATGTGAATGCGTATGTGAAGAATGGTTGTGGATATGTATGTAAAAGAATGGATGTGAATGTGTATGTGAAGAATGGATGTGGATATGTATGTGAAAGAATGGATGTGGATATGTATGAGAAGAATGGATGTGGATGTGTATGTGAAGAATGGATGTGGATGTGTACGTGAAGAATGGATGTGGATGTGTATATGAAGAATAGATGTGGATGTGTATGTGAAAGAATGGACGTGGATGTGTATGTGAAAGAATGAATGCGGATGTGTATGTGAAAGAATGTGATGTAATGTGACATGAATATATGTGGATGTGAAGTGATAGATATGAATGTATGGATAAATGTGGGTAGTCATACATGTGAACAATTGGATGGATGTGGATGAATGAGATGAGATGTGTATGAATGAGATATGATGTGGATAGATGTGATGTGATGTGAATCGGGATGTGAATGAATGAGATGTGATGTGAAATGGATGTGATATAAATTGCGATAGATGTGAATGGATGATATGTGATGTGAATGAATGAGATGTGGATATGGGTAGATGCGAGTGGATGAGATCTGATGAGGATAAATGAGGAAAGATGTGATGAGATGAAAATGATGTGATTGGATGAGAATGGGAATTATACATATGAAATGGATGTGGATTGATGTGGAACAATGTGGAAAGGCGAGAGTTCGTTATAGAAACTGTATTTATGAAATGTTTTTAAATGACTATTTTATGTTAAGAATGCTGAGGAAGCATTATGACCATTTTGTGAATGAGGTCATGGAGACCTAGCTGATAAAGCTGCAATAGCTCACAGATAGTCAATGGAGAACGTCTTGCGTAGCAAGGTCGGCTGAGTTCTTGACCAATTTAAATGGTGAGCTTTTGGTACGATGGATGAGGTACCAAGGAAGTGGCCTATAAGTGAAGCAGCCTATGAGTGAAGCGGCCTATGAGTGAAGCGCTAGGTGACCTGCGAAAGATCCTAGAGGGTGCTGACCATACGGTGCTCGGGCTATGGGTTGCCGAAGATACCCGCACATGCATCGTGGAAGATATTGGAATAAGGAGTAAGAGTTGTTTTCTGAATTCGAGCATGGATCTAGTTGATTGACCTTGCTGGTCCTCAATGGATGAGTCCATGGCTCTTTTATATGGATCAGTTGGTTGATCTAGCTGATCTTCAATGGAGATTCTATTTTGATTTTTATAAGTGAATATATTGCCAGGTACTATGAGCTAGGAACTATCGAAAAGGCCCCTGAGCGTTTTGGTTGCCAATGATGCCATAGGTATACCGATGAAGGAAAAATTAGAAATTAGGATTCAACTAGATATTTTGGAGGATTATGATCAATGATACTATAGTTTCATTAAAAGACTGTTTTAAAGACAGTTGAGTCTGTGAAAAAGGCAATTTCATTTTGGGTATGTAAGTGGTATGACTCGTTTTAAGTTTGCATGAATATTTGGCTCTAGGGAGCGTGGGAACTCTTTTCCCTGGTACCCGAGACAAAACCTAACAAAATTCTTAAATGGATCCCATCACTATAGTGGTTGGGCGGTTGGCTAACCCACGGGACTGGATGGGGTTAGGCTGGACTGATGGATCCCTAAAATGAGACTCAATTCTGTTATGGTACAATAAATGAAGTAAATCCCAGATAAAAATTATTCTATGGAAAAAATTCAACAGTTGTGCATCTTAATGAGGAAAAAAGTGTTGGTCTCTATGATCCAAGTGCAAGTCTTTTCCTTGATTTGACTATGGGACTTAGGGTTTGGTCAGATCAGTTCAGTTTGTTAAGGCTCTTGACTATGTTAGAGTAAATATGATGGAGGAATCGCCCTTTCCGATGGAAGTTTTTCGGGTTCGGCTTTGGAAGAACCGAGGGTTTAGTCTCTTGTCCGGATATACATGGGTGTGAAAAGATGCAGGGGGGAAGAGAGCTTGAGCTCTTGCAAGCACACACTCACACTCACAAAACCCTAATAGAGAACACACAAGGTGAGAGGCTGAAAATCTTCTTCTTCTCTACTCAACACTCAACACACCATATACAAGAATAAGAGTACACATAATATGAAAGGTACTCAACCAATACATACATGGGTTCTCTATAGTGTGAACCCGACTAAATGAGCTGGCGCTATAACTATGCCAGTCTCTAGAGTGGCTGTCACACAGCCTGTCATCCCACTGGCCGCATATCTCCCATGATCTCACCAACCATGCCAGTGGTGTAAGTGCGGGGCCTATCCCCCAGGCGGGTCATCAGTGTCCACCGCCTCACTAGAGCTCGATATCTCAACACTCCCCCTCGAGCTCAACTCCATCTCATGTACACCAAGCGAAGCCCTGAATCTGCGGAGCTTCTCTGTACCCAATGCTTTGGTGAAGATGTCAGCTACCTGATCCTCTATGCTGACATAAACAAGGTCAAGGTCTCCTGCCAAGACCTTCTCTCTGACGAAGTGGTAGTGGACCTCTATGTGCTTCGTACGAGCATGAAAGACTGGGTTCCTGGCCAACTGTATACTGCTAATGTTGTCACAGAAAATGACAACTTGTCTATCCACTGATAGACCCAAATCTGCAAGTAGCTTTCTCAACCAAGCTACCTCACATGCTGCCATAGCAGCTCCTCTGTACTCGGCCTCTGTACTCGATAGAGCAACCGTAGGCTGCTTCTTGCTGCTCCAAGTCACAGCAGCACTCCCCAAAGAAAACATGAATCCACTGGTAGATCTTCTATCTGAGATACTACCAGCCCAATCAGCATCTGTGTACCCATGTACACATATCTCTATCCCAGTCTCATAGAATAGTCCACAATGTAAAGTAGACTTCACATACCTCAGTATTCGTCTCACAGCATCCAAATGCGGTTTCCGTGGAACCTGCATAAACTGACTCACCAACCCAACAGCATAGCTCAAATCTGGTCTGGTGATCGTCATGTAGATCAAACTTCCTACTATGCTCCTGTACATAGTAGGATCCTCCAAGATCTCTCCTGAATCTGCATTCAACTTGCCATTCTGATCCAATGGCACAGAAATAGGCTTACAGCCTGTCATACCATACTTGGACAACATGTCCAAGCCATACTGTCTCTGCAGTAATCCAATACCATGTGGTGACCTAATCACCTCAATGCCCAAGAAATATCTGAGCTCCCCCAGATCCTTCATCTCAAACTTCTGTCTTAGCAAGATCTTTACATCAAAGATCTTTGCATCATGGTCCCCCGTAATGATCAAGTCATCTACATAGATGACAACAAGCACAACTCCTCTATCACCATGTCTCACATACAGCGAGAAATCTGCATTGGCTACATGAAAGCCAATAGTGACAAGATATTCAGAAATCTTGTCAGACCATGCTCTTGGTGCTTGTTTTAAGCCATACAAGGCTTTCTTCAACCTGCAAACATGCTCGGGGTGACCCACATCCTCATATCCAGGTGGCTGCAACATATACACCTCTTCTTGCAAATCCCCATGCAAGAATGCATTCTTTACATCCATCTGATGTAAAAACCATTTCTTTGACGCAGCCACTGCTATCACAACTCTCACCGTTGCCATCTTGGCAACTGGGCTGAAAGTTTCCTCATAATCAATCCCATATGTCTGCGCATATCCTTTGGCTACCAATCTAGCCTTGTACCTGTTTATGCTTCCATCACTGTTATGTTTAACTTTGTACACCCACTTGCATCCAATGGCTTTCTTGCCTTCAGGCAATTGCACTAAATCCCAAGTTTCATTTCCATATAGTGCATCCATCTCCTCATCCATAGCTTTCTCCCAACACACATTTCCAATAGCCTCATCAATGCATGTGGGCTCAACAACCCGCACAACCTTTGCCATATATGCATAGTGATGTGCCACATAACCATCATAAGTAAATCTCTGCACAGGATTCTTCACTCTCTGTGATCTTCGCAGCTTTTCATTCATGGCTTCCATAGCCTTCTTTACACCAGGTGTTCTCATAGCTGGGATCCCAAGCTCCTCATCAAGGCTCATATCTGAGCCACTAGACTCTCCATCAACATGAGAATGCCCTGCAGAAATGTCAGGCATACCAAGGGGCTCAACCACTTTCTCTTTTCCTTTACCTGATGTACTAATCACATTTGCAGGGCTGGTATTATGACGCAGCCTGCCACTCCATGGTCTATCAACAGACCCACTAGATGAGGACTCTCCTGGTCCACTCAAAGACTGTGATTGCTGACCTGCATTCTGTGCAACCACACTTCCACTCAAATCAGCCCCAACAGCTTCTTTTTCAGCAGCATACCAGCTGCTCATCTCATCAAATACAACATCCCTGCTTACCCTCAACTCACGTGTAGCAGGGTTATAACACCTGTATCCCTTTTGCTCAAGGGAATATCCAATAAACACACATTTTTCAGCTTTCGGATCCAGCTTAGTTCTCAGCTCATCTGGCACATGCACATATGCAATGCATCCAAAGACTTTCAGGTGAGACAAATCTGGTTTTCTGCCAGTAAACCTCTCCTCTGGAGTTACATCATGTATGGCTGCAGTTGGAGTCCTGTTCATGATGTATACTGCTGTAGAAACAGCCTCAGCCCAATAGCAATGCGGCATATTCTTCTCTTCCATCAATGCTCGCGCAATCTCAGCAATGTGCCTGTTTTTCCGCTCAGCAACTCCATTTTGCTGCGGAGTATACCTGCATGTGAATTGTCTCCGAATACCATTCTTCTTCAAAAATTCAGAGAACTCATTGGAGAAGTATTCTCCCCCTCCATCTGACCTTAGGCACTTTACATATTTCCCTGTTTGCTTTTCAACCAAAACTCTGAAATTCTGAAAGTGAGTGAACACCTCACTCTTCTCCTTCATGAAATATACCCACACTTTTCTTGTGTGGTCATCAATGAAAGTGACATAGTACCTGCAGCCTCCCATAGACACGGTCTTCGTAGGACCCCATACATCTGAATGCACAACATCTAGTGCATTTCTGCTCACATATCTGTTACGTGGAAACACATGCTTTGTTTGCTTCCCAAATTGGCATGCTTCACATATTTTCTGCATACCTTCCACCTTAAATTTTGGCAGCCCTGTCACGATTCCTTTTGTCTGCATAGACTTCAATCTCTGAACATTTACATGTCCAATTCTTTTATGCCATATGTCTGTGTCTGCAACAACTCCTGAACCATTTGCAAACATTGCAGCACTCATTTCAGGCATGTCTACATTCAACGTAAACATTCTGCCCACTCTGTTGCCTTTTGCAACCAACCTGCACTTGTCTTTGAAATCTTCAACATAACACCCATCAGGGTTAAACCGAACCTGCAAACCCTGCTCAATCATCTGGCCAACTGAAACCAGATTCTTTGTTATGTTCGGTACATGAAGTACATCTGCAAGGTACTTCACTTTGCCATCCTGCATAGACAATGGCACATCTCCAACGTGGGCAATTGGATGAGCAGTGTCATCCCCTGTTTCCACAAAACCTGGTCTTTCCGAGTTTTTCATCTCCTTGAACCACTCCCCATGACTCGTCATGTGGTTCGAAGCGCCTGAATCCACATACCATACATTATCTTTTTGTGCTGCATCAACATTTTCAGACATGGCATTCACAACATGCTGCATAACAAACAACCTTTCATTATCCTCATTATTTCTGCTTGAGGATGCATAGTTGTTTTGCTGCACTTTCCCATTTTGCATGTCAGCCTGCTTCTTATAACATTCTGACTGCACATGTCCAGGCTTACCACAATATTAGCATTCATGTGCATCATTATATTGCCTTTGCCAATTTCCACGGCCTCTTTGACTCCCCCTGCCTCTGAATTTGCCTCTTCCACCTGCGTGTTGTTGTTGTTGTTGATTCTGGGACTGTTGTTGTTGCTGCTGTTGCTGGCCATAATTCTGATTACCTGTTCGACCACCTCCTTGACCGCGTCCACGGCCTCCTCTACCTCGTCCTCTTCCTGAACTCGTGTAGAAAGCCTGTTGCTCTGAACTGTTTTTGCTTTGTGAAGACTGTTGGTCTTCACCCAAGTTCTTCTCTTCGATAATCAGCATAGACACCAAATCTGTAAAGTTGGGAATGTTTTCCCGAGTCTGAATAGACGTCTTGAACGCCTTGTATTGTGGCCCGAGACCACGTAGACAGACTTCCACCTTGTCATCATCATCTACTACTGACACACCAATAGATGCAAGGGATTCCACAATACCCTTTATCTTCAGCGCATAGTCATTCACAGACATGCTCTTTTTCTCCACAGTATGAAGTTCATTCTTCAACTGTATCTTACGTGCCTTGGTATTTGTTTCATAAAGCTTTACCAAGGTGTCCCACGCCTCCTTGGGGGACTTGGCATCCTGAATGTGCCCAATCATGGTGTCCTGTATACTAATGGAAAGCCAATACATTACTTTCCTGGCTCCTTGGTTCCAATCTTTAAACTCTTTCACATCTGCACAGCAGTCGGATTTATATCCGGTATCTCCGGTGCCTCTTCATGCTCACCTTCTATGTAGTCCCAATAGCCTTTTTCCATCAGGAAATTTGTCAACCTAAACCTCCAAGCATGGAAGTTATTCTTGTCCAGCTTCTCAGCCACAATCTGTGTAATGCCATCATTAGACATCTTGCCAAACACACAATTTTACCAGAAACTGCACTCTGGTTTTTCTGCACAACTGCTGTATTTTCTGCACAGCGGTACTGTAGTACTCTCAAATGTCACCAACAGTGACTTCAATGTGCATACATACACCCAATGGCAACTGTAGACCTCTTTGCAGCACCCACAGTGTCTGCACAGTCAATCTGTCTTCCTACAGTTCTTAAAACAGAGTTCTACAGAGAATCGATGACTTACCCGCAGTGCTTGAAATTGCCTGCTTTCTGAAAAACGGAGGTCCAGACGCGCCCGAAACGCGTTTTCGGCTCGAAAACATCAGTCCGTAGGAGTCCGTAGGACTGTATAGTTGCCCTATAGCTTCACTCCCGCGAAGAAAGCTCCTCAATCGGAGATCGTTCGCCGGTGCCTCCCGTAGAGCTCCCGACAAGGGTGTAGTCACCAACACAATAGGGAAGAGTAGTTGAAGCTCTTACCCTCGTACCGCTTCCTGTGGTTCTCTTGCTTGCAGCTCAGCCCTTAGCACGAACCAGGCTCTGATACCATGAAAAGATGCAGGGGGGAAGAGAGCTTGAGCTCTTGCAAGCACACACTCACACTCACAAAACCCTAATAGAGAACACACAAGGTGAGAGGCTGAAAATCTTCTTCTTCTCTACTCAACACTCAACACACCATATACAAGAATAAGAGTACACATAATATGAAAGGTACTCAACCAATACATACATGGGTTCTCTATAGTGTGAACCCGACTAAATGAGCTGGCGCTATAACTATGCCAGTCTCTAGAGTGGCTGTCACACAGCCTGTCATCCCACTGGCCGCATATCTCCCATGATCTCACCAACCATGCCAGTGGTGTAAGTGCGGGGCCTATCCCCCAGGCGGGTCATCAGTGTCCACCGCCTCACTAGAGCTCGATATCTCAACAGGGTGAGGCCCCGAGTGAGGGACCGTGCCTCGCGCAAGAAGTGCTACTTTTGCTACTAGCACCCTAGCATTCGTTGTGCGGAGGGGACAAGGATCTTTCAATTCCTAGAAATCTTCTAGACCATCTTGCATGTTTACTTACAGCATCTTCTAGACTTATCAACTGCCTTAAATTGATTAAAGACAATAGAGTGATCTGTTTCGAGGCGAATGTAGCCTTTATAAAGCCCTTGAACAGCATTCTAAACCTATCCTGATCCCATTCCACATCATTGGCTAGACTCAGGGAGGTGTGAAGCACACACAACCTAATTGGAGAAAGATCTCCATGGAAGTGACATACAAGAAACACTTGACCCTTCATCTCCATATTTACTATACAAACCTTCCATGGAAAACCAGATTCGGAGGTTCAGATACCTTCTCTTGCATTAATGATCCATTCCACATATTTCACAGCTATAATTAGGGATTGTCTTTCCAACTTGTAATTTGGCCTTCAACCAAGGTTCACAACATGCATGCAAGCACTCGTATTGTTTCTTGCAAATTTGATAATATTCTGCAAGCTTGCACCATTGATTAAACACCTTCGATGAGCATTTTGTGTTGAAGATCTATACTAATTCTTCTTGTAAGACCTTACTTCTTCATCATCATTTCCCTCTCTATAATGTCAACAACATTCCTACGGTCCTATTTCGACTTGAATAATACAATGGTTCCATTCTTAATTTCATCCTAAATGCACTTGACATTCTCTTCACTCAAGCCTAATAGGAACCTCATGTTGATTATGGTTGGCAACTACCCACCAAGTTTCCTCTCCTTTATTTGCTTCAAAATGTTGATCTACCTCTCATATATGTCGAGAGGATACGTGACCATGTGTATATCCTTGGTCTCAAAGTCATTGCTCATGGTGGATACACTAGGCACTGATATAAAATTCTATAAAAAAACAAAAGATATATAAGATACATGCAATCTTAATAGCTTAATAAAATCTGAAGGAGAATGACACTACTGCCATTCTCCCTTAGTAATAATCCCAATGGCACGAGGAGAGAATGGCACGACTATCATTCTCCCTTAGTAATAGTTTGGGGGAAGAATGGTAGTGGTACCACTCTTCCATAATACATGGCTAGGAAGATAGAATGGAAATGGTGCCACTCTTCCATAATATATTGCTTAGAAGGTAGAATGGCAGTGGTGCCTTTCTCTCCTTAAACCATTTTTAGAAAGGGAGAGTGGCACCACTACCATTCTCCCCTCAAACCTTTGTTACCAAGGGATAATGGCATTGTTACTAAGAGAGAATGGGAGTGGTGCCATTATCCCTTCCAAAAAATGTAGGCAAGGGGAATGGCAGTGGTGCCATTCTCCCATCCAAACAATGTAGGAAAGGGGAATGGTAGTCATGCCATTCTCCCCTCAAACCATTATTATTAAGGGAGAATGACAATGGTGCCATTCTCTCCTCATACCATTATTACCAACGAAGAATGACATTCTCACTGGCAGTGGTGCCATTTTTCCATCCAAACAATGTAGGCATAGGGAATGGCAGGGGTGCCAATATCCTTTAGAAATGGCACCATTGCCACTTCCCTTGCCTACATTGTTTGGATGAGAGAATGACACCCACTATCATTATCCCTTAATGAGAATTCCATTCTCTCTTGGTAAGAATGGTATGAGGGGAGAATGACACCACTACCATTCTTCCTTAGTAAGAATCACATCCTCCCTTGGGTAAGAATGGCATGAGAGAAGAATGGCACCACTATCAATCTCCCTTAGTAATGGTTAGGGGGAATAATGGCAGTGGTGAAATTCTCCCCTCATACCATTATTACTAAGGGAGAATGGTATCCATTCTCCCCTCATGTCATTCTTACCAAGGGAGAATGGCATTCTTATTACGAGAGAATATCAGTGGTGCCATTCTTCTTTAGCAATAATGAGTTAAGTAGAAAATGGTAGTGGTGCCATTCTCCTTTATCCCTTAGTAAGAATGGTAGTGGTGCCACTCTTTCACAATACATTTTTTGGAAGGGACAATGAAAGTGGTGTCATTATCCCCTCATACCATTTTTACTAAAGGGGAGTGACAGTGGTGCCATTCTCCCTTCCAAACAATGTAGGCGAGGAGAATGTATGTGGTGCCATTCTCCTTAAGCAATAATGAATATATATATATATATATATATATATATATATAAAATTTAAGTAGAGAATGGTACCACTACCATTCCCCTTGCTTATATTCCACTTACTTACATTGGTTGGATGGGAGAATGGCACCACTTCCATTCCCTTGGTAATAATGGCATGATGGGAGAATAGCACCACTACTGTTTTCCCTAAGTAATAATGGCATGATGGGAGAATAGCACCACTACTGTTTTCCCTAAGTAAGAATGGTATGAGGGGAGAATGGAATCAGTAAGCATGGTTTGGGGGAGGAATGGCAATGGTGCAATTCTTCCAAAATTCATTACTTGGAATGGCAATGGTGCGACTCCCCTCAAACCATTCTTACTAAGGGAGAATTGAAGTTGTGCGACCCCTCTGCCCCCTCCGTGCACCGGATTCCCGGTTGCTAGCAGCGGAAGTAGCTTTCTCTTGCGCGGAACAGGGTTTCCCACTTGGGGCCTCGTCCTCAAATGTCCGGACACGAGACTAATCTGGTGGTCATTCCGAAATCGAAACCGGGAAAATTTCCCTTGCCCGAAAAACGGGGACGATTCCACCTTTTTTATTTTCTTAATGGATTTTCTAATGGGGTCAAGAGACTAAACTATCCTTCACTTAAACTAGATAGAAGGAAAACTATCACTGACTTAGTTTGAAGAAATCAACGCTTTTTTCCTATCGAAATCAGGCACAGTCGTTGATCTAATCATTTGAGGAAATCAATGCCTTTTTCCTAAAACCGAAGTCAGGCACAACCATTGATCTAGTCATTTGAGAAATTCTTCAGATTTTTATTTAACTACTCGAATTCTAAGCATATTCTTATTATTTCAATTTAATTATTAAAACTCCATTGATTCCAACCTAACCCCATCCGGCCCATGGGTTAGCCACCACTGGAATCGGTAGAACCAGACAATTAATCACTCACCCATAATTGAATGCCTTTCTTAACTTTTGCTTTCGAATATAGATACGCACACACTCCTCTTTAAAACTTTAACATATAAAATAATCCATTGGCAAACAGTTATTGGTTACAGATGTCATAACTCAAAAATTCCATCCAGTCTCTTGTTTCTCAAAAAACAGTATCACTCTAGACTCTGCGTTGAGACCAACTGGTCAGCCAACGAGATCCAGTTAACAAATTACAGTAATCATTTTGTCCATCATACATATCTTCCATGACATACGCATCGGTGTCATAGGCATCTCCTGGTCAGAACCCTCCAGGATCCTCCTCAGGTGTCCTGGCACTTTACTCAAGGACTGGTTCATCGGCCCTCGCCCATCATACCGAAAGCGCACCATTTTTCAACCATACCGAGGCTGGTCAAGACCTGGGCAGGCTTTGCTACGTGAGCTGTCTTTTGAACACTCCCCGCCAGTGGGTCTGATGAATCCCTGTTCTAACAGTTGTCTTAACTATTCCTGAAGTTCTATTGCTTCAGGGACTGGCATTTTGTATGCACGCTAGGCTACTAGCTGAGCTCCGGGGGTTAGTTCGATCTCATGATCTACTTCACGAGATGGAGGCATCTCAGTCAGCTCTTCAAGGAAACACATCTGCATACTCACTTAACCACTCTGGTTCTTTAGCCTTGCATTTTATGTCTACTGGATTAATTTTAATGACATACATAGCTTGCCTCTTTCTGAGCCCTTTTAATAATTTGGAAACCTTGACTAATTGTAGCACTGGGGATCCAGAAATTCCAATTCCTTGAACTTTATTCCCATGAAGGTCAAGGAAAGAGATGGTTCCTTTGTGACAATAAATGTCAGCCTGATTCTTTTGGAGCCAATCCATTCCAAGGATTCCATCATATATTCCTAGGGGTAGGACTCTGAACTGGCACTCTCTTATGTTGCCATCTAGGCTAAACTGAATAAGGTCAGTCTCAAGGTGAGTGAAAAGAATCTTCCCACTGGCTAATTCCACTTGCATAGGTTTCCCTGATTTTTGATTTAGGACTAGTTTACGCAGACATCCTTGGGAAGTAAAAGAATGAGTACTGCCTGAATCAATCAAAAGATTGCATTTCTTACCCTCTGCTGGAGTCTGGAGGATTGAGAATTGATGGTTATTCCCCTGATGCTCTATTATTGCATACATATGTCCTCTCCCTTCCTCTACTTCCTCTACTATGGTGACTGCTCTGGCTGCTGCAGTCCGAGTTAAAACATTCTCCCTTTGGTTATTCCAATTCTGGGAGGGACTTTAGAGACTACTTTGCATGGAGACTGCTGCAGGTTGAGATGGCACTCTTCTTGGGTTACCCCGATTCTGGCGCGGGGGACCCTGATTGGACTGATATGAAGCAGTCGGTCTTTGAACTCTAGGACCCTGGCTTCCTTGGCCCACCGAAGGAGATGGGCAATCCTTGAGTTGGTGCCCAAATCCCTAACATCCGAAGCATTTGTTCTTGCTTCGAAGCTCTTCCCTTTGCATTCTGGAGAGAGCCCGAGCTCTTGAGAATGTACCTTAGGGGAAAGGTCTTCCTTCCTTTTTCTGAAGATTCCCATCTCCACATTTTGGTTAGGATCTTGATGTCTCTTTGGAGGCAGAAAGTTGGAAAACTTCTCGGTGTCCATAAAGGATGAGGGAGTTGGCTTTGGCAGACTTTCACGACGATGAAGGCTTTGGCAAAGTCCTTCACCATTCTGACAGCTTCTGCCATGGACACGGGCTTGGCATTCTTGATTAGTGTGTCCAAGGGTTTGTTCACTCCCCGAACCTGAGTTGCTCTTCATCTAGAGGTGGTGAATATTTGAGTAGAAGAGCGAAGGCCTGGTGATATTCCTCGATGGTTTTTCTCCCCTTCTTTAGCTCTAAGAATTCGTTCATTTTGGTTTCCAAAAACCCAAGGAGACAAAATCTCTTCGTCAAATAGGTTTTAAGGTCGTTCCAGGACTGATATTCCTATCCAGACGGTTGGTGTCATAATGGTTTCTCCATGCTACCTTGGCTGTTCCCACTATTTTAGCCTGGCAGGAGCCATTTTGCTTCGCTCATTGTAGCCTGTGACGTCAAAATATTCTTCCATAGCTTCCCACCCATTTCTCCATAGCCTCACCCAGGTTCTCCCCTTCTCCTTTGAAGGGTCCTAGCTGAGTTCTATGAAGAGCCTTGCGAACGTCGGGGTCAAGCTTATCAACTTCAGAGAGAGGGTCTGGCTGACGGCCACGATTTCCTCGTCTCATGATTCTGCCAAAAATGATATATTATTAAAATTTTATTTTTGATATCATCCACGAGATTCTAAGACTTAAGGGATTCGAAAAATAATTTCTTAAACAAGATAAATGATAGTATTGGAGATCTATGACATATGTTTGGTAACAAATTTTTCTTTATCAGTTCGTCCATAAACAATCACTTACAAACTTTTCTCTAGAAAATATTTCTTTATTTATATAAAAGTTACAATATGTATATAGAGCAGCTCAACTCCAGAAATCAAAATCTCCTCGAGAGACGCATAAGACGGCGGTACTGTGGGCCATAGCCATGCCCTGATACAAACGTTCTCTTACTATGCCAAGGGAGCTATTATCTTTTCCTTAGGAATAAAGTGACTAAGGAGTCTGTAGATTTGTCATGAAAGTCTGAAATTTTGAGGCATTGAATGATATAGAATGACACCATGTACCACTTTCAGCTTCATCAGAATCATGGCCAATGAGAGGTTCTGTCTCAGCATTGCACGTTGGTCGCAAGAGGCGTGGACATACTACCCTATAGAAACCACTTATGCTATCACCTCTCCGCTGGGTCAGGAAAATATAAATTCTCAAAATGGTGTGCGAGTCTGACTCGGCTTGTTCGAGTTGCAACACGGAAGAGATGAGATGCTCAAAGGCAAACGCAGTCATGTCTTGTGATGAGGACTGGGTGAGGTTGAGAACACCAGATAAGTATGGAACTTCCATCTAAAAAAATAATTTCTTTGATTAAAAATTATTTATTAATGAGACTTACGGAATGAAAATACATTATGAAAAATGCTTTTTCAGAGTTTTTTATTATCAATTTCTGATAGGAATTCATTTATCCCTATTAGCTTTCAACCAGGCTCTGATACCAGCTGTGAGGTCCTTGACTCCCTCCGCAGTGCCCTGTCGGTGTGGCGAAAGCGGTGTCTGCCTCCCGCGCGGGGCAGGGATCCACACTCGGGGCCTCGCCCTGCGGATGTCCGGGACGAGAGGCTAGCCCGAGCGGTCCCTTCGAGAGACCGGGCCCAGAAGGCTCTCCTTGGCCCGAAGGCATGGTTGATTCCGCCATGGGAAAAATCTTCTAACAGGGGAATTACTCTAACAAGTCAAAGCCTTATCTAGTTAAACTGATCTGACAAAACCTGAAGTCACATAGTTTTATTAAGAAGAGTCTTGCACTTGGTCCATCAAGAAGAGACTTGCACTTGGTCCATGGAATCACTGCTTTTTTCCTCATTTACGAGGCACATCCGTTGATCCTCTCCCAAAGAACAAGGTCTTCTCAGGATTTAAACTAATTAACGTAACTAATCGATCTAGTTGTTTCTCAGGAATCCTTCGATCCAACCTAACCCCATCCGGCCCATGGGTTAGCCAACCACCCGACCACTGTATTGGTGGGATTCCTTTATAAAGATTTGGTTGTGCTTTTGCCCGGGTATTGAGGAAAAGAGTTCCTAGGCCCCCTAGCCAGCGATTCATGCAAAAATTAAGGTAGGCATACCACGTACACACCCAATATAAAATTACCATTTATAACAGATTTGACTGGCTTTAAAAAATCCTATAATAGAAATCATAATATTTATGATCATCATTTTCCAAAATTCCGAGTCCATTGTATTACAATAATATCCTCTGGACTCTCTGTTGAAGACCAGCTGGCCAACCAACGAGATCCAGTATCAAAATCGGTTCCCAAAAATCTTTCCTTTTAGTCCATTTGAAATCTTACTCGACGTACGCATGGGTGTCCTAGCAACCGCGAGCTCGTGCATCGCCTGGTCAGAACCCTCTACTAGGATCCTCCTTAGGTGTCCTATCACTTCACTTAGAGATGGCTTCGTTGGTCCTCGCCCATCATACCGGAAGCGCACCATTTTAACCGTACCGAGGCTGGTCAAGACCTCGGTAGGCTTTTCCGTGAGCGACGTCCCTTGATGACTCCCTACACCATCAGTTCCAACAAACCTCCTCTTAGAAAAACATAAGCCAAATGCTTCCTCCAGCATTTTGGCATAAAACAATCCTTTCAATAAAAAAAACAGAGGTTCCAATGCAAGTAAAATTCCAATTTGAGATTGGTTCCAAAAACCCTTTTTCCATAATTCCCAACTTTCATAATGAGGATCCTTGATCTCTCATCAGGGTAATCTACCCATCATTCAGTCTGATTGTTCAACTAGATTCTTGGTGAGTTCGGTCAGGAAAAACTAGTTTAGTTCTGGTAGTCTATTCTTTGTGATTAGAACTGGAATTGGTCACTCACGAAGTTTTTACTTGATTCACGTCGAGAGATGGACAAGTAGGTTTACTGTCCATCCCTCTCGTAGTCTAACCAAATTCATTCAGTTTAGTTCTACAAGGATTCCCTTCAGATAAACATCTAGTTTTGGGTAAATATCCGATTAGTGATTTTACCAATTAAAATATCCAAAGATATTCCTTCTATCACATAATTTCTCAACCTTAATTCATTAGGTAGAATTATGGTGGAAATTTCATCTTTTGATGGTAAAATTTAATTCAAATCCATCTTCTCTTAATTATCATAAAAAATCTTCTTTTTAACTAAATATCATACCTTTTTTTTGAATAAACTTGAAATCCCTATTTTTCTCATTTTAATGAGTGAAATCCAACTATCATGGGAATTCCTCTTTTACCGTAAATTACATCTATTTAAAATTCTTCTTAAAAATTACATAAAAATATCCATTAATTCCATTAAGCTAAAAATTCCACTTTTCTCATTTAAATACTAGAATTCCAATATGAATGGAATTCCTCTTTCATCATTTAAACTAACCTATGCAAAAAGATAGATTTAACTAAATTTTCTCTTAAAATTTAAATAAAAAATCTCCATTAATTCCTTTACACTAGGAATTACACATTCCTCATTTAAATATTTGAATTCCAATGTGGTGGGAATTATGCTTTCATCATTCAAATTTATCTATGCAAAAAGATAAATTTAACTAAAATCCTTCTTTAATTTTTAAATAAAATATACATTATTTTAGCATCCCAATTTTTCTCTTACTTCATTAGAATACATGGATTTGCATTGTCATGGGGGATTACTCTTTTAATATAAAAATGAATTACTAGAAATTGCTCTTTTTCCTAATTAATTATTTATGCATAAACATAAAAATCGTTTTCCATGATTATAATGAGAATCATTCATTTAATCTAGGATGATTTATCCTAGAATATGGTAGGAATGCCTCTTTTCATATTATGAATGAAAATAATTTATGTGTTAATTTTTCAGAAATTTTACCATAGCTCCGCTGCTATTACTAATAATTCTCAATATTTTGAAAACATAAAGTTTAGTAATATCATATGATAGAATAACCATTAATTGGATCAATATCCAATTATGGACTTGTTTCCTAATTTTTCCATGAATTAAATAGCATAAAAGCATTAAAAAGCCACTTATTTGGCCTCAATTTGACAAGCATAGAAATTACTTTTAGATTAGAGAATTGCTTCATGAGAAGCTTCATTTGAATATAGAATAGGTCATAGGAATGACCATTCTTTGGGGGAGAGAGAGAAATGCTTAAAAAAACATTATAATTTAAGCATAAATGAAAATTTATGTGTTTTATCACTACAATTTTTTGTTATTCAGGCTGGTGCAGGGCTTTACGGACGTTCGGATCTAACTCGTCATCATCTCAGTAAGAGGATCCGGCTGCCTACCACGGCCCGCACGCCTCATGATTTTGACAAAACAATATTTTTGTCAACTTAACTTTGTCATCAGATTTATGACTATTTAATTTTTGAGATTTATTTCTTAAATAAATAAATATTCCATCATAATTCTTGAAAACAAGATTCACTCTGATAATTTTATTAACCAATATTCACAACCATGAAAACAATTTGGAATCATTTGCAAAACATCTTTTATTATCAAAAGTTTTTGATATGTACATAGAGCGTCTCGGCTCCAAAAGTCACCACCTCAATCGCGTATGCATAAAAAGGCGATACGGTGATGGAGACATGCTATGATATACACGATTCATATCACCGATAATGGTGTTGTAATTCTTCTCCTAGGAATAAAGCGGCTAAGAAGTCTAAAAATACGACAAGAAACTCTAAAATTCCGGGGTGAGATTATAGAGTTATACATAATGAATAACTTCTAGCCTTATCAAGATCATAGCTAGCGAGATATTATGTTTGAGTCTCTATCGTTGATTGGTATTGACGCAAATACTTCGCCCTCCAGAGAACCACATATGCTGACATCACTCTACTGGATCAGGAAAGTATAGATCCTCAAAGTGACGAGCGAGTCTCACTCTGCTTCCTCGGGTTGTAGCGGAGTTGAGATTTTGGAAGGTAAAGGCGATCATATCCTCACTCTGCTTCCTCGGGTTGTAGCGGAGTTGAGATTTTGGAAGGTAAAGGCGATCATATCCTCACTCTGGGAGAGTCCAGGAATGCTAGACAGATTTGGGGTATACATCTAAAAATCCAAGTCAATTTATGAGTTTTCAATTTATGAAGTTCATTTCAAACATAATCTTAACAAGTGAAAACATTGTTTCCCAGATTTACTCTAAAATTTTAGGCAATTTCTGCTAATATTTCATAAGTTTACAACAGCGCTCTGATACCAGCCTGTGAGACTCCTCTGCCCCCTCCATGCACCGGATTCCCTGTTGCACAGCGAAAGTAGCTTCCTCTTGTGCAGGGCAGGGTTTCCCACTCGGGGCCTCGCCCTCGAATGTCCGAACAACACGAGACTAATCTGGTGGTCATTCCGAAACCGAAACCGAGAAAATTTTCCTTGCCCGAAAAACGGGGACGATTTCACCTTTTTGATTTTCTTAACGAATTTTCTAACGGGGTCAAGAGACTAAACTATCCTTCACCTGATTAAACCAGATAGAAGGAAATTTATCACTAACTTAGTTTGAAGAAATCAATGCTTTTTTCCTAACCAAAATCAGGCACAACCGTTGATCTAATCATTTAAGGAAATCAACGCTTTTTTCTTAACCGAAGTCAAGCAAAGCCATTGATCTACTCATTTGAGGAATTCTTTCGGTTTTTATTTAACTACTCGAATTCTAAGCGTATTCGTATTATTTTAATTTAATTATTAAAACTCCACTGATTCCATCCGGCCCATGGGTTATATTAGCCCCACCACCCAACCACTGGAAATGGTAGAGCCAGGCAATTACTCACCCACCCATAATTGAATGCCTTTATTAACTTTTGATTCTGAATACAGATACGCACACACTCCTCTTTAAAACTTTAACATATAAAATAATCCATTGGCAAATAGTTATTAGTTACAGATGTCATAACTCAAAAATTCCATCCAGTCCCTTGTTTCTCAAAAACAATATCACTCAGACCAAGTGGTCAGCAAAACGAGATCCAGTAACAGATTACAATAATCATTTCGTCCATCATACATATCTTCCACGACATACGCATGGGTTTCATAGAGGCACCGCGAGCCCGTGCATCTCCTCCTCAGAACCCTCTAGGATCCTTCTTAGGTGTCTTGGCACTTCACTCACAGACCGCTTCATCCGTCTTCACACATCGTATCGGAAGTGCACCATTTTTCAACCATACCGAGGCTGGTCATCAAGACCTGGGCAGGCCTTGCCGCGTGAGCCGTCATTTGAACACTCCCCGCTTGCAACCAAACTTCCCTTAGAAAAACATATACCAAATGCTCCCTCTCTAGCATTCTACCGTAAGACAGTCCTTTCAAAAAATAGGGTTTCTAAGCAAGTTTTTAGTTTGATTTTCTTTTGAATACAAGGAGTATTTCTTGAATTAGTATCCCCAAAACTTCTTGATCAGAATTTAGAATTCAGAATTTCATACGAGAATTCCTCGAATTGTATAACCTTGATCCACATATCAATTCCTCGAATTGATATAACCTTGATCCACATATCAATTCGAAGGGCCTTAAACTTAGTTTTAGATCTGACGGGAGTTTTGAGTGTATTTTTATAAACTGGTCACACTTTCTTTCCTCGAAACTGACGAAAGAGTTTGGTCTTGGTCATAGTTTGATTCAAGGTTCGAGTTGGATAAGATTTTTTCAGAACTATCTCTCTCGAAAGGGTTTGATAATTTAGTTACTATTTTACTAAATTTCTTTCTTTGAATATTCACTTAACTGATTTCTAAATTAGTTATGAATTCCAATGAGGAATAAATTAATCATTTATCTGAATATTTTGATCTTGATAGATTTTTTAAATTTTCTTTTTACAATCCGTGTGAATATAAAACGATAGAAATTTCTCTCTTAGAGTATTTAATTATTCATTTATCAAATACTCATAGAATTTAAGACAATTCCAATTTTGATATAAAAATTCTTTATGCATCTTTCTATACATAAAAATCAAATTTAATAAGAATAATACTTTTGTAATAGAAAAAATTCCTTTATGCATCTTTCTATGCATAGAAATAAATTTTAATAAGAATAACACTTTTATAATAAAAAAATTTCTTTATGCATCTTTCTTTGCATAGAAATCAATTTTAATAATAATAACACTTTTGTAATAAAAAAATTTCCTTTATGCATCTTTCTATGCATAGAAATCAATTTTAATAAGAATAACACTTTTGTAATAAAAAATTTCCTTTATGCATCTTTCTATGCATAGAAATCAATTTTAATAAGAATAACACTTTTGTAATTAAAAATATTCCTTTATGCATCTTTCTATGCATAGAAATCAAATTTAATAATTAATATTAGTGATATCCATGCATATTCATAGGTGAATATGTACATGGAGTAATTAGAATATTTCTTTTAGATGCAAAAATGGTGGGAATTACTCTTTTGGAATAACATAAAAACAAACTTTCTTTTTCACACAAAATTCTAGTGGAAAATTTTGCCATATTCTCCTTTGTATGGCTGACCATTTATCATTTTTATTTTTTTCACTTAACTTAATTAACTCAATTTAGAATTTTAAAACACTCTAATCTACATAATTTTCTAAATTCAAGAGAGTAATCAATAAGAAGAGTTTAATTAATCACTTAGTTAATCTTTCTAGGATTAAGAAAGGTTAGAATGTAAAGAAGAGAAGGGGGTGGCCTTTTCATCAAAGGCATAGCATTTGAATTTAATTCAATCATTTGGAATGTAAAGAAGAGAAGGGAGTGGCCTTTTCATCAAAGGCATAGCATTTGAATTTAATTCAATCATTTTCAAAACATAAAAGTCAAGAAAACCATGATAGATTTTTCATTAAAATTCATAAACAAAGTAAGAAAATTAGCTTGCATGGAGCTTGTAAGCTCTCCTTTGGCTTGAGGGATTGAGGGTTCTACTCTTGTTTGAAGCAATAGTGGCCACCAATTCACTTTGGAGAGGATTAGGCAAAAAACAATTGAATTATTAAAAAATTCAATGTAGATGGCTCAGGACAGGAGTAGAGTAACAGTGCATAAACACCATTAAGCTTTTACAAAAGGAGGAGGCTTCTATTTATAGGAAAAAATGAGCCTCTAACCAAGCAAACTGATTCTAGAATTTTCGAGATTAGTTTGGTCAATTTTGGACCATTTTTGGGTCAGTTCGCTTATTTTTTGGATCTAGATTTGAAACAGGAGAGAGGAGAGATGAAAATATCTTTTTTTATTAAAAATTTAGGGTAATTATGAGAAAAAGGTGCCTACTTCATGAGGGGAGATCCCCACACTGAGGTGTCAAAATTCAATTTTTTAATTCTTTTCTTTGGTCCTTAGTCCACTCTTCATCTTATGTGAGTATTTACTCATTTTGGGGGGTTTTTCTTTTATTCTTCAGTTATCTCCTCCCTACATTTGGATTAATCTCATTGTCCTATCAAACCTTTGTTTGGACCTTAATCCAAAATTTTCTAAAAACAGGGGCCCTTAGGCTAAGGTCTTTTGTGCACATTATAATTTATTTTTAATGCACCTTAGGAATTTCTTTTTAAACTTCTGTTTTGGGGGAATTTATTTTAATAAGAAGGGATATTTTTCCATCCAAAGATATCTAAAAAATGAATTACCTCTCTCTAGGCCAAAACAGGTAGAAACAAGATCTTTTATTATTCTGAAAAAGGAATTGATTACAGGGGAAGAAATTGGACATCTTGAGGGGCTGGGGAGGAATCTTACACAGCATGTGAGGTATCTTGGTTGCACAAACTACTTAGTGATTTGGGACTGGAGGTTGATAGATAGGTTGTCATCTATTGTGAAAACCTTAGCAGTAAATAGTTGGCGAGGAACCCAATTTTTCATGTGCAGACCAAATACATAGAGGTCCACTATCACTTCATCAGAGAGAGGGTCTTTGTAGGATACATTGATCTCATGTATGTTAGCACAGAGGAGCACGTAGCTCACATTTTCATGAAAGCCTTGGGAGCATAGAAGCTTTGTAGATTCCGAACTATGCTTGGATGTAAAGTTCCCCCCTTAAAGAAATAGGGAAAAACCATAAGATAGTCTACTAAGTATAACTCAAAAATTTTCTACTCACCTCGACCATGTAAAGATACAAGGATACAATTCATAGGTAAGACCTAGTTCTATCTCGTAGGGGGAGCATGGTCTTCTAAATTACTCTTAAAATTGGATCAAGGTCTTCGTGAGACTGCCCTGAAATTGGAAAACCTCTATTCTGATTCCTAGAAACAACGCTTTTTTCCTCATCTATGTAAGGCACAACCGCTGGCCTAGTTCTCTAGAGTAGAGTTGCCAGGAGCCTACATACCTACTAACGTAGAACGGCCAATTAATATGTTGGAAAGCTACTCGACTAATTGGGTCCACTTGTCCATAGGATGGTGCCATTAGGGCAAACCATCATCCCACATTCCATCCAAATTACGCATCAATTTTGTTTTCTAATTAGTCCTACCATGCTATATGACATATATAGATAAGTTTCTTAATTAATAACCTTACACATTGTTTGTTTAAACAACCTTTAACAATGATATAACAATTCTTACAAATAAAGGATTTAATAAAAGAAATAGATAAAATGTTTAAAATTATCCATAGCCAAAAAATCTAGGCTCTCTTATTCCTTTGCTTTATTCTCTGTGTGCCAATGATCTAGAATTTGGCCTTCCAGCCCCTATAGACTGGGAAATCCCCATGGGACCATACACCTCATCATTGGCAGTTGATGAGGACTCAAGCCAACCTCTAACCCTCTCAGGATCCATCACTTGATCCCCCCACTCCTCCACAGAGGCATGTCTACACAATAGGGAGGGTCACTGCACTAGCTTGGGCTCGTAGAACTAGGGAGCATCATATTACTCGCCTAAATCGGCAAACCTCATCTTTCCAATGGTACAAGGGATACCTTGGGCCAACTCTGAGCCTTGATAATGTTGTCACTTGACTACACAAGCACGGAAATGGGGTTAGCATCAAGGTGAGGAGAAGATGTACCTATACTTTTTAACTTAATCAAGATAACAATTGCTAAACTAAAACATAGAATATGATAAACAACATCACCTTATTGAGAAAACAACAATATCACAAAGATTTTGGTATTTTTCAAATCAAGGATAGAGGTATCTTCTTTTTTAATTAATTATTAAAAAAGAGGTATCAACAATATCACAAAGATTTTGGTATTTTTCAAATCAAGGATAGAGGTATCTTCTTTTTAATTAATGCTAATATTAAAAATTCAATCAAAAACTTTCTTTTAAAACGATGACCAAGCTAACCTAGCCATTATTCCTTGTTGTTAGACTCCCAAGGGGAGATTTGGGGTCGCATCCGGAGCATGTCCTCTAGGGTTGCTATTATGCACGCTTCTTGAGGTGGTATTTTTGGAGGATCCATTCTCTTCACCTTCACGTAGTCCATGTCACCGCAAATGCAATGCTTCAATTGGATCACAAATTAGAGTTTATTTGCTCTCTTTATGAGCATAAAACTCTTAGGTGGGAACCAGCTCTAAGAGCCAAAGAACCCTTACCATAAGTGGGGGGGAAGGTGTCCTTAAACTGGAATTTGGGGTAAAAGGCTACACCTACAAGGAGATAAGGGGGAGTTCTCCCTTAGTTCTATTCACACCAGGTGGGGGGGGGAGGAGAGAGCAACTAAGGACACCCTCTACTCTCAACATGAGTGAGATGATGAAAAACATTTTTGCAGAGCTTACTTGGAGGTGGGCTAAAAAGGGCTTGCTGGGAGAGGGGCTGTAGAGGATTGTCGAGTATAGTCTTGCATAGAGTGTTAGGTACGGGTAGCACAGGGTGTCGAGATACTAGCCATGGGGTTACTGGTGGGTTTATATAGAAACTGTACGGGTACGGGTGCAAGGAAAAGGAGAGAAAAGAGGGGTGAAAAGGACTGTGTATGGTGAAAGTACGCTGGCCTGTGGTTGGCTGCATGATCTTGGGAAAAAGGATGATGTTCAGCTCTGGCAAGCACACACACACTCAAACAAACCCTACAAGAGAACACACAAGGTGAGAGGCTAAAAATTCTTCTTCTTCTTCATACAACAAAAGAGGTCTACAAAGAAGATAAAGTGACTAACACACATAATAGAGTATATACAAGTGGTCCATAATGTGAACACGCTAAGAGGAGTAGGTAGATGTGGACTTGTTCGTGTAGTCTAGTTGTAGAATCTCTGGCAAAGATATGTCGGTGCTAGTTACCAAATGCGCTAGTGATGTAAATGTCAAACGGTCATGCATGCGCCTCATGAGTGTCAGCTCATGTTGAGCTTGACATCTCAACACTCCTCCTTAAGCTCAACTCCAGCTCATGAACTCCAAGCATATTTCAAAATCTATGGAGCTTCTCAACTCCCAAGGCCTTCGTGAAGATGTCAGCAACGTGATCCTATGTGCTGGTGGACTTCTTCCCTTATGAAGTGGTAATGTACCTCAATGTGTTTCACCCCCACGCATGGAAACTGGGTTTCTAGCCAACTATATACTACTAAGATTATCACAATATATGACAACCTTTCTCTCCACATGCATCCCACTAAGCTTGCCATTTTGATCTAATCAAACCGAGATTGGCTTACAATAATCAACCATCCCATACTTGGACAACATGTCCAAGTATTGGACAACATGTCTAATACATACTGTCTCTCTGATAACCAAATACCCGCAGATGTGCGAATGACCTCAATTCCCAAAAAGTAACGCAGATCTCCCAAATTTTTCATCTTAAACTTCCTTTTGAGAAGACTTTTCACATGCTCAATCTCATCCAAGTTGTCACCCCCAACAATAAGATCATCTACATATATGGTGATGATCACAATACCCTTATCACTCTTGCACACATATGAAAACCAATAGTGATAAGACACTCAACAATCTTGTCATGCCATGCTCGTGGAGCTTGCTTCAGCCCATACAAGGCCTTACAAAGCTTATATACATACTCTGGGTGACTTGTATCCTCATAACTAGGTGGCTAATCCATATACACTTCTTCTTGCGAGTCACCGTGCAAGAACACATTTTTTACATCCATTTGATGTAAAAACTAGCCTTTAGTTGCAGCTGGGGGCAAATGTCTCTTCATAATAAATCCCAAGTGTCTACGCATGTCCTTTGGCTACCAATCTTTACAAGTGGGGCAAATGTCTCCTCATAATCAATCCCATGTGTCTGCGCATGTCCTTTGGCTACCAATCTAGCAATGTATTTGCTTATGTTGCCACCATCACTATTATAGCTTTCTTGCCTTCAGGTAATGGCACCAAATCCTAAGTCTCAGTTCCATACAATGCATCCATCTCCTCATCCATAGCTTTCTCCCAACACACATTTCTAATAGCCTCATCAAAACATGTGGGTTCTACAACACCTCCACAAATTTTGCCATATATAAGCATAGTGATGTGCCATATAACCCCATCATAAGTCAACCTCTGCATAGGATTTTTGACTTTTCAAGATCTTCGTAGCTTTGCATTCATGACTTCCATAGCCTTCCTCACACCAAGTATCCTCATTGCTAAAATCCCAAGCTTCTCATCAAGGCTCATCTCTGAGCCACTAGAATCTCCATCAACAAGAGAATGCCCTGCAAAAATATCAGGCATACCAAGGGGCTCAACCACTTTCTCTTTGCCTTTATGTGATGCACCAACTACATTTTTAGGACTAGTATTATGATGCAACCTGCCACTCCATGGTCATTCAATAGAACTGCTAGATGAGGACTCTCTTGGTCCACTCAATGACTGTGATTGCTGACTTGCATTCTATACAACCGCATTTCCACTTACATGAATCCAAGCAGCATACCAGCTACTCATCTCATCAAATACACTCAATTCATGTGTAGTAGGATTATAACATCTATATCCCTTTTGCTCAAGGGAATACCCAATAAATACACATTTTTCTACTTTTGGATCCAGCTTAGTACGTAACTCATCTGGCACATGCATATATGCAATACATCCAAAAACTTTCAAGTGAGAAAAATCAGGTTTCTTACTAGTAAACTTCTCCTCTGGCGTTACATCATGTATGGCTACAGTAGTAGCAGTCATGTTCATAATATAAACCACTATAGACAGCCTTAGCCCAATAGCTATACGACATATTCTTATCTACCCTCAATTATCGTGCTATCTCTACAATGTGCCTGTTTTTTTGCTCAGCAACTCCATTTTGTTGCCGAGTGTATCTACATGTAAATTTTCTCTGAATGCCATTATTTCACAAGAATTCATAGAACTCATTGGAGAAGTATTCTCCCCCTCCGTCTGACCTTAGGCACTTAATATGCTTTCTTGTCTATTTTTCAGCCACCATGACTCTGAAATTCGAAAAATGAGTGAACACTTCACTCTTCTCCTTCATGAAATACACCAAAACTTTCCTCGTGTGGGCATCAATGAATGTTATGTAGTACTTGCAGCCACCCATAGACAGTCTCTGCAGGACCACGTACATCTGAATGCACAACATCTAGTACATTCTTGCTCACATTTCTGTTATGTGGAAATACACGTCTTGTTTTCTTTCCAAATTGACATGCTTCACAAACTTTTTGTATACCTTCAACTTTCTGCATACCTTCAACTTTAAACTTAGGCAGCCCCGTCACAATTTCTTTAGTCTTTCTGCATAGACTTCATTCTTTGCACATTTACATGCCTAATTCTCTTATGCCAAATGTGTGTATCTGCAACAACTCCTAAACCATTTACAAACATTTAAGCACTCACTTCAGGCATATTTACATTCAATGTAAACATTTTGCCCACTCTATTGCCTTTTGCAGCTGTATATGCCTTTATAGAGTGTCACACTTCCACACACTGATACAAACACACCCAGAACACCAGACCCAAGAGTATAAACAAACTTTATTTCAATACAAGTCTTCGTCTTTATAGAGTTGAACATCCATTACATCCTCAGAACCATCTTCATCTAGCACCCATTCACAATCAGCCCACTCCCCTTCATCGATATGAACTATGACTGACCAGTACCCTACATCACTATCTGAGTATACAATCTCAAACATAGAAGCATCTTCAAAGTACAGTTCCTCGATATCCGGACCAAGCTCCAGGACAAGATATTTGAGGTGGACTATCCTCAAAACTTTTCTTCAAAGTTTACAAGATCGTATTTTTCAGGAGACTGAGACTATTACAAGCATGCATACAAGAGTTCAGTTCCACCTTTGACTCTTTACACAAAACTTCCCAGAAAACGCCAAGCTTAGAGAAGAACATCAACACCTCATATAGCCGACCCTTTCACCATTTTAGTGCAGCAATGAGCAGGTCCCAAAGCTCCTCAGCTGCTCTAACTTTAAGAAGGGGTGTTTCCCAGCCAACTCAGTAGTAGACGACCACCTCACCAAAAGGCATCTTTTTGGTCTTCAATTCCCTTTGCTTCCATACACATCGCCTCATAGCCACATAGCTCCAAGAGAATCAGACTGTCGCCCTCTAGCCTGTAGGCTTCAAAGTAACGACAGAGTCGTGCTCTGCAGTACCCAAGGCTCTAACCTCCAGCACATGTCGCCTCCCATGCCTAGTGCTATGGCCACCCTCACACTCACTTTCCTATGTCTTCATTGTGTTGCGTCTCCTTTGGCTAACATTCACTGACCAGCCCCCGGTTGTGCTCTATCTTTACAGTCTGCAACGCGCACATGTTTCCCTTTGTATTGGCTGCTCTTCACTGTGCGCCCAACCTTTGACTCATGTGCAGCATGCCGCTCGCAATTGTCTCCAACGTTTGCCTTCATCATCTACCTTTTTCTTTCTCTCTCGCGTGCTAGCCCATCGACGTCCTCCTCAGTCACTTGGCCTGTAGATAGTCGACGCTCTCTATCTCTCCTGCATTGTTTCCTTGCAGAGCAGATGATGCTACCTTTCTCTCCTTCCCTGCAGACGATGTCATCTTCTCTTCTCCTCTGCTTCTCTGCAGTCGACGCCCTCTTCTTTCCTTCTCTGTTGATGCGCTCCCCCTTGGCGACTCTCTCTCTTGCTCCTCTCAGGGATTCCCTACTCCCCATACAGCAAACTCATTTTCTTGAGGCCACGTGGTCCCTTCCATCCTTCTTGCGCACGCGGTGAAGGTCAATCTGCGAAGATGCTATTGGCCGCCCGCCACCCTCACTTTCGGGAAGCTTGAAGCTTCTATTTTCTTATTAATTTTTTATTGTTTAAGGCTGTTCATACTGCATAGCCCCTTAAACCATACCACTTAAACCTTCCCATCCTTTGCTCACATGCGATTAACTCCACCCTTTTTTTGCCTCCTCATTGGCCTTAGGTCACACGCCACCTACATCCACGCTATATATTTACAAAGGGCATGCCCAAATGCAAACGGTAGCACTCATGCAGGCCCTGACACACACACACACCGGAAGGCTCATCAACAAAAGCAACAAGATCACCACATCATGAGGATGCAAGGCTTGATGGTTATGCCTCTGCTCCTCCTGTTCAGCAAATTTAATCTCAACCAAAACTCAAAACTGATCCAAACTGATTACATATTTTCTGAAACTCTTAGTACTCTACACAGTATGTACACATCATCAGTCTCTTTTTTTGTCCACACATATTTAGCAACCCCCTATCTTTGCTTAGACATTCATGTCCAGCAGCTGTACAAACAGGGATGTAATATTCAGATCTTCCTCTATATTCTCCACAACCTCCTCACATGCATCACAAGCTTCCTGACCTTCTTCTTTCAAGGTTAACCTCAATCGAGCAAAATATTTCTTTAATCACAAACCATTCACCCTTCTTTTATGCTTTTTTCCATTTAAATCAATAAGCTAATAGCTTCCATTATCAAACCTTTTCTCAACTTTGTATGGACCTTCCCACTTTGTTTGAAATGCAGTATGAAATGTACTATCCAGCTTGCTATTATACCTGAGAACCAGATCACCTTCTTTGATTTCTTTCTGCTTCACCTCCTCATTCTCTTTCTCTTGTCTTTTCAATTGCATAGTAGCATAGTGATCAAAAGCTAGCTCTCTGTCTAATTGGACTGTTTGCAAGGCTAGAAATCTTTCTCTGTTCAGTTAATAGGTTCATGCCCTTCTTCAAACAGAAACTTCAAAGCTGGAATTTCTACATCAATAGGCATGAGTGCTTCTTTCCCATAAACTAAATGAAAGGGTGAGAATTGTGTACCAGATTTCACTGCAACTCTGTATGCCCATAACACACAATTCATCTCTACATCCCAATTTTTGACATGGCTTTCTGTCATTTTAGTCATCATTAGCTTAAATTCACCATTGAATTTTTCATTCAAACCATTGCATTGAGGGTGATAAGGAGTGTTATACTTGTGGTTGATGTTTAATCTTCTGCATAAGTGGTCAACTACCTCTCCTCAAAATTCAGGACCGTTATCTGACAATAACTCCAGAGGAATACCAAATCTGCAGCATATATGCTCATACACAAAATCAGCCACTTCCTTACTATCTGCTCTCTTCACTGCCTTCACTTCTGCCCATTTTGATAGGTAATCCACCGCAATAAGCATATAACACTTTCCTTTGGCCGTCCTAGGAAGTGGTCCAACTGCATCCACCCCCCACCTCTCTAAAATGTCATATACCAGCATGATATTTCTTGGCTCCATTTTTAAGACTCTCTTCCCCATTCTCTGGCACTCATGGCAAGACCTGCACCAGTGTTGAATATCCTTCTGGATGGAAGGCCACACATAACCCTCCAGTAATATCTTTTGCAAGGTGATCTTAAATGCATAATGACCTCCACAAGCTCCCTCATGATTTGAAGATAGAATATGATATATTTCTTCCCTCCAGGGAATTCTTCTCAATACCTGATCAGCTCCTTGCATGTACAATTCATCCCCAATCATGACATAATGCTTACTCTCCCTGATAAAATGATACTTTTGGCCCTTTTTGAGCTCTTCAGGCAAGCGACCTGAGAGTAAGTAATCCACCACCTTAGAAAAGTATTCCCTCCCTCTGTATAATGGCTCTTCGATTTTTGCAATTACTGGGTCGTCCTGATCAATTACCTCCTAGGCTAACTCATGTGCAATATGATTGTCCTCCCACCACACATGTTGAATACTCCATGCTGTAAATTGATGTAGCAGCCTTCTAACATCGACCAGACATCTTTTTAATCTTGGATTCTTTGCCCGTCAGCTACCCAAGACCTGCTTTACTACTAACAGGGAATCTCTTTTTACAATTAGTTTCTGAATTTTCTGTTTTAGAGCAACCTATAGCCTGGTCAGGATTAAACCGAACCTGCAAACCTTGCTCAATCATTTGGCCAACTAAGACTAGATTCTTTGTAATGATTGGAACATGAAATACATCTATAAGGTACTTCACCTTACCATCTTGCATAGACAATGGCACATCTCCATTGTGGCAATCTGATGAGCACTGTCATCCCTAGTTTCAATAGAACCTAGTCTTTCAAGACTAGGTTTCAATAAAACCTAGTCTTTCAAGACTCTTCATTTACTTGAACCACTCACCATGACTTGTCATGTGGTTCGAAGCACCTAAATCAACATCCATCATCCTTACATACTGCTACATCATTTCCAGACATAGCATTAACCACATGTTGCATAACAAACAATCTCTCAATGTCCTCATTATTTCTACTAGAGGACGCATACTTGTTTTGCTGCACTTTTCCGTTTCGCATGTCACTCTACTTCTTATAGTAAGGCTACCTGCACATGTCCAGGCTTACCACAGTTAAAACACCCTTGTGTATCATTATGCTTCCTTTGTTGTAAGATTTCTCCCTCCAGCTTTTTAGGTGTAAAGGTGTAAGAACCTACCCTTGTATTCTTGTAATTATTCCCCTCTCTGAAATAGAAGAAAGATCTTGTTTTACCCAATTTTGGCCTAGAGAGAGAAAATATCTAGAGAGAGAAAATTCAAAATTGAGATATCTTTGGATACAAAAATTCTCCTGGTGTCTAAAATGGATTCCCTTGAATCAGAAGTTCAAAATGAAATTTTCAATGTGCATTAGGAATTAATTAAAAATGGTATAAGGGACCTTAGCCTAAGGGTCTACATTTTCAGAAATTTTTAGATTATGGTCCATTTAAGGTTCCAATGGGACCTTAGCCTAAGGGTCTACATTTTCAGAAATTTTTAGATTATGGTCCATTTAAGGTTCCAATGGGACCTTAGCCTAAGGGTCTACATTTTAAGAAATTTTTAGATTATGGTCCATTTAAGGTTCCAATGGGCCAATCGGATTAATGCAAGTGTTGGGATGAGATCAATCCAAAGAATAAAAGAAAATACCCAAAAATAAGTAAATGCTCACGTAAGATGAAGAGTTGACTGAGTACAAGGTTTATTAGTTAAAAATTAAGAGATATTACTAAAAAAATGACATATTTTGGAGTAATGATGCATTTTTGACACCTTGGTAAGGAAAGGGGGACCTTTGAGGTAGGTGCCTTTTTTCACATGTGTGAAAGGGTTTTTTAATTCAAAAAAATGTGATATTTTTATCTCTCCTCTCTCTTGGATCAAACCAAATCAAAAGGGGAGCCAAACCGGTCCAAATCTTGTCCAATTGAGTCAAACTGAACTTGGACAATTCTAGAACCCAATTGGACTTTGTTAGCGCCCTCCCTCACCTATAAATAGACCCTCATTCCTTTGTATTTTCATATTGGAGCTATACCATGCCAGTATTATATTAAAATAATCATATTTTCTATTATCCCTTAAATTTTTCTCTCTCTTGGGAGCTTCTCTCTCTCTACAACTCCTCTACAATAACTCTTGTATTTTCTCTTCTCCTCTTGGTGGACCAATTGATTGGTCGGGGGCTTCACTGCTAATAGAGAATCAAGCCAAACTTGGAGGTAAAATCGATTTATGCAATTTTTTTAAAATTATCTCAATAACTTTCTTCTTCTCAACCTCTCTCAAGCTTGAGAAGCTTTCTAAATGATTGTTTTAATTCAAATCAAGATTTTCCTAAAAATCTTAATGTTTAATTAAGAGAAAGTTAATCTTTATGCTTATTTGTAATGCTTTCCTTAAGTAAATCTCTCTCTCTCTTTCTAAAAGAATAGCCATCTTTATGGCTAAATCCCTTGGAAAAGGATGCTTCTCAATGCTAGTCTCTTAATTCAAAGCTAAACTCTAGACTTGATGAGCTAGAGATTAAGAAAATAATATTTTCATGATTTTATGCTATTAAAATAATGGTAAATTCTTTTAGATTGTTTATGAGTAGTTAAAAACTACTTTAATTCATTCTAAATGAGAAATGGATTATCCTAACAAATTGGGAAAAGAGGAATGTTGAAATTAGCTTAATTAGTGAGATAATCATAGTTATGTTTATAATTAGGATTTAAATTCATAGTTTGATTTTAAGCATAAAATAAAAACTACTATCATATTTTCATTACAAGCTTTTATTCTTTTAGAACAAATTGAGAATTATGAGTAATAGCAGTGAAGCTATGGACTAAAATTTTCAAAAAATAATACATATCTTATTTTTATGCATAATGCTAAAAGAGGACTTCCTACCATATTCTAGGATTGGACATCCTATTCAAAAAGAATGATTTTTATCATATTCATGGGAAATAAATTTTTAGTATTTATGCATAAATATTTAATTAAAAGAAAAAAGAAATTTTTAGAAAATTTATTTTTATGCAAAAAAGAGGAACTCCCATGATATTTGAGATCCAAGTAATTAAATGGTAAAAGAGGAATTTTTTGGCATAATTCAAATTATGAGTATTTATAAAAAGTGGAATTTTGAGTATTATTATTTTTATTAGGAAATATGGGTAGATTTGATTTTTGTAAATCCCATGAATCTTTTATTCAAAAAGAAGAATATTGAATATATCTTACTTCAGAATTTTGAGAAAGAATGTGAAAATATCCATCAAGAAAACTTGGATAATTCTTATTCAGAAAAGAGAATCTATAATCCTGGGGAGGATCAAGGATCCAATGAGTAAAAAGAAGTTTAGAATTAATTCTCATTAATGAAGCTTAAGGAATGAAAATACAGTACGTAAATGCTCTTTTTGAGTTTTTACTATTCAATTCTGATAAGGTTTATTTTCCCTTTTTAAACCTTCAACAGCACTCTGATATGTAGATTCAATGGGATCGAGAAAAAGTACCTTTAACTAGGCCAAGTAATTGGCAGAAACTTAGAAAAGTCCTATCAGTATTGAAAGTAGAAAACGGTACTAAAAGTGGATGTGATAAAATGTGATGTGGATTTGAATGAATGTAAATGAATGTGATGTGATGTGGATGGATGTGAACGAGATGTGATAAGATGAGGATGGATGTGACGAGATGTGAATGAATGTGGGATGTGAATGGGTGTGATGGATGTGAGTGGGTGTGATGAGACGTGAATGGTTGTGATGAGATGTAAATGAATGTGATGTGATGTGGATGGATGTGAACGAGATGTGATAAGATGAGGATGGATGTGACGAGATGTGAATGAATGTGGGATGTGAATGGGTGTGATGGATGTGAATGGGTGTGATGAGATGTGAATGGTTGTGAGATGAGATGTGAGTGGATGTGATGAGATGTGAATGGATGTGAATGTGATGTGATGATATCTCAATGGATGTGGTGTGATATGTATAGATGTGAATGTGATGTAATGTGGATGGAATAAATGTGATGTGATGTGGATGGATGTGAACGAGATGTGATAAGATGAGGATGGATGTGACGAGATGTGAATGAATGTGGGATGTGAATGGGTATGATGGATGTGAATGGGTGTGATGAGATGTGAATGGATGCGATGAGATGTGAATGGATGTGAATGTGATGTGATGATATCTGAATGGATGTGGTGAGATGTGAATGTGATGTGAATGGATGTGATATGATGTGGATCTGGTTTTTAGATATGAATGGATGAGATATGATGTGGATAGATGAGATGTGATGTGGTGGAAATGTAGTAAAACCTTTTTTGATCTTTACATCTTATAGGATGCCTAAGGATTTTAGATATGTTCTCATCAGTAAGTTGTGACCTCAAGGCTTATGGGTGGGCTTCCGTAAGCTTTCTAAAAATCCTTGGTAAGATTAAGTTAACACCAGAACCATCATCCAAGATCATGAAGATGTTTTAGTGGTTTGTTGAGTTTAATTTCCTTTGGAACAACCATTTTATAACGTCTCCTTATAGTTAGTTGCACCCTAGGTGAGTTCTATCTCATGATGCACTTCTTGGCTCAAAGGCATCTCGGGCAATTATTTAGGGAATATATCAACATATTTACTTAACCATTTGGGTTCATTTGGACCTAACTCCTTTCCAAAAGATTTTAGCTTCACCACATCAATTGCCTCCCTCCTCGGGGGGGTTCACCTAAAAATATGTAAGTATACCACCACGTGACTTCAAATGAAGGGATTTTTAATTCCAAATTTTAAGGTACATTTACATAAATACATTTATACAAGGGGTTTTTAAATCTATTTTTTTTAAAAAAACCCATAAGTCCTTAAAGAAAAAGGGGTCATTTTATTCATGAAACATTCACAGGTAAGGGGGTTTTCACATACCCCTTCAACACACGTGATACATAGGGTTTCTACGTAGTGCACCCCCGAGCCTCTCTCTTCCTAAGACCTTTTAAACAATCTGGATAGATTTACAAGTTGTAATATTGGAGACCTAGTTACTCCAATCCCTTGGATCTTATTATTTTGAAGATCAAGAAAAGGGATGGTCCCTTTGTGACAATGTATATCTGCTTGATTTTGCATAAGCTAATCCATACCAAGAATTCTATCATATACACCCAAATCAAGACACTAAATTTACACTTAGTTAAACTCCCATTCAAAGAGAATTAGAGATTATTTATCTCATTCTAACTAGCCAACTCAACTTGCATAGGTTTACTCTATCTCACTGATCTAATTTTAACTTTCACAAGTCAAAAATTAATGAAAATCTCAAATTGCTTACCTTGATAACTTCTAGGTGTTTGAATTACAAAAATTTGCCAGATCTGACTTTGATGTTCTATGTGGAAGCATGAATTCTTCCTCTTTCTTCATCTTCCACGTCAGCACAATAGCATTTGAAGCAAATGATTGAGTTGGAAATTTTCTTCTTAGATTTTCCCAATTTTGAGATCATGGTCCTTGATAAGTTTATGTAGTTCGTCCTTGCATTACTTTACACTGAAGCCATAGGCCATTGATACCATGGTCTTGCAACACCTTGAATTGGGTACACCACAACAAGTTCATTGGGACACTCACTCATAATGTGCCCTAGTTTCTCACATTTAAAACATTTTCACTCTCTCTTGAACTACTGGAAGAATCCATCTGATATATAAGAAATTTCCCTTGTGGTTCCCACATTCTCAGAATCTTGGATTAGATTTAGACCTTTATTCTTCTTTGATTTAGGAAAATTTTTATTTCTTGACCTCTTTGAAGCTATAGGAGGTAATATCCTTGATTGATTACTTTCCTTTCAAAAGGTCTTAATAAAGTCTTCCACCATGAAAACTACCTCAAGTATAGAATCTGGCTTAGCATTCTTGATGCCTAACATGCTTACTAGTGAATCCAAATTCCTAATAAATCTTTAAGGTGGGTAGTATCATCCATAAGGAGGAGAAAAGTGCATAAGATTTGTATAAGCCTGAGGATATGTTTCAAAAGACTTCACTTCCTGGGAGTTCTAGGAATTCATTCATCATGTCCTTTTCATACCCTAGTGGACAATACCTCTAAAACAAATGTTTCTTCAAGCTATCCCATCTTAATTGGTCTCCATTTATATGGCTATATTTAGCATGATTCTTCCATCTGGATCGCGTTGCACCTACAAGCTTTAAACAAGCTAAAGTCATCTTACTACATGCATTATAACTCGCTACGTAAAAATAATCATCCCATCTGAATTTGTCTTCATTTATATGGCTAGATTCAACATGATTCTTCCATTTGGATTGTATTGCACCTACAAGCTTCAAACAAGCTAAAGTCATCTTACTGCACTCATTATAACTGGCTATGCACACTCTCAACCAAGCTATTCCCTTCTCCTTGTAAGGATGTGGGTTCTCCTTGTAAGGATGTGCGTTCAGATTTATGTAAGGCCTCCTTAACGTCATTGTCCCCAATACTTCATCATTTATATGTCGAGGCATAATTTCTTTCCTAAAATTTTAAGTAATTATTTTCATTATCTCAAAAAATACAAGTTCTTTCATATTTCAAAGAAAATCCCTTTACAAAAGATATTTGTATTTTTATTAAACAAGCTTCTTCATATTTAGGAAAAATTCATTTACAAAAAGTATTTATATTATTTTAAAAAAATTATTGCATCACTTGGGGATTTCTCATCCTCTAAGCAAACGGAATTGTCTATTCGGTCCCATAATTTTAAACTTTTGATAAGGAGGATACATACTCAAATGGTTCAATCTAGATAAATATTCATCTAAAGTATACTAGTTTTCTATGATGGATCTTATAATCCTTTACTAAATTTATCCTTTCCATAATCATGGCTAGACATAGATTCAAAACATAATAGGGCAAGTAATCAATTTTGATTTCTTTATTGAACTTTGCTTCACTTTGATCTTGAACATGTCTACACATGAAAAGATGTTGATATGGACTCCACCAAAACTAATGGCCTCAATTTTAATGAAGATAAATTTAAAGACATCATAGTCCTTAAATGAGTGCCCCTTGTTGTATACTCACTTTCCTTACTCACGAGATAAGGCTTTGGACTACTACACAATAGGGTGTCCCTCACTATCCTAGCCAAGCTTCTTTATAATTTACCACTAAATTCCAAAGCTCATGCAAGAACCTAAAGCCTTAACCATTGAAATCCAGAGCTCATGCAAGATCTAAATCCTTTACCATTGAAATCCAAATCTCATGCAAGAACCTAAAAAACAAGGTACATTTTGTCCACATGCTCACAAAGAGGTCCAACATTGATCTTCCACCACCCCTTGTGACTTAGAGCCAAGCCTAGCTGATGATGGCAAAATCTTTACCCCAAACCCTAACCAAAGAGGCAAAAGTAGGAGGGATCTCACAACCCATCAGGAGTACAACCAAGCCATCAGGAGTACAACCAAGCCATGGCCAAAGAAGCTACTTTTGGGAGGTGGGAGTTATCTCGCAACCCATTAGGAATACAACCAAGCCATGGCCAAAAGGAGTTGCTTGGGAAGCAATCTATCAAGACCTCCTCCACCACAGAGTCCCTCATTACCTAGGCACACACCAAAATACATAAGTTGAAAATATTTACCATTAAATGGTACCCGATTGGAATGGTGTAACTGAAATAATCTTAGCATGCTTTGCCATTAAAAACCTTGTCCATTGTGAATGATACCCCATTAGAATTGTGTATCTAAAAGAATATCATCATGCTTTGCCATACCTTTTTCATTGCATGATACCCCATTAGAAGGGTGTAACTAAGATAATCTTGACATGCTTCTCCCAAGGAAGCCAACATCGCCACCTTGCCAACAATGAGTTGGTCTCTCTTGTGGATACCCTTACCCTCATTAATCGTACCCTATCCCTTTACTAACCCAATATCTTTTAGAAGACCCTATATCAACCCCCACCTTCCACACCATATTAGATTGCATCAACAAAGCTACTAATTCAAATAATGTATGAAACAATATGAAAATTTATAAAATGCATGGATACAATTGACTAGCCCACTATAATCCACATTTAATAGAGCTTAATGCTAAAGTTTTTTGAGTGGATTCTAAGGCTTTTGGTCTAAGCCTTTGGTATCCAAAAACATACAAATCACCAAGAAACCAAGGCTCTATCCTTCCAAGAGATGAGGATAGAATGCTCTAATGCAAATAAACTTCAAAAATCAAAACCAAAAACAACAATCTAAACACATCCACCAATGAGTCCAAAACCAACAACCTAAACACATCCAATGGCTCCAGAACTATATGTTTTTAAGAGTGCAACCTCCTAATCAACACCATATGTTAACGACTCCATAGGTTAACATGGTTTCATTTACCAAACTGTTAACCCTACTATTAAGCACTTTTCCATCTGATCCACTCAAATGGACACTCACCATTTATAAGAAGATGCAATTGAAACATATAAAGTATCCTTACCTTGTGCCTAATGCCAAATAGGGAAAGTCTATCAACTCCATACATATATTAAATGACCTTACATTGTGCTTAATGAGGAAATTCTATGGACTCCTTATACATACTTGCTTACAACTAGTAATAGAGGCCAGACCATTTTTTAGTTTGGCTAGCCTAGTGTGAAAATTACTCACTTGTGTATAAGTAAAGTTTGATAATAAGCAATACACAATCATTCCCTTGCAATAGAATACTTGTGAGATCTTATCTTCCCTCTTCTTTCTTGCATGTATTCTATTGAATCGTGCTTGCGTGATGGATTTTTGGATAGGATTTTTTGTAGGTTTCTACTTGCATTAGCTTCTTCTTATTCCCCCCCTTTTGTGTGATGGATAAACATGAGGACCATCTTTAATTGCCTCCATCTAAGTAAAGACTAAAATTGTTTTTAGGACATATGGTTTACCCCAGTTTGGACTCCTTACATGGTTGCACACCATATATCAGGTTGAGGCACTAATGCACTTGAATTCCTAATACCCAACTTAAGGGTAGCAGTGATTGAGAGACTTGAGGGTAACATGTTGGCTAATCAACTATTCATTCTTAAACAGCTAGAGCAATAAAGACAAATCATTGTACAAAACATGTTAATAGAAAAGGATCAAAGAAATATTTGGTTTGATAATAATCTCAAGGATAAGGAAATCAATAGGGATACCTTGTGCGTATGTACAGAGTCCGCAAATGAGAAAAAGAAACTCACGTATACCAGAAAAATACTATTTCAAGTCTCCAAAATAACACCTCAAGTACCATGCATGCGTGAAACCCTTGATGGGGTTGAAACTATTGGCTTCCCTAATGGTAGTAAATTCAAAAAGTATTATGGTCCTCTTACCAAGGAAGCTTTGTGGGTCCCACATGATAAGAACAAAACCAAGGAAAAAGTGGAATTGAAGAAATCTCAAGCTCGACAAGAAGAAAAAGAAAGGCAAACATGACAGCAGAGCAATGATGAGAAGCTATCCTTAGATCCGCACAAGCCTTTGTGGGAATAGTTGAAAGAGACACAGAGAAGCACATAGCACCTCTACGAACATCCCTTCAATTGCCTAGCCCTTATAGTAAAGTGCTCTACAATGCATTGCTTGACGCAGGGGATAGTCATAATTTAATTTCCTTCAACACATGGAGCCAGTTGGGAAAACCTCAACTCAAACAAGCTTCTTTGAAGGTAAAAGGTGTCCATGGTGGGAATACCAAGGTTCTTAGGCTACTTTAAATAGAAACGTATTGTGACGGTAACAACAAGTACCTAGTGCGAGATTTCCTAGTTATGCTTGCAAGAACATTACCTGAACCGGTAATACTTGGTCGCACATGGAGAAAGGCTGTTGGATGTACGATTGATTGGTCAATGGGGCGTGTCTCTGTGGGGGTAAAGCCATGGCTGAACATTCTACTCACATAACCCAGCTTCAATGGCTCAAGTTCAAACAAAGGGAAGACTATTGAAGGAGAACCTTTACCACACCAACACCCAAAAAAGTTTGGATCCCAAAACGAAACCCTATCACAAGAGGCAGGGTGATTTATGTGGCGAAGCTTCTACATCACAAAATGTTACAAAACCATTGTTGGCTATCCAAGCCCCAATTCCATTTGTTTTCCTACAGCACTCACTATGCAAGTACAAACTTCGTTCTTGTATTAAGTGTCAACAACATTGCTCATTTATAAGGGAGAACCTATAAGCTCCATTCAGTCTTATGAAACCCCATTACCACCCTTAAATTTGGATATTGATATGCCGCAAGTAATATACGGCCCTCCTTGTTTGCCAACAAGCATTGATGGAGAAAAGTGGGAAGGGATGGTAATGAAAAACCTACAATACCTTTTGCAAAGTCAAGGGATGATAGGAAGAAGGAAGGGGGAATTTACGCTAATATCATCACTTTTACCCCCACATTTTTCTACAAACTTCATGTCCATATCAGGAGGGAGCGTGTTGGAAAAAGCTAACCCATGACAATATAGCTTGCACCAACATGTACAAAAATATAGCACCTGTACACATACTAAAACTCTAACTAATAATAAAAATTGAAAAGATGATGAGAAAGAGAACATAACAAAATAAGAAAATGAAAGTGTAACTCTATTATTACTACAAGCCTTGAAAATGGATTTTTCATGGACTGATACGAGTGACCTTATCCTGGACCTAGATTGTCTAGATTGGTACTATCAAGGGTAGCTATGTATACCTCCTTTCTAAACCCACTCACGATATTTTTATGCACCATTAGGGGAGCGATGTTGTGTAGCCACCTTTGTGGACATGTTCTACCTATGCTCTTGGTAGAACTTTTGACTCTTAAATGAGAGAGCCTTGGGACTGTAGCCTTGATCTTCATGGAATGGGACCTTGTGGCTAAAAATGTACCAATAAAAGGATAAAAAACCATTGCTATCGAGGTCTTAGTGGTTCTTAGATACTCTTGTATGGGGTATTTGGGCCATTGCTTGGGTCTTTGCAAGGTGGTGCCCTACTCCAACATATTTATCTTAGAATTAAAAGTTAGAATTTCTTAATTTTTAAAAAATAAAGGTGCAAGCTTGTATAATAAATCACTTAGAAGTTTCGTTTATAAGGCTAGATAATAGCTAAAAATGGTTTCATAAAAGTGCTAATGCATAGAGACTAGGGTCATAACCCAAGGCATGTTCTTTGCTCGGCTTAGTTTAGAATGGATTTGGACCAACCTTAATATTACCCTTATCTTAACTAGAAAATTTTGACCAATCACAATAAAATTTCCTCATTGCTTGATTAGGTGTTTGCATCGTGCTTAAATTTCAATTATTTTCCACGACAAGAACACCTTATCAGTTATACCATCTTGCCTTGCAAACCTTACAAGACCTCCAACATTTCCAATGCCAACATGCATTCAACATACAACCTTGACACATATTCATCAACATATTTCAAGTACGAAATCTACATCAGGAAGGGGAGTATGTTAACCCTTGTTGGAGACCTCTATGGCATCAATGCCCATTGCCAACCACTATATCATTTTCACCACCTTTGGGCCATAGGCACGATGGAATGGCCGAAATCGACTTGAAAGCCATGTATTTTATATTTTGCGTGTGTGCTTGTCGCTTGTCTATTAAAAGCGCACCACAAGATCTTGGGTAGAGAGTACTATTTATGCATTAGGTATTTACACAAGCTAGAGTGGCTGAATGAGTCCTAGGAACTAATTTTTAACTTTGGCTACCCAAGAGTGTAAACCCTGATAGCCACACATAAGAGGCAAAATGTAACTCTCACCACTCACTGTTTGATGCATAAGCTAATAGAGTGCTCTTCTTCTTTACTCTCCTATATTGTTACTTACTTGACTTTTGCTAATTTGATCTCTTATGTGTGCTTGCTTATATGTGTGTGAGGCAGTGAGTGTGTAAGATTGAGTGGTGAGGAGGCTCAAGCTTCCATTGGAGTGCAGCGGGTGGCGACGGTGGAGTGGAGCTTTCAGGTGTGCAACTGCACGAGAGTTATCAACTCCTATGAGAATCTCAAGCACCCAGCTTTGACGATGAGTGACACACCTCGACTGTGCATTTGTGTTCTCGGCCACGTAAACTGGTTTCTCGGTTGAGATGTTTATGGTCCTCATTGTGGTTGGGAAAATCCCCACGACATTGAGTTGTTCCCTCCATTCTTTCTATGGCGCTAAGGCTTCCCAAGGTGGAGAAGAGTGAGAAGATTTTTATTTTGATTATTTGTTTGCTGGGAGTACCAAAGGAAAGAAAGTATGTTTTTTTTAAATCTCTTTAATTTTTTCATTACACCCATCATTCATGAATTTGTAAGCTTTGCTCTATATTTTTTATTTTTTTACTTTTTTTAAATAAATAAATAATTTAGTCCAATTGAAAGAAAAATTACATTTATCACATTAGGAGGGCTCAATCTATATTATTTGGGTAGGGGAAACTTCATAAAACATCAAAAAAAAATCACTCTATTTATAAGTCAACCCATGAAAACTCTCTACACTTTCACATACAAGGGTTATAGTTTTCACAAACATAAAAACTTCTAACATGCTCTAAGAATTCCAAGATTACCTGCATACTAAAGATAATCTAATTTTATCCAAGAAGATACTATCCTTTACAACAAGGTCAAGATAAACTAAGTTAGAATTGTTCAAGTGACTAATTTAGAATCATTCGAGGGAATATCGTCATAAAAGGGAGGTGAAAACAAGACTACAACTAACTTTCATATAGTGTAAGTCTTCATGTACATAGAAAAACAATAAAAATTGACTATTTATCGTAGATGATTGACTAATTATGGTCAAAACCTTGAACATCAACAAAGATCAAGTTAGCATTCATGGAACTTTCACGCATGTGAGAATTGATAAGTCTGATGACGTGAGAGTTTAACTTTCACACACATGAAAACTCCAGTAAACCCTTAAATCAACAATTGTTTTTCTTGGTATTATCGTTATTATACACTATAAAAGTGAACATACAACAATGTGGTTATAGTTTTCACGTATGTTTTTCTCCTGGTATTATCATTATAAACTAAAGAACATCAAGTGAACATCAACAACAATGTGGTGTTACAGTTTTCAAATATGTGAGACCCTAAATTTTCACGTCATGAAAACTCCAAGTTCTCATGCCATAAAAAATCATTCCAAAGCTAATAAAATATAAAACTTTACAAGTTTGAACCTTCAATCTCCACTCTATGTGTTGTGCTTGTTATTCTATCTACCAAGACAAAATTACATGCTTATTTTGAGATATCGAGAAGAGTGATTAGTGACAATCTTAGTCTAGAAGATAGTTCATCTACCCATCTAGGATCCTCCTATGGAGTGTGACATTCTTATTATGAAGGAAAGTGTGCCTAACTATCCAAAATCCTCTATAAGTGGAATATAGGATCTTGTCACTCCACTAGCACTCAATTGAGTGTGCTTGCTTAGAGAGGGTTGGATACTTTTGTAGCACCAATGTCAAGGAAACCATGGAGGATATTGCTGAAAGAATTGATAAGCAAGAGAGATGAGAGGATTATATCCTCTCCCACAAGATCCAATAGCCTTTTGGACTATTCGAAGTACAACTGGAAATAGAACAAGAAGCTTAGTGAAACATCTGAGCACTGAGCAATGCATTAATGAATGTTGATAATGGGGCATACCCCATCCAATAATGATTATACAAGGACAAACTCTTATCCATACCTTGGATCAACCCCAGATTACTCCCATGATTAGGAGAGATTATTTATAGGACTAGAGAAGTCTTTTTTCCTACCACAGAGGAAATGCAACTGGAATAAAAAATTGGAGATGTTGCTCCCAACTTCAATATATATGCTAAATCACAAAAAGCAGGGGCTTAGATGGGGATAATGAGAGGGTGGTTGCAAGATGAGGTTATCTAGTTTTATGTAGTGGGCGCCCTTGGCTTTAGCCATTTTTTCAAGAAGAATAGCCAATCTCTCCTAGTTAGCCAAGGAGTTTCACTTCAAGGTCTTCTAATGAAACATCATATGCAAAGTTGGGCACCTAAAACTATAATTTGATCGAATATCCAATAATTTCAAATAACCTTTTCTTTGGGAACCAAAATTGTATACAGGCCTTGTGTCGAAGGTTTAGACAAGTACGGTCAATGTGAGTAAATTGCCTATAACTTTTACATTATTACTCATATCATGTTCCCACTTTGCATATCACAAATACAAATAACATAGTGCTTAACTTGATTTATCGAGTAATTTTTGATGTGTTCTACTATTTTCTATGTTATTTAAAAGGTATTAGAATTGTTAAAAAACATACTATTTTATCATCCCGCCACATCTACCATTTAAAATGCTCAAACTGTATGGATCTAGTGATGATTAGATTGGGAAAGATTAGTATAATGTGGGTATAAGGTAAAATTATAAATCTAACGGTTGGATTTTTGTAGATTTACTTTGGAAAATTTGTTATGACTGTTAGAGGTCCATTAAATCAATTGTAATTTAATTCTAAAAAATTAAATATTGAATCTTTCAATCTAAAAACTCTAGGGATCAATACACTTGTTGCCATGAATGTATTAAAAAATGTTTGGCTTAATTTGAGTATGGGAAGGTCCATTTTCAATCCTCCCAAGTGAAAATTCCCATATTGTGTCCGCTCTCCCCTTTTCAAATCTAAAACCAATTCTAGTTAGGTTTGGAAATCTAGGCTTGGTAAACTTCAAAGCTTAGATATCATTCTATGTGTGAGGCTTGGGTAGGCACAAATTTTATATATGCATGCCACTTTATGTCCACATGAGCTTTGAGAGGATCCACATAAGCAGCTTGCCACCTCACCTTGCCACCTCCACCCTTCATGTCAACATGGTCAACCTAGTTGACTCCCCACCTCATCATCCTAGTCATCATTAATGCCACATCTTCTTGCCACCTTTGCATGCCACCTCACACTTGGTGACATGGCATGCCACATCATGGAATTACCACATCAACCATAATAGTGCCACATGTCAAGAGAATGCCACGTGTCATGCACGCATATGACACGTGGCACCTCCTTCCCACCTCCCCTTTTTTTTCAAAAACATATTTTTGAAAAAGTTAATTTAGTAATTTAAAGAAATAGAATATAGATTTTTAAATAATAAAATATATATAACTTATTAAATAAAAGAATTTAAAATCACTAATTTTAAAGGATTATATTTTAAAATTAGATCCATAATATTATTATTAAAGTTCATATTATTCAATTTAAAAAATAAATTTTTAAGTTTAATATTTCTTGAAAATATTTTATGTAGAATAAACCTTTGAATAAAATTTGAAAAAAATACATTATAAAAAAAAGTAATTATATAATTATAAAATAAAAGATATATTTAAAGATATATTTATATATCTAGTAATGATAAGTATTTAGACTTGTTAATAAATATTATTAATAATATTGATTTTTAAGTGGATAATAGTTTATCTTTAATTATCTTTATGTTTATCTTAATTATCCAATCAATCTTAGATAGGAAATCGAATGAGATTTGAAGTGGATAACCTATTTTTCCTATATAATCACACATCTCTAGTACTATCCCACACTTATCTCTAGTATTATCCCATCATCATTGAGCCTTTATAATTTTTTCTCTCTTAGCTTCCTTTTGAGAATGGGCTCTCAAAGTCGTAGGAGTCGGAAACGTGATAGGACTAGACTCCCCCCCGTCCACCAAGTTTAAGAGGAGGAGAGGAAAAGGGTAGCCCGTCAGAGAAAGAGAGAGTGGAGAGCACGTTAACGACGAGCAACACCGTCCGTTGGCGATGATCCAAGCCTTGCTCCTCCTCTTCCACTTCCTCTCCCTCCGCCCTCTTCCCCCCCACTACCCCTTAGTTTAGATAATCCACATGAACCCGCCCTTCCTAAGTCCCCTTCTCTTCTACAAGAACCCACCCCCCTCCTTTGGGCGCCCATCGTGTGCATAGGAAAGAACTATCAAAGTCAGGGGCACATCGTCGTGCCCATGCAATCTTCCATTCCTATTTCAAAGACCTCACGCCTTCATCACAGGCATGTGTGCTTGATGCTTTGATCGATCTGCCCAACATGGCCAACTGCAGGGCGCTTTCTGACATTGGGAGGTCGAAGAGAGAGGAGAGCTGGCATGGCAGTGCTACAAAGTGTTCGTCAATCCTATATAGTTTACAAGAAGAGGAACTCTGTGGATGCTTTGGCTACTCGACGGGCTATTGTGGGGCAGCCATAAGTAGCTCCCAAATGAAGGGTAAGGCTAGTGCCAGGGCAAAGGTCATTTGAGGGGTGTAAGCCTTGGTTTGTGAGGTACTCGCGTCAGTGTGACACATGTTGTTGTCGCTACCATGTTGAGTTCAAACGTTTTTATGATGTGTTCCGTTCTCTTAGTAGGCATAGAGAGTTGCCTCGTAGTCCTCGTGATTTCATCCACTCTCTTTTGTGTGCACGCACACGGAGGATGCCTAGCTCCATAGGATGCCTTGTGTGGAGAGCAATTGCACATCATGTGGTTCACTTGCACATCTACAGATGGTAGATCTTGATGCAAGTGACCAAGAGATAGTGCCATGGCAACGTTATGAGTATGTGACACACTAGCTCGAGAGTGGTGACAGTCTAGGAAGTTGCAGCTCGTGGACAAACATACACCATGTTGTCACTTCACAGCCACATTTAGGGAGCAGATCTACCCCTATATACGGCACAGTCATTGTGCCAAGTGGCAGGATCATCAGTTCCGAGCATGCCTCGCAGAGTTTCCTATTGGTGTGGTCGTCTCTGTGATTGATTTTGCAAAGAACTACACCTTCACACCTTTTCAGGAGATATAATCTGAGTATTACTTCTCAGAGCAGGTAATGGTTATATTTCATAATATTTGTTTCGTGTTTGAGCTATATTACTTATTTGATTTTTTGTGTCCTAAACGTCTGTATTGCTTACCTTACCAGGTTGCTATTATGGTCCACATTAGCTATCGACGTGCAGAGGCTCGTGTAGATGGGATAACGAGTACCCCCGAGACCCGTGTCATTATTCGAGAGTATCATTTCTATATCAGTGAAATGATCGTTCACATGATTTGGTCATTCTTTGAGACTGGTCATTCTTTGAGACTGGTCATTCTTTGAGACTGGTCACGGGAAGGGATAGCATGATGGTGCGAGCACGTGTGTGAAACATGCCCTGAGAGGTGTCATCAGCTGCGGCGGTAGGATGCTCAGCGGTTCAGAGATGCGGGCCACATAGTCGAGTGGTGCTCCCAACATTTGTATGGGAGTGCAGCATCATCGTATCCCAAACGTGATGCTTGGATTGTCATGAGATTTTTTTGGCATGTGGATGGTGGCATGATTGACTGTAGAGCCTCCCATGATTGTGACACAGTACGTGGCACCTTGGGATTACATTCCATCAGGAGCACGTGCATGGCGGCCCCCATGATTTACACACAATGATTTGCATGCTTCTGTGGAGCATGTATGGATGGCGATTGGTCACATTGTGCCTCGAGAGGATGGGCAGATGCATGGATACAGACATTCCTCTCCCCCGAGCATCCTTCACATCCTATGCTGTCTGATGAGCACACACGTCTGATGAGCACACACGTCCTGCATTCATGGTGGTCAGTTATGATGACCTGACAGATTTGCCACAGGAGGGTGATGTATTTGCTGTTATTGCCAAGCAGTGAGGCAAAAAGCGAGGGAGTAGACTACTATCTGATGAGTTGCACTAGGCCAAAGTGCATCCTTGACCAGGATACAGTGGATGATCATGGGTTTTCTTTTGACGCCCATAGCATGATTGTGGGGCAGGCCGGTTATACCAGCAGATTCGACTTCATCGGGGGGGGGGGGGGGGGGTCTTGAGTTTCAGCAGTGGAAGTGGGAGTTAGAGGCATTTCAATTCTCTCATCTAGTGGCTGCTACCAGGCTCACTCTTGATTGAGTATAGAGCCAAAAACAGAGTTCTCACCCTCGTTTTCGACTTCGAGTGGATGACCATGAGAGCATTCTAGAGCAGTTGAGAGCTAGAGAGGGTGCTGCTGACTAGATCTCTATCTTGATAGTGACTAAACTCAAACTAGCTCGGTTAGCTCACTTACATTATACTTAGATTTTTTGCGAGTGACTAAATGGGGTAGCTCATTTTCAAAATACCTTCATCTTTTGAGTTAGGGCTAAACCCAGAGTGACTGTGTTAGCTCCCATTTTGATGTACTTAGTTGATGTTTATATTATTATGAGTTTTCTCATTATTGAGGATCATTGCATTTTAGTTGATGTTCATGGTTTTCTGATTTTTTAACACTTTGGCTATCATATCGTTTGTTGAAAATCACCATCACCATATTGTTTGTTGAAAATCACCAAACTTTGCAAACACTGGGCGCTAATTACTAACCCGAATATGCTCCGATCATGACCAAACTTTGCAAGCATGTGGGGGTGGGGCCCCCCCACATGCTTGAAAAGTTGGGTCCCCATTGGAGCATGTTTGGGTATGATCTATGGGGAAGGCCCGGATTTTCCATGGCCTCTTAAGCACCAAGAGACTTGAAAAATCCACACACTGGGTGCTAATTACCAATCCAAACATACTCCGATCATGACCAAACTTTAGAAGCATGTGGGGGTGCCCCCCCACATGCTTGAAAAGTTGGGTCCCCATTGGAGCATGTTTGGGTACGATGGTATGGGAAAGGCCCGGATTTTCCATGGCCTCTTAAGCACCAAGAGACTTGAAAAATCCATACTGGCCACTAATTACCAATCCGAACATACTTTGATTGTGACCAAAATTTACAAACATGTGGGGATGGGCCCCTCCCACATGCTTGCAAAGTTTGGTTCCCATCGGAGCATGTTTGGGTATGATGGTATGGGGAAGGCCCGGATTTTCCATGGTCTCTTAATCACCAAGAGACTTGAAAAATCCGCACTGGGCACTAATTACCAATTCAAACATGCTCTGATTGTTGTGACCAATAAACTTTTCAAGCATGTGGGAATAGGTCCCCCCCACATGTTTGCAAAGTTTGGTCCCCATCATAGCATGTTTGGGTATGATGGTATGAGGAAGGCTTAGATTTTCCATGGCCTCTTAAGCACCAAGAGACTTGAAAAATTCGCACTGGGCGCTAGTTACCAATCCAAACATGCTTTGATTATGACCAAACTTTGCAAGCATGTGGGGGTGGGTCCCTCCCACATGCTTGCAAAGTTTGGTCCCCATCGGAGCATGTTTGGGTACGATGATATGGGGAAGGCCCGGATTTTCCATGGCCTCTTAAGCACCAAGAGACTTGAAAAATCCACACTAGGCGCTAATTACCAATCCAAACATCCTCCGATTATGACCAAACTTTGCAAGCATGTGGGGGTGGGTCCCCCCACATGCTTGCAAAGTTTGGTCCCCATCCGAGCATGTTTGGGTATGATGGTATGGGGAAGGCCCGGATTTTCCATGGCCTCTTATGGTATGGGGAAGGCCCGGATTTTCCATGGCCTCTTAAGCACCAAGAGACTTGAAAAATCCACACTGGCCACTAATTACCCATCCAAACATGCTTCAATTGTGACCAAACTTTACAAGCATGTGGGGGTGGGCCCCTCCCACATGCTTGCAAAGTTGGGTCCCCATTATCAGAGCATGTTTGGATACAATGGTATGGGGAAGGCCCGGATTTTCCATGGCCTCTTAAGCACCAAAAGACTTAAAAAATACACACTAGGCGCTAATTACCAATCCAAACATGCTCTGATCATGACCAAACTTTGCAAACATGTGGGGGTGGGTCCCTCCCACATGTTGAAAAGTTTGGTTCCCATGAGAGCATGTTTGGGTATGATTTTCCATGGCCTCTTAAGCACCAAGAGACTTGAAAACTCTGCACTGGATTTAGCGCTAATTATCAATCCAAACATGCTCTAATTATTGTGACCAAACTTTGCAAGCATGTGGGGGTGGGCCCCCCCACATGCTTGCAAAGTTTGGTCCCCATCATAGCATGTTTGGGTACGATGGTATGGGGAAGGCCCGGATTTTCCATGGCCTCTTAAGCACCAAGAGACTTGAAAAATCCGCATTGGGTGCTAATTACCAATCCAAACATGCTCCGATTGTGACCAAACTTTGCAAGCATGTGGGGGTGGGTCCCCCCCACATGCTTGCAAAGTTTGGTCCCCATTAGAGCATGTTTGGGTACGATGGTATGGGAAAGGCCCGGATTTTCCATGGCCTCTTAAGCACCAAGAGACTTGAAAAATCCACACTGAAGCATGTGGGGGTGGGTCCCCCCCACACGCTTGCAAAGTTTGGTCCCCATCGGAGCATGTTTGGGTACGATTGTATATGGAAGGCCCGGATTTTCCATGGCCTCTTAAGCACCAAGAGACTTGAAAAATCCACACTGGCCACTAATTACCAATCCAAACATGCTCCGATTGTGACCAAACTATGTAAACATGTGGGGGTGGGCCCCCCCACATGCTTGCAAAGTTTGGTCCCCATCATAGCATGTTTGGGTATGATGGTATGAGGAAGGCTCAGATTTTCCATGGCCTCTTAAGCACCAAGAGACTTGAAAAATCCGCACTCGGCGCTAGTTACCAATCCAAACATGCTTTGATTATTTATGACCAAACTTTGCAAGCATGTGGGGGTGGGTCCCTCCCACACGCTTGCAAAGTTTGGTCCCCATCGGAGCATGTTTGGGTACGATTGTATGGGGAAGGCCCGGATTTTCCATGGCCTCTTAAGCACCAAGAGACTTGAAAAATCCACACTGACCGCTAATTACCAATCCAAACATGCTCCGATTGTGACCAAACTCTGTAAACATGTGGGGGTGGGCCCCCCCACATGCTTGCAAAGTTTGGTTCCCATTGGAGCATGTTTGGGTACGATGGTATGGGGAAGGCCCGGATTTTTAATGGCCTCTTAAGCACCAAGAGACTTGAAAAATCCACGCTGGGTGCTAATTACCAATCCAGACATGCTCCGATTGTGACCAAACTTTGCAAGCATGTGGGTGTGGGTCCCCCCACATGTTTGCAAAGTTTGGTCCCCATCATAGCATGTTTGGGTACGATGGTATGGGGAAGGCCCGAATTTTCCATGGCCTCTTAAGCACCAAGAGACTTGAAAATTCCACACTAGGCACTAATTACCAATCCAAACATGCTCCGATTATGACCAAACTTTGCATGCATTTGGGGGTGGGCTCCCCCCACATGCTTGCAAAGTTTGGTTCCCATCGAAGAATGTTTGGATACGATGGTATGGGGAAGGCCTGGATTTTCCATGGCCTCTTAAGCACCAAGAGACCTTAAAAATCCACATTGGGCACTAATTACTAACCCAAACATGCTCCTATCATGACCAAACTTTGCAAGCATGTGGGGGTGGGCACCCCCCCACATGCTTGCAAAGTGTGGTTCCCCCCATCGGAGCATGTTTGGGTACGATGGGATGGAGATTTTCAACTAATAATTTGATATCCAAAGTGTTAAAAATTTTAAAAAAATCAAGAACATCAACTAAAATGTAATGATACTCAATAATGCCCGAGAGACTTTAAACCCTAGACCAAAGTGGCTTCTAATTTACATTCAAATAGGACCAGCTGCACAAGCCCAAGCTCTCTCACGCAAACCCTAAATGAGAGTATGTGCCACATTTGGAGTAAGGTCATGAAGGCTCGAAGTCTGGGCTAGGAGCTAGTGACAACCTACTATGACATGAAAAATTGATATCTTTCATTTTCAATTTTGTGCATATTTTGATGGTTTCTCAATGGTAATAAGGTGGAAGCTTGTCCAAGAAGATTTTGGCGCCCACAATGGAATAACGGCGTGGTGATGCGGCGGCTTAGCGGCTACCTTGATAACAACATTCTATCTTTAAATATAATGGTTTTACTTGATTTAGGATGCACACATTGTAAATGTCACAAGTATGCTTGATAAATACTTTGGTATGGTAGATAGGCTAGTGATGTGGAAAATAAAAGTGGGCCTTCATGCTCACATGGATTTTTATTGTATTATTAATATGGTATTCACCATAAGGCTACAAGTTGGGGAGTGTGGCAGGCATGTGGAGGAGTGTGTGTAGGTGCATAATTGGGAAAGATTCTTCTAGAATGCCTACATGGAAGAGGAGAATTCTGCCATGTGTAAGTGGGATCTCCACCTACATGCCACTTAGACTTGGCTATTATCTCATCACACTTTCAAAGTCAAAAAGTCTTCAATTTAATAATCAATAGAAAACTTAGCCTAAGAGGACAATTGATGGTGACATCTACCCTTATGTCACTGAAGGGCTGAAGATTTTTATGTTGTAATTTGTAACAATGGAAGAGAGGGTGATTCTCCACCTATAAAAGGAGCCCTCCTCTCCCTTTCAAATCAAGGGAATGAGCCTCCTCAATTGAGCATTTTGTGTCATTGCCATTCTCTTATCTTCAAACCCTTATTCAAACACTCTCTTTACATGTGAATGTCTCATTTAGCATTAGCTCCTCATGCTTAACCCAATTTTGGACCTCTTTGATGATTCATGATAAGTGGAATAAGGAGTTATTATCTTGGCGGGCCTGTGACTTCTCAAGGTAGCCCTTGCGTTATTGCCGCCCTCCTTTGGAGGTACCAATGGTTTTAGCGATAATGAGCATGTGGAAAGACTTTGGGGACCATAGGTAAATCTTTACAATTTTCCGCTGAGCAATGTTAACCCTTACCCTCTAGCTTGAATCATGAAGGAGATGAAAGGCAAGAGGCTATGTGAAAATTGAGGTTTCATGCAAAGAGAGAGAAGTGCAGTTTTTGTGGTCCAATACCCAAATTTCAACCGGTAATTACTCATCACTTGGGTATTGGTTTCTAAAATTGATTATATGGCTAGGAAGCTCTTTATATGCTCTTTCCACTCATATAACTAATTTCTTAATCCCTTACTTCATTGATGATCAGAATTTCTCCCAAAGTTGCTAATTTTCAGGCGAATTTTGGCAGTTTTATAGTCTTGTAGTAAAATGCTCATAACTTTTCGCTCGGTTGCCCATTTTTGAAAGTTTTTCTATAGGCGCAAAGCTCTCTTCAAGCTCTACGCACTTATGTAATTCTATTTTGTACAGTCTATATGGATTGAAAATTGTAATTCTCTGTGTATCTCTGTTTTTATAGACTTTTGGCCATTCTTTCTTCTTAATAATGATTAATTCCTCTTAATCTCTTATCAAAAAGCCAATCCCATGTGTCTTATCCTCTTGTAAGTGATTGATATATTCATTTGCTTTATTTTGAAATAAGAAAATTTTCCTTGTTACTACTCATCTTTTGGTATAAGATGTTCAACATTCCGATGTTTCAAGGATCAGAAGGAGAAGACCCAGGGAGTTATCTCCGAGAGTTTAACCGAGCATGCCGCTTGACGGGTTGGTCTATGAAGGAGAGAGCAGAAATACTTCCAGATTTCTTGGAGGGTGTGGCCTTAACTTGGCATGAGGCTTTGCCAGAGGAGCCCAATAATGATTGGGAAAGGTTGACCAAAGCAATGAAGGAGAGATTTGGGATAGTGGAGTTACCAAACCAAGAAGATTGCGGTGCCCACAATGGAATAACGGCGTGGTGATGTGGCGGCTTGGCGGCTACCTTGATAACAACATTCTATCTTCAAATATAATGGTTTTACTTGATTTAGGATGCACACATTGTAAATGCCACAAGTATGCTTGATAAATACTTTGGTATGGTAGATAGGCTAGTGATGTGGAAAATAAAAGTGGGCCTTCATGCTCACATGGATTTTTATTGTATTATTAATATGGTGTTCACCATAAGGCTACAAGTTGGGGAGTGTGGAAGGCATGTGGAGGAGTCTGTAGGTGCATAATTGGGAAAGATTCTTCTAGAATGCCTACATGGAAGAGGAGAATTCTGCCATGTGTAAGTGGGATCTCCACCTACATGCCACTTAGACTTGGCTATTATCTCATCACACTTTCAAAGTCAAAAAGTCTTCAATTTAATAATCAATAGAAGACTTAGCCTAACAGGACAATTGATGGTGACATCTACCCTTATGTCACTGAAGGGTTGAAGATTTTTATGTTGTAATTTGTAACAATGGAAGAGAGGGTGATTCTCCACCTATAAAAGGAGCCCTCCTCTCCCTTTCAAATCAAGGGAATGAGCCTCCTCAATTGAGCATTTTGTGTCATTGCAATTCTCTTATCTTCAAACCCTTATTCAAACACTCTCTTTACATGTGAATGTCTCATTTAGCATTAGCTCCTCATGCTTAACCCAATTTTGGACCTCTTTGATGATTCATGAGGAGTTATTATCTTGGCAGGCCTGTGACTTCTCAAGGTAGCCCTTGCCTTATTGCCGCCCTCCTTTGGAGGTACCAATGGTTTTAGCGGTAATGAGCATGGGGGACCATAGGTAAATCTTTACGATTGTCCGCTGAGCAATGTTAACCCTTACCCTCTAGCTTGAATCATGAAGGAGATGAAAGGCAAGAGGCTATGTGAAAATTGAGGTTTCATGCAAAGAGAGAGAAGTGCAGTTTTTGTGGTCCAATACCCAAATTTCAACCGATAATTACTCATCACTCGGGTATTGGTTTCTAAAATTGATTATATGGCTAGGAAGCTCTTTATATGCTCTTTCCACTCATATAACTAATTTCTTAATCCCTTACTTCATTGATGATCAGAATTTCTCCCAAAGTTGCTAATTTCCAGGCGAATTTTGGCAGTTTTATCGTCTTGTAGTAAAATGCTCATAACTTTTTGCTCGGTTGCCCGTTTTGAAAGTTTTTATATAGACGCGAAGCTCTGTTCAAGCTATACGCACCTATGTAATCCTCTTTTATACAGTCTATATGGATTGAAAACTGCAATTCTCTGTGTATTTCTGTTTTTATAGACTTTTGGCCATTCTTTCTTCTTAATAATGATTAATTCCTCTTAATCTCTTATCAAAAAGGCCAATCCCATGTGTCTTATCCTCTTGTAAGTGATTGCTATATTCATTTGCTTTAATATGTTTCGACCAAATCACCCAATTCGAACGGATGAACCTTACCAATATTCCCCGTATGTTTCCGTTCACATAATCCTGAGTCGGAAGATTTTCTTCCAGCAAAGAATCGCCTTGTTGTTTGGAACTGCAAGACTGGCAAAAATTCTTGCTGCTCCTGAGCCTTTTATCTTTCCTTCCATGAATTATGATCTCACCTTTGATGTGTATATCTTTATCTTAACCTAGGGAGAGAAAGGGAGGTGAGGAGACTGTGAGGTTTCATACAAGTGTGTTTTGATTCTAAGAAGTGACCGAAGTCCAAACCCCAACTTCTTGTCACACTACCATTGGGGTAGAAGGGCTACTAACATGAAGGAGTTGTTAGTTGACCCTTAATTCCTTGCACATATGTAAGTAGTGATATTAAAAAATCTAAACGACACAAAACAAGAGAAATAGATCAATTGTTATGAACCATGGGCCCATGCCTCCATTTGTGCCTAATCTCAAATTGAAAAGAGTAAAAGGAAGAGAGGTATTACTCCCAGTAAGACCAACTCAAAGACTAGAACCACGCAGTCTTCCAGGAGCGGCCCCATAGCTTGTTATTACCGAAAACCCCAATTGAACTATTAAGAATGGCTGAAGAGATAGATATGGGGTTGCGAGGGAGTTGGGAATGTCACAAACACCAAGATCGAAAGAAATGAAGCTGCATAATATTAGTAAGCTTATGAAAATATTTATGGGTGATGGAAATCCAATCCAAATTTTAGAATTTTTTGAGTCAACCTCTGAAACTTGTGGGCCCATCGATGACGACGAAAATTCGCTCTTTGTCCCTAATGTTAGATAAGAAACCTCATGAATAGTACAAAACTTAAAGCCCGAGAATAAGATCAATTTCGCTTGGGTTAAAAATGTGTTCATCCCAAGTTTTTCACAAAATTCTAATTAAATGGAGCTTAGTGGCATAGCTATATAACATTAAGCAACATGAGCCTGAAACAATGAGATGTCTCATGATCAAAACATATGAACTCTTAGTGTAAACTTTAAGAGAGGTCGATCGATGTACTATCATGCTTCTATAAAAGGGTGTATGTGACCCAAAGATGCATGATTACTTGCTCTTATCCAAGCTTTCTTCATTGGATACTAGTTGCAACACAGCCATAGAGTTTGAGGACATGTTGGAACTACCACAACTAGCTGACCCTAGCCAAATGCCAAATGATAATAGCTATCCTAGGTTTTGAGTTGTCTCATGAATCAAGAATTTAGGAAAAGCAAGTAAACAGCATGTCTGTTTTGGAGAGTTAAACACATCAAGTTAAGGTGAAAAAATGCTCTTATTATAATATTAAGTATTCTTTATTTATTTTTTGAATGTATTGGCATTTTTTCTATTCTTTATTTATTTAATAATAATCAATTTTATTAAATCTAACATGTGTATCTTTTAAAATAAATGTCAAACCAATCAACATGTTTCTTTCTTTCTTTTAACTAGCTAGTTTGTTAATTAGGGTTAGCATGCTCCATATCATTTATTTAGATGTCTACATTGATTTATTTATATACTTATGTTTAACTAGCATTTTGGCCAATAAACCTTTATTAACTTGTTTAATTAAGCCACATACATGCCAGACCAAGTGACTGGTTTATAAGCTTGCTAGTTAAACAAGTTTTCACATTCTTCAATAGCTTTTTTTATGTTATAACTAATTTCTTTTGTTCCAAAGTTACAATTCATGCCTACTAAGTTTTGTGTGCAAATTTCATACTATCATGGCTCAAAAACATAGAGACCAAATTGAATGTTGTCTAAACATATCGAAGAGTTTAACAATATCAAATATGAAAAGGGCACGTGGCACGATGTCCTCCCCTCACATAACTTTAATTAAAGAAAAGATAAAAAGAGGTAGAGTTTTGGAAAAATTCGTATCTAAATGTTAATTACATAGAAATGGAGTTTTTTTTTATATTAAAAAGGAGGAACACATGCTCTTTCATCTCTTTAAACATAAATGGAGGTTTAATACAAATCTTCTCTCTCTCTCTCTCTCTCTCTCTCTCTCTCTCTCTCTCTCTCTCTATATATATATATATATATATATATATCTTTATATATATATATATACATATGTATATATTATAAAGTAAGAGTTCCATGAAACACCCAAGTGGTAAGATTTTGGAGATTGGGGAGGCAATTTAGAGGTTCGAGGATAAGTACGCTCCTATTACTCTAGAATTTTGAGAAATATCAAGCTAGGAATTATATACATGTGAAGCACAGCACCAATTTAAATGTACATTCGGGGCATAGGCCCATAGGCCATTGGTTGTGAGCAGATGGAGTAATCCACCTTCCCACTAATCAAATTGAAGCCCGTCCCCTCACATTTTTTGAGGATTACTCCATCTTCCCACTAATCAAATTGAAGGCCCGTCCCCTCACATTTTTTGAGGATTGGGAGTGGTGGGCAGTGCTACATGAATACAATGAATATACGTATATTGAAGGGCACATCAATCAAAACACGATTTTCAACTGTCAAGGGTAGAAAATATTTTTACCCTTTTCCTTGGGACCAGGAGGCAAAAATCCGTATTATTATAACACTTTCACAATGCCGTCACGACTGTGAGGAGTCAGGACCATCCTGGACGTCGATCTCAAACAGTGAGATAAGCCCCTATGGCTGCCCCCATATGGAGTGTTGTATCTAGCCCATTTCGGTTGACATCTAGCACTGTAATCCGTGAGGCTGCTACGAAAGAAATTATTGCCCACTTGCACGAGTTCATGCCCCTAGCTATGCTGCAGTCTTGCATCAGCTGTCATGGAATGCGCCAGTGGCAAGCTGGCTAAGCCGCCTGCAAAACATGCCATATCGTATACAGATAATTTTACACAGGGTAAGTGCCTGCACTCGCCCTGCGCAGTATAAAATATGGTGAATAGTGGGCAATTCCCCTTGTAGTTAATCGCTAGCGTGGCCCAATGCTTGTGTACCTGTCTAGATAGGCTGCATGTCTATACAAAGCGTACACTATACTCAGTGTAATAAAGGCGTGATCTAATTAATGTAGATAATAAGTTGCATATTTCCACACAGATTGGGAATGCACTGAATGGGGTTCGTATTTTGCTCTATGGGTTTGCTCTGCTTGCAGCTGGGTTCAACGTCTGGAGACGTGAATGGGATCGCTCTTGAATAGGGGGAGGAGAGTACACGCTTGCTTCCACAGTATGGGCATGGGAGATTTACTACTTTCACTGTTGAGATAAAGCCCTTAAGTGATACAGCTAGCTTAGCTAGCAAGAGGTTGGATCCAGCTCAATGATGTTATTAATGATGTGTTCTTCCCTTGTGATGTGTGTATTATGCATATATAAGCATGGCTTGTGCTTGGAAGCTTAATGTTTGTACTTGTGGGGTCAGACAGTGTGTGTGTGTGTGTGTGAATGCCTACACTCTAGGTGTACAGAAAGCTCACACAGTATATATAAGCATGGCTGTAGGGTAAGGAAGCGTACACAAAGCTCACACAGTCTGGGAGTGCTTGGAAGCTTAGCTTTTGTGGGCTGTTGTTGTGTGACTGAGCTAGTGAGGTAGCTATGGCTTGTGGGTTCTACTTGTTTCTGCTTGTAGCTGCAGCTTTGTGTGGGGGTGGTAGTGTAGAAGGCGCTGATTCTGACCCATTGCAAGACTACTGCGTGGCCGACTTCACGCAGCCGCTGCACGTAACGGGGTATGCATGCAAGGAGGCGTCGGAGGTGACGGTGGAGGACTTCGTGTACCGGGGGCTGGCGAAGAGGGCGAGCACCTACAACATAAACAACGCAACGGCGACGTTGGCCTTCTCAGAGAAGTTCCCTGGCCTCAACTCGCTTGGGCTGAGCATGGCCCGTCTGGACCTCGACGTCGGCGGCATCATCCCCCCCCACACGCACCCCCGCGGCTCCGAAATCATCTTCGTCATCGAAGGCTCCCTCTACGCGGGCTTCATCGACACCGCCAACAAGCTCTTCGCGCGTGTCATCTACCCTGGCGAAGTGATGCTCTTCCCCCGTGGCCTCATCCACTTCCAGCTCAACGTCGGCAAAACGCCCGCTTTCGCCGTCGTCGCCCTCAACGGCCAAGAGCCCGGCCTCCAGTTCATCGCCAACTCCATGTTCGGCTCCCCTCTCAAACTCGAGGTCCTCCAGAAAACCTTCCTCTTGCCCCCTCAGGAGGCCCTCCACCTCCAGTCCATCTTCTCTAAGCTCTAGGTTGTTGTAACCAGTTTGTACCAATGGACGCTTAACAATATATCAGCAAGTGATTTCCCAGACTTTCGTGCCCCTCCTAGCTTGTGGTTCTTCCATGCCCCTCCTACCTTGTGGTTCTTCCACCTTGTACATTTTCTTGTTTTTTTTTTCAAAGAAGGTTCCTTTCTTTAATCTCACCCCTTACAAGTTTCTTTCATCTCACTTTTATTAGTTCCTTTTTTTTTAAAATATGTGTGGGTCGGTCGTGTACTCCTTAGGGATTGAACCCAATTTCCCAATTTTTTATCTTGGAATTTGACCGTTCTACCAACTGAACTACATGCTTGTCGGTATTACTTTTTATAAGTTTCAAACTCATGGGCCACTCTCTAGAAATCAGCACAACATAACACCTTTGATAAGTTTCAAATTTATAGCCACCCCACAACATAACACGGCTCACTCTTTTGCCCCACATGTGATTTTTTCCCCTTAATAAAAAATTGAATCTATTAGCTTGAACGGAAGATATATGGTAAGGTAAAAGTTTACAAAATAAAATCATTTCTTTTTTGTGGTGGGGGAGGAGTTTAGATACATGAACTTGTGAGAGTTTGAATCATCTCTAAGCCACACCATTTCTACATGTAAGATGTAAAAGATATGAGAAACACTTATTGTTTGGTAATAATATCAAAAGAGTGAATCTCACACAAAAGATGATTTTTATTTGGTGTGCATATATATGATGGCTAGCTTTTTAAAGTTTGGTGCACATATGACTAGTGTAACATTGACTTTTTCAAAAAATCATTTACCATGTGGCATGCTTTGTTTACAAGAAGAAGCCACATTATAGTCACATGTTAAAAAAATATTAACGTGGCCATCAGATGACATAAATGTATGTGATGCATGTCCACATCACTTATGTATGAGCCATGCCCCCATCATGTATACAGATGTTTAATTCTCTCTCTCTCTCTCTCTCTCTCTCTCTCTATAATTACATGATTTATTTGAAATATAAAGCAAACAAAGATAATAATAATCTTTAATTTATTTGAAATATAAAGCAAATGAAAATCAATTGAGATTATTATGTAATAATAAATGCCTCAAATAATAGATAGATTAATGGCAAGAAATATGCTATTATAAATTCAATCTCCCTCTCTCTCTCTCTCTCTCTCTCTCTCTCTCTCTCTCTATAATTACATGATTTATTTGAAATATAAAGCAAGCAAAGATAATAATAATCTTTAATTTATTTGAAATATAAAGCAAATGAAGATCAATTGAGATTAATATGTAATAATAAATGCCTCAAATAATAGATAGATTAATGGCAAAAATATGCTATTATAAATTCAATCTCTCTCTCTCTCTCTCTCTCTCTCTCTCTCTCTCTCTCTCTCTCTCTCTCTCTCTCTCTCTCTCTCTACAATTGCATGATTTATTTGAAATATAAAGCAAACGAAGATCAATTAAGATTATTATGTAATAATAAGTACCTCAAATAATAGATAGATGCTCTTGTTTTAGCTACAATATCCTGACCTTAGTGTTGGTCTAAAACATATGCACTAGGTTTTGCCATACAATTGTTGGTGTGTTAGCATCCTATATGTATCCTATCATCGTGTCTATGATGTATGTGACACTAATTGAAAGTCAAATCATGACTTTTTTTGTACCTTGGTTCCATTCTTTGAATGCCTTTATATCTACTATAGTGGCATTCTCTTTGGATAACTCTCAAGGCTCCTCATTGTCTCCTTCGTCTCAACATAGTCCAAAAATCCTTTACCCATCAAGAAATTGGTCATTTTGAAGTTCCAAGAATGGAAGTTTTTCTTGTCCAGTTTCTCACTAACAATCCAATTGAGTCCATCAAACATGTTTGCTTGCAACAACCAAAAGCCTACAAACAAATAGTTTATATATGCAGCATGTAACACAGTAGTATCTTTTGTGCTTGCTACATCGATACTTCAGTATAACCTACATATCACCGGATGTGACTAGAATACATGTACATACACCAAAGTTTAGCAATACATATGCAAACACTATCTACACTCCCAAAATGCACTCCTGCATCAATCGCCTTTCTACTTTGGCACTCTGTGTTTGGCATCTAGATTTCGAACGTCCACCTTCGATATTCAGCATTTGACTTTCAGCTTCTTTTGCTAACTGATTCAATCAATTGATTCATCGGCATTTAGTTTCAGCTTCCAACTAATTTATTTTTATTCTCAATTGATTCAGTGTCAGTACATCAACCGATTCAGATTTCGTCTATTAGCTATTGAAAATGTGGTGCCTAGATGCACAAGGAGTATGTATCAAGGGCAGGTGTGTGAAGGTGTGTGAACGGCCTCTTATGGAGAGGAGATATTTGGGGATATTTTGGAGTTGAGGTGGTATCACTTGTGTCCACATCTTTTGTAATCTCCTAGCTATATTAAGAGCCACATGAAAATGAAGGGTCACACTCATTGTGGCTAATCCAAGTCGTGGTCATGTGTTTATGATTCGATAAGTTGATTATCTTCACTAATCTTTTCACCCCTATCACCAAATCCATGGCTCCCTTCACATTTCATCCACCATAGCTTCATCTTACATCCATGTGAGCCCTCAAAGCATGATGTTCAATTTGGTATCATATCACTTATGATCCTAGAACATCCTCCATCATTCCCCCAAACCATTTCTTGAACCCCCCTGCATGTGTTCAATTTGGTATCATAGCACTTATGATCCTAGAACATCCTCCATCATTCTCCCAAACCATTTCTTGAACCCCCCTGCACTAATCATCCACTAATCCCTTCTTAATCACAAGCTTATCTTCTCCAAGCTTCCATGGAAGCTCCACCTGAACCTGGTTTTTTGTGCCAGACGCTACAGCCAACCATTTGGCATAGGATTTGAAAGGAGTAATCTCAACCATTGAGGCTTCAAAAGCCCTAAACCAATTTGAGGGAAAAGCTGCAAAATCGGGTGCCATTTCGTCGAGAACCTGTCGCCAATAGGTTTGTGCCATTCTGCCTTGTACCTATTGTATACAATGTTTCACCCTAATTCCTTTGACACAGAGGTGCACCTAGGGGTGCTCTAGAAGCTCACTAGAGGGCTTTGCTCAAAAGACTCAAGGAGCTGCTCACACTGATTGAAGAATTAGACCTATCCCTACTGCCGTAGCTAAAAAGCTTGAGGTATTGTGAATATTTTTAATTATAGACCTTAATCATAGTATTAAAGACTAATCCAAGCATAAGTACATGTGTTTTCTTGAACCTTTCTAAAGTGTTTGGTGGAGGGATTACTCAAATACGTCTTTTCCTCCATGAACCCACCCCATGAGAAATCATGGTTAAATTGTCATGTAATGCCTAACCTTCACTAGTGGACCTTTTCATTGATAAGTGTTGTACACTCCTTCATTGATGTGGATGCTACCAACTTGAAACATCCTACAAATCAGTAATGGATATGGCTAAGCATCTTTCACATTAAGGCAAGTGGTCATAAGTCTTTGTGTGCTAATCATTGTAAAGAGTAGACACTGCCAAGTACCACTGCATAGACCGGGACTTTGGTAAGACCCCCTACTCATCAGGGAGGAACACGATGAAATTATCAAGTTTAGTGGCATTGGATTCCACACATGGTAGTCAAAAATCATGTATGCACTCATGAAGAAAAATTTATGGGGAATAATTCAAGGGAGGGACAATCAAGCAAGCCTAGGAACTGCATGGAATGAGAAGAATGAGAGAGCCTTGGGACTCATAACACTTGCATTGGATGATGAGGTCATTCATCATATCAATGGGATTGAGAAGGCCAAGGATGCATGGGAGGAGTTAAACAAGTTGTTTGGTACATAGGCAAAACACTCCAAAGTTCATTTACTCATGTAATTGTATCAACTCAACCTAGGTACTAGCCATGATCTAACAAGTAACATCAACAAGTATAAGAGCAAGTATAAAAGCATTAAGCAACAGCTTGCCACCTTTGTAAGATGCTTGATGATGATGAAGCTAAGGCTATTTTTCTTGCTAGCTGTGAAAGGAAAGAAGAGTATGCCAACATAGTTAAAATCTTGTCTAACAACTCTACTCTAACCTTAAATGATGTACAAGCCTCATTGCTTGAACATGAGCAAAAGATGAAAAGCAAATATGAAAATGGAGCATCCTCATCAAAGGACTTGGCACTTTATGCTGGTAAAAGGGAATTCAAGACTAGATGCAATCATTGTGGCAAGTTAGGACACACATTCAACACATGCAAATTCAAAGATAAACCAAAGCGTGAATGTACGATGTGTGGGAAACTCAGACACACGAAAAGCAACTACTGGTCAAAGAATCAACCTCAACAAGTGAATGTGATGGAGGCCTCCTTTCTAAAGGAGGATATGGAAGCACTTTTTTGAAGCTATTGAGTTTTCACCCACCCCTTGTATCTTGTTGTATTGTTTCTACTCGCTGGCACCAGCCATGGTAGAATCATGTAAAGGCCAAGATGCCTAGTTCATGCGTAAGGCCAAGATTCCTAGTTGTATGTTAGGTCAAGATGCCTATGATGTGTACCTCACACCTAGATGTGTCCTATATGGCACCAAGGAGGGGTGTTGAAAATGTGGTGCCTAGATGCACAAGGAGTATGTATCAAGGGGGGGTGTGAAGGTGTGTGAACGGCCTCTTATGGGGAGAGGAGATATTTGGGGATATTTTGGAGTTGAGGTGGCATCACTTGTGTCCACATCTTTTGTAATCTCTTGGCTATATTAAGAGCCACATGAAAATGAAGGCTCACACTCATTTTGGCTAATCCAAGTCATGGTCATGTGTTTATGATTCCACAAGTTGATTATCTTCACTAATCTCTTCACCCCTATCACCAAATCCATGGCTCCCTTCACATTTCATAAACCATAGCTTCATCTTGCATCCATTGAGCCACGTTAGCTTTTGACCTATTGACGTGCTGCTGATGCCATGTCAACTTCCAACCTGCTAACCCGATGACTCCACATTCAGAGATTCTGACCTAAAGATTCTACGACCACCAATTTGGCCTAAATTTAGCTTTAACCTATAAATTGCTGATTTGGTTATGCACTACTTGTTTTACAATGTCAGTTTATGGTTCAGGAGTTGTCACCTATGCAGCTACACAAGCTCCTGACATTGCAGATCAATCGAAGGGTGAAATTCTCATCACATGTAGGATTGTCAGTTGTTGGTTCATCTAATGTAGAATTATATGATGTTATTATTCCTGACATTGATCTTGGTGATGATCTATCCTCAGCTGTTTATGCTTGATAGTAGTTGTCAACAACATTGTCTTTATGGGTTTTTTATTTGAAAGGGGACACATGATGTGTATTATTGATGGTGATGTATGTGGTCACTTATGCATTTTTCCTTTAGTTGTGCTATGTCCTAGAGACATACATGTATTATAAAGTGATGTTTTACTTGCTGATATGTATTACTTATGCTCAACTATCTCCTTGTTTGAATTGCCTCACCTTTGCAACTCATTGACACGGATGCTAATGGAGTCGGATTGTTACATTGTGCTCATCTTGGTTGCCTTGCCACTATGCATAATTCAAGGCTTGTTTACATCAATCTGTGTGGGATTACATATCCCTTTTACATTTCCATGCTAAGAGGTTGCCTTATACTCGCATGGTCTAGTTGGATGTATGCCTTAATGCCCCTACTTATCAAACTCTTTTTTCCCCTCTCATTTTCTAATAATTTCTAACCTTTTAATTCTAGTAATGTGAATACCATTCATTAATAGAAAACCATGTGCTGTTGTGAGTAAAATAGGTAATTGACGAGGGTTACCTAAGAAGATTCTCTCCCAAAATGTGTGAAATCTCAAAATTGACTTAAAAACATATTTTTTTGAAAACACATCTAGAATTCCATGTATACATTTAAAAATTACATAAATTTTGATATTTTTTTCAAGATTAAGAACATGTGTGACCTTCATGGATTTATAAACTACTATTGTTTATGATGTAAAAATAAACTTAACTTACACAGCTTAAAGAAATATCAATCTTTTTCAAATAAAATTTGATTATATAAATTTCATGAATGTAAGACACTTTTTTTAATGCACTTTCTTGGGACAAACTCTACCAATATGCATAAATATGCACATTATTTGACAAGCACTCCAAAAATATTAGAATACATAAAATTATAAGCTCCATAATTTATGAAAAAATCCTACAAACATCTTTTAGTCTATTTCTAAACCCAAATAGCAAAGCCTTGAGTATATACTTACCTTGTAAAGAGAAGGTTAGTGTAGACAAAAAGAGAGTCAGAGTTTAAGGAGGGGCCAAAGTTACTAGAAACTAACCTATCTTCGAGGCTTGCTCAAGGAGTAGTCGCATCTCGTCTGCGGGTTGTTGGTCATTGGCTATGTTCTTGGATGGCTAGCTGGCGTTCCAACTCTTGGATGCGCGAGACCTTGGTGGTGAGAAGGTCTGAAATAGTTCTTTCTCTTACCATCCTGGCAGCATCCAGTTCTTCGAAATGCCTTGTTGCTTCTTCTTGTGCTAGTCTAGCGGTGGCCTCCCTTCCCTGCGCCTCTGTAATCCTTTGAAGTCTTTGTGTAGCCAAATTCTAACTTTATTGGAGCTGCTATGTGACTTGCACCATAGCATCTTGGTGTGTAGCCATCATTATCTACATTTTGGACTTCTGTTGATGGTCTCATTGAGTGCTATAATCGTCTTGGCATTTTCTTTGTTTTTCTGTTCTCTTTTTGTTGTAGTTGGAGCACTCTTTGTTCTACTTCCTTCAAAGTTAAGGATAGTGTATGGAGTTTTCCTTGTAGCTCTTCTTCCTTGGCTAGGGAGGTTTACTTTAGCTCCTGTAGCTGTTAAGCATGGATAGCTGCTTTCTCGTAGTTATGTGTGACTTCCTTGGCTAGGGAGGTTTACTTTAGCTCCTGTTAGCTGTTAAGGATGGATAGCTGCTTTCTCCTGGTTATGTGTGACTTCCTTTTGAAGTTGCTTAATTTGGCCTGCTCTAGTTATGCTTTCAAATCTGTATTCTCTTTGATCTTTTGCACAATGGTTTGGCTCAGAACCAGATTGCATCAAGGCAAATGTGGACTCATTTTTGGGCCCTCTAAGAAATGCCAAGTCATCATTCTATTACAAAAAGGGGGATCGTGGATAACTCTATCCATAGTACTTCAAAACTATATCATGTAACATATCATTGGAAAGATCTTGATGAGAGGATTCTAACACGCCAACCTCCGACAAATTTGGAGTTTTTATGCTTAAGTTATGGCCTCCCCACCAAAAAGTAACCTCAAAAGTTTTGTAACAGAAGCCTTACCCTCATTGGTCCTTATGGATTATTCCCTAGAATCTCAAAGAGTTTAAAAGGCCCAAAAGTGAGTCCAAATTTTCCCTAATGTTGTCTTCTAGTGTTTGGTATCTGGCTTCGTACTCCTCGGCCGCCTTTAAGCTCTTTAGGATAACATTGTTATGGGTTGCTTCATCTACTCTGAGGTGCTCTTGCAATGTGTGTACTTGGCTAGTAGCCTCTTTAACCCACATTGCGATCATGAAGCATTGGGGTTGTGAGGAGATGGCACCACCATACACGTTGCTCTTGCTCTCAAAGGGAAGCACCTATTGCTACGGCCCCTTCCAGTCTAACATGTGGCAAGTTCAAGAGTTCGTCTAGTCCCTGCATAGTTTCTTGAAAGAATCTTTCATAATCCAGATTATGGAGGAAAGAAGTTTCTGGTATCACCTCCTCATCCTCTCTAGACGTCACCTTTTGCTGGGACTTGGTGTATCTTCAGTCCGTGGTTATTTTCCTATATACAGTGGCTCTTCTGTGAGTTTTACTAGGGAGCGATATAGCTTCTTCGGGTCCTCGGGGCTCTGCTAGTGTGGTAATGTTTCTAGTTCAGACTCTTTCTGCAACCCCAGTAGGTGTGTCTGACATTATGGAATTCTTGAGGTGAGAAAGATTCTTGAATATTAATTGGGCCGGACTTTGAGGAGGAGTTAGATACTGTACTTCCATCCTCTCTTGAGGTGTTGTCAAGCTGATACTCGCTAACTTGCATACTTGTGAGTAGCTATTTGCAAAAAGGTTAGGAAATCCATCCAACATTTTTAAGTAATTCTCCCTTTCAGTACCTGCTATGGACTCATCAAGAAGAAGTTCATTCTGTTGAAGACCTGGTGAGGTCCAAATCTCCTTTCTTGAACATGGTTGAAGAAGCTTCCCCTTCCAAGGCTCCATTTTCTTCAGCATCCACTCGATCCCTTCCTAGGGAAAGACTAAATGCAACTCCCTCCACCTCCCCTTGTGAGGATATGGAATCCTCGAAGCTACCACTTGTCTCCTCTTCATCGGATGACTCTGACTCTAAACTTTGGGAAGTTTAAGGTTCACCTCTACCACTTTCTTGTGACAACTCTTGATGTTGTAGTGGACCTTATTATTCTCACCTTGTAGAATAAGACCACCTGTCTCCCACTTTTGAATTGCCTTCACTTGGCGAAGCCATAGCCTACCCAATATCAATGGGTAAGCCCTAGCATTAGGCTTTGTAGAAATGACCTGGAAAGTTGTAGGCATAGAAATACCACATACATCCACTCCCAAATTCCTAACAATTCGTAAGATTTTTACCCTAGTATTATCAGCAAGTTTGATGCGATAGGGAGAGTTAGTAGAAGACAACTTTAAATCGGCATCTTTCATTGTTTTTTCACTCATGACATTGATTGACGCACCTCCATCAATGTATGCATTAGAAATTGTTTGCCCCTCAATGATGACATCAATCACAGGCACATCATCTCCTACATCAATATCCACCTTTTGAGCCATAGGAGTCCCATTATCCCTCTTCTTCTTTTTCTTAGATTCCCTTGTGCTAGCGAGCTTACCCCATTCTTTTCTGAGCTTTGGAGAGAGTGCCAAAAGCTGCCCAAATGTGATTTGTGCGGTTTTCTCCCTAAGATTTGTTAAGAGGTCAACTAAGAGATCCTTGTCCAAGAGGAAAGTCAGATTGTCCAATTTTTCTCCTAGAAGACTTTTTCTTCTTCTTATTTTTCTTCTCTTCTTCAAATTTATCTTCTTGTTCTTGTTCTTCTTCTTCTCGGCTCCTAGTTTTACAACCCCGTTAATGGCATCAATGTTTTCTCTTCTTCTTATGAGCATGTTTCCTCTAAAAGTGCTAAACTTTTATCCTCTCTTTTCCTCAATTTCGGACACTCAGTGCGACAGTGCCCGTTCTCTTGACATTCATAGCATGTGACACTACTTCTATCCCTAGGTTTATCCTCAACTCATGGAACCCTAGGTGTCCTTGTGTTGACTAAGTGTAACTTCAAATCAGCAAATTCTGCCATAAGTTATGCAATGTTATGATCCAAGGATGGAGTTTGTACCTGAGATGTTGAGGTTATCTCTACTCATAATGGGGTCGGTACACTTGGAGAAGATTGTAATATGGACTCAATATGAAGAGTGGCCTCCTTCTTCAAAGCAATACGAATAGCCTCTTTAAAATTAGTGGGATCTTTGTTAAGAACTTTTCCATGCAAGCAGGGATCCAAAGCCATGATAAACTTGCTCATCTCAAGGAGCTCCATTGCTAAAGAACTCTTTGAATCTCCATAGAAGGTGAAAAAGAAGAAGCAACAACATGTAAGACAGCTCGATATTTGATGAACAAGGCTTCATACCTCACTGAAAAGGTAGAAACTGACTCTCCTTTCTTTTGGAAAATCTGATCCAATTGCAATAGTAAAACATTTGGTGACCCCACTGTCCTAAATCTGTCCTTCATTGCTTTGGTCAACCTTTCCCAATCATTCTTGGACTCTTCTGGCAAAGCCTTATGCCAAGTTAAGGCCACACCCTCCAAGAAATCTGGAAGTATTTCTGCCCTCTCCTTCATAGACCAACCCGTCAAGCGGCATGCTCGGTTAAACTCTCGAAGTTAACTCTCTGGGTCTTCTCTTTCCAATCCTTGGAACACTGGAATGTTGAACATTGTGCACCAAAAGATGAGTAGCAACAAGGAAAATTTACTTATATCAAAACAACTTTTCTTTAATTATGTGGGATCTTGAGGTTAAAATAGAATAATTCTAAGTAAAACCTACCCGTCATCTCCACCAAAAGATGTGACACAAAGTTGGGGTTTTGCCTTCTGTCACTTCTTAGAATCAAAACACACTTGTATGAAACCTCACAGCCTCCTCACCTCCCTTTCTCTCCCTAGGTTAAGATAAAGATAAACACATCAAAGATGAGATCGTAATTCATGGAAGGAAAGATGAAAAGCTCAGGAGAAGCAAGAATTTTTGCCAAGAGGGAAATTATTTGTTGGAAGAAAATCTTCCGACTCAAGATTATGTGAACGGAAACATACGAGGAATATTGGTAAGGTTCATCCGTTCGAATTGAGCAATTTGGACAGAACATATTAAAGTAAAAGAATATAGAAATCACTTACAAGAGGATAAGATACATGGGATTTGCTTTTTGATAAGAGATTAAGAGAAATTAATCATTATTAAGAAGAAATAATGGCCAAAATTCTATAAAATAGAGATACATAGAGAATTTCAGTTTTAAATCTATATAGACTATATAAAAGAGGATTACATAGGTAGGTACATAGAGCTTGAAGAGAGCTTTGAGCCTGTATAAAAACTTTCAAAAACGGGCAAATGAGCGAAAAGTTATGAGCATTTTACTACAAGACTATAAAATTGTCAAGTCAGAGTCCCGATCACACTGACTATTCTTTTTGGCAATCCATGAAGCCTAAAGATTTCCTTGATGAAAAGGCGGGCAATATCAGAAGATTTAAATGTCTTCTTTACTGGGATAATATGGGTCACTTTGGTAAGCATATCCACAACTACTAAAATAGAATCATACCCTCCTTGTGTTGTGGGAAGACTTGTGACAAAATCCATACTGATACATTCCCACTTCATCTGAGGAATGTCCAGAGGTTGGAGTTTCCCGGGCATTTTGATTCTTTCAGCTTTAATCCTTTGACATGAAAGGCATTGTCTGATGTATTGAAGGATATCTCTCTTCATTCCAGGCCAAAAGTAACTTCTCCTTAAGGCATTCAAGGTTTTTGCATAACCTGGGTGTCCTGCTATACGGGGCTATCATGAGCTTCATACAAGATCATCTTCTTCAGTGCAAGATCTTTGGGAATACATAACCTATGCATGAAGTAGAGGCATTCATCATCGAGGGTGTATCCCTTGATCAATATATTTTCCTTTTCTGTGGGTGCCTCCTTGTGAACTAGGCTTACTAGCTTTTGGTAATCAGGGTCATGAGGTGAAACCTGCTTTACCTTCTCTAGGATGGGGTTATTTGGCATAGAGATTGCACTTAGGAAGGATTTGCGACTGAGGGCATCTGCTACTACAACATTATCCTTTCCAGGACGAAATTTGATATCAAAATCAAACTCTTGCAGAATCTCAATCCACCTCCTTTGCCTCATGTTGAGATTGGGCTGGGTGAAGATCCACTTTAAACTCTGGTGGTCAGTTACAAGCAGAAACTTACGGCCTAGGAGATAGTGTCTCCATAACTTGAAACAATGAACAACTGCAAGGAGTTCCAAATCATGGGTGGCATAATTGACTTCATAGGATTTAAGCTTACGAGAAGTGTAAGCCACAGGCCTTCCTTCTTGAATTAAGACGCCACCAAGTGCAAGGCCACTAGCATCAGTGACAACCTCAAACTCTTTGGTGAAGTCAGGGAGCTTCAGAACTGGTGCTGAGGTGAGGATAGTCTTAAATTGGCTAAAACTGATTTGGTGGATTGGTAACCATACTATCTTACATTCCTTCTTGAGGAGATCAGTTAAGGGTGCGGCTATCTTGGCATAATCCTTGATGAAGATCCTATACCATCCTGTGATGCCTAGAAACCCACGGATTTCTTTAACTGTCCTAGGGGGTGGCCATTCCAATATATCCTTGACTTTGGCAGGGTCTACTGAGATGCCCTTTGAGGAGACAATGAACCCTAGATATTCAATTTGGGAAGTGAAGAAGGTACATTTGCTTTTCTTGGCATAGAGCTTATGTTCGCGCAGTATTTGCAATACTTTGCGTACATGCTCCTCATGTTCCTCTTTTAACTGAGAATAGACCAAGATGTCATCAAAAAAGACAAGGACAAATTCATCCAAGTAGGGCCGGAAGATATCCTGCATCAGGCGGTTGAAGGTGGCGGGAGCATTGGTTAATCCGAATGGCATGACTGTAAATTCATAGTGGCCATAGCGGGTATTGAAAGCGATTTTGGAGATATTTGATTCCTTGATCCTAATTTGATAGTAGCCAGACCTTAAATCCATCTTGGAGAAAAATTTGGATCCATAAAGTCTGTCAAGAAGTTCGTCGATGCGAGGAATGGGGTATTGTTTTTGACAGTGACCTTGTTTAGACCTCGGTAATCAATACAAAGACGAAGCGTGCCATCCTTCTTTCTCTGGAAAAGAACAGGCGCTCCCCATGGGGAATTACTAGGGTGAATGAATCCTTGCTCAATGAGCTGCTGCCTAAGTTGTTCCTTGAGCTCTATGGCTTCGGGAAGAGACATTTTGTAAGGTCTCCTTGAAACTGATTCAGCACCAGGGACTAACTCAATCCCATGATCTACTTCTCGAGATGGGGGTAGTTTTGTAAGTTCCTCTGGAAAGATATCTGAAAACTCCTGGAGCCAAGAGGGTTCTAAATCTGGGTTGCTTTCTTCTACCTTGTTGAGTTTGACAAGGAAGATCTGTTGGCCCTTGCGCACTCCCTTAAGAAGGCGATTAGCTTTGACCAAATGAAATTTGGGTTTACCTGTTTTTCCCTGGGCTGATACTACCTGTCCTTGACTATTCTTAAAGGTGATGCTTCCCTCAGCACAGTGAATGTCAGCATTGTTTGCAATTAACCAGTCCATACCAAGGATTCCATCATAAATCCCTAATGGTAAGCTTCTGAAATACCCATGGGTCGATTCACCACCCAATTCAAATTCAAGATCTCCCACACAATGTCGGGATACTTCTTCTTTTCCACTAGCTAACTCAACAATCATTGCTCGGGCTGGTTTTTGATCTAACTGTAACTTACGCAAGAATTTTGGAGAAAGAAATGAATGCGTACTACCACAATCAATCAAGAGCTGGAAAGATCTACCTTGATAAGTAGCCGGAGTTTGGATAACAGAAAACTGCTGATTAGGTCCTTGATGTTCTACAGCTGCATGAATGGTGGCATGCTCTTCTTCTTCCATCTCTAAAGTCGGTTCACCAATCATAGAGCAGACACGGGCAGTCACTCCACGACCTCTACCACGTCCACCACCACCTCGTCCAGCCTGGCGTTTATTAGGAATCCCACGACCTTGAACTACCCGACCGCCTTGTGGAGCAGCAATGACACTAGGATTGAGAGAGGGTTTTGCAAGTTTGGGGCATTCATTCCGGAAGTGGCCAACTTCATTGCAATAAAAGCACCTTTGGTCCCCATAGGATTCTGAAGTGGAATTAGAATAACTGCGGGGGATAAAATTATTGGGGTACTGACCAATAGAGTTGTGGCGGAAATTCGATTGGTAATTCCTCTGAAGGCGCCCCCTTGGGTTAGACTCAGGATAGACTCTCTTCTTTGCTTGACCACTCTTTACTTCTTTAGCCAGAGGTTTGGCTCGGGTAAGAGCATCTTGTAAGGTAGTTGGCCTCATTGCTTCAAGGCGAGAATCCAAAGGTTCATTCAGCCCTTCGCAAAGTCGGGCCACTTGTTGAGTGATCGACATAGGTGGGGCATATTTGCCAAGTGTGACAAATTTTGAGTAGTACTCCTCCAAGGTTAAGCTAAGCTGCTTGAGGCTGAAGAACTCGTTCATCTTAATAAATTCATGAGATGGGGGAAGATAACGGGGCCCTTCACAGCTTGCTTAATGTCACTCCAGGTTTGGGTATCTTCAGTGACGCCCTTATCTCGGCACCATTGCTTCCACCAAAGTTTGGCGTCCCCGGTAAGACGGAATCTGGCAAGCATGGATTGATTCCCAATTCCTATACCAGCACAGCCGAAAAGTAATCGTCCATGGCTTCTATCCAAACTTCTACATCCCTTTCAATCTTTGAACCTGCCCCATTAAATGAGGGAGGTTGCATTTGTTTGAGGAGAAGCTTCTTCTCCTGTGTATCTGTATATAATGCATTGGGAGCAAGAAGTTGACGATCCTGGTTATCAATATGAAGCTAGATTTAGAATCATGTCACTTAGGCAGTTTAATACACATAAGACAATGAGTGTGAAAATCAAAACCTTTTATTCCAAGCTTTAATATTTACAAGTAAACCAAGCCATTTACAAGGATTGGACTAAATCCAATCTTATTTATTTACATGGTAGTCCTCTAGGGAACCTAATAAAGATCTGCGGTGGTAGCATTGAAAAAGTAGGGGGGTTCTCCCATGGTTTCAAGAACTCGATAAGTCTCTGGTAGGGGAGGTAAACCTCATCTAGAAAGACGGGTAACGGCTACTCTATCAGGGGATACAACTTGAGTCACCTTATCATAAACCCAACGATTCTACAGCATGCGATTCCCATCGATAGTGACATAGGTGTTACAAGGAGTGCCAATAAACCAGAACAGGCGAACCATCCGCAACATCTCGGCATATCGGATCCGCCTCAAGTCGTTGGTGAGATTGCCGACGTGCTCAGCTCGAATGATGAAATAGGTAGATCGACGATGCCAATACTCAGCTCTGTTCCATCCCCTTTCGATGCGAGTGTAAAGAGGAAGGGTTAGCTTGTCTACAATGTGCATCATAGTGTCACGGAACTCGAATTCGGAAGAGCGACAAGCAGTCATGAACATGCGAGTGTAAAGAGGAAGGGTTAGCTTGTCTACAATGTGCATCATAGTGTCACGGAACTTGAATTCGGAAGAGCGACAAGCAGTCATGAACATGCATTGGAATACCAGGAAGCGAGAATAGGGATCCATCTCGTCCTCCTGCATCCAGCCGTAACTAGATTAGTTTAACAAGAATTCCTAGAGCAACAAGAGAATACAATGTGAAATCACCCAAGTCTAAACTTGCTCTGATACCACGTGTAAGACCCCCGACCCGTAGGGCGGGGGAATCCTTTTGATAGGCAGTCAAGTCTCGTGTTATTTTCCGATTGACGACACCTCAATCTCGTAGAAATACGAGGTTACGAGCAAACGGACGGACCTAACTCTATCTCGCAAGGGAAGCATGGTCATCCTAAAGGAAATTCTAATCCCCAGCACGAAATGTGCGTGGAGATGGAACAAGACCCACACTTGGTTCAAGGAAGCCAACGCCTTTTTCCCCCGTATTTCATGAGGCACGGCCGCTGGCTCGGTCCCCTAAAACAGGTCTTGTTCGTGACTCTACTATTCCCTAAGTATCGTAAGTTACGACTAGTAGAAAGCTACCCGACTGATCGGGTCCACCCATCCTTAGAATGGTACCGTCAGGGCATCCATTCTCCCACTTTCCACACACTCACCCGTTCAATTATTTTCTAATTAAGTCCTACCACACTGTGAAACACTTAAAAACAAATTCCTTTGTTAATTAATTACACTTGATTCCTTAAAAGAAATCTTCCTTAGCACAACATTGAAATCAACAAACATACTTACAGTGAAAAATATTTACAAAGACCCTAGAACCGGGCCGATATTCCAATCCAACTTCCATGTCCAAACCATAACCATAACCATAACCACAATCTAATCACAACTACAACCACAACCACACCGATGATCTAGAATTCGATCTTCCAGCCTCAACCAACTGGGTAAACCTCACGGACCGTCTCCCCTCGTCGTCAGCCAGCCGATGAGGGCCAAGCCGTCCTGTCACCCCCTCAGGTACTGACGCTTGTACCAAACCCTCTCGCTCTTCGGAGGGGACGTCTCCTCATGAGGTGGGGGTTAAGTCACCGCACTAGCCTGGACCCACAGAACTAGGCAGCATATATACATCACCCTGGTGGTGAAAACCAATTCCTAGTGGCATAGGAGGGGATTGCCCTGGGCTGACTCCCGGCCTCGCTATATCCTCCGCCCGGCTACACAGGCAAGCACGGAGTTAGCTAAGGGGGGGGAGAAGCTGTACCTGCATGTTAGCAATAAACCAGTAGTGTATCCAATAAAAAAAGACATAGCCTTTATTCAATGAATTCACACATTAACAAAAACCATCATTTCGGAAAGACAATGATTCAAAAGCAAGATTATTTCCCTATAACTTTACTTAAGAGTAACCATAAGGTACTTTAGGCCATCTATACTAGGGGTTTAACCTTGATTCCTTTCCTATTATTTCCAATCCTTGCATTAAGCTTCATAAGAGAGAATTTTTCTTAAACTTGTTAAATGACCAACCTGGTTATCGTTTTCATGCCTATTCACTTCAAGAGGGGCGAAGTCGATTGCAGGGACACGATTTGCTTCATTTCCTCCTTGGGCAGCGCGTGGTTCTTCAATTCGACGGCGTTTCGGCGCCATAGGAGCACTAGAGTTTTAAGAGGATAGAGAGAAAACAAGGTGAATATAAGAGGTTGGGAGCGTGGAGAGAAAAGAGAGAATTCTACTGGTTCAAACGGATTCGAAAACGGAGTCCGTTTGGGGTAGGAAAAGCTTGTTGGGCTTATGGGTAGGAACGACCTCTTAGCCTAAGTTTAAGTCGCCGCATATGGGGGGGGGGAATTGAGAGGGTGTCCTTAACTTGGAGAGCTCTTGAGAAGAGTGTACGTCTAGGGAGGCCTAGGGAAGAGTAAGGCAAGGGTTGGAGGAGAGGCACACTTTAAGTCTATTCACACGGGGGGGAGAAGAGTGTAGGACATGTCCTAGAGCTTGAGAGAGGGCTTGCGCGTAGGGGCTTGCTGGGGGCTTGTCTGGAGAAGGGGGCTGGGAGGGTCCTTTTATAGGTGTTGGAGGGTGGACATCCGAGTGCGGGAAGGTGACACCTGGGTGGTGTAGGTGTCCGAGAGAGAGTGTGGGCGTGAGACACCTGGGGGTGGAGGTGTCTCGAGGAGAGAGAAAGTGTGACACATGGGGGTGGAGGTGTCCCCAAGAGAGAGAGAGAGCGCGACACCTGTGGATAGAGGGTTCTGGGAGGAGGGGGTACGTGTAGGTGCGTCTAGGTCGTGTACACGCTTGGGTGTCTCGGGCGGATTGTCGGTTTTTTTCATGGGCGGCGCCCGTGGTGGTGGGGCCCACGCCGACCGCTCGCCGTCGTCCCGAGGGTCAAAATTTCTTTTTTGACGGAAATGTCCGACCTTGCCCCGTGACCATGGGGGCGTGTTCCGTTCGTTGATTAGACGCCTGAATAGTTACTATTTTAGGTCAGAAGTTCGCAGATTAAAGGCTTAAAAGCTTAATTAAACCCATTCCGGGTACCCGTTTTTAGTTCAGAAAAAACTATTTTAAGCGTAAAATTACACGTAGATTCCAAATTTGGATTCAGAATTACAAATTTCTAAGCAAAAATGGCTCATTTTTCAAAAATAGAAGTTTTTTTATTGTAAAAATGAGAAACTAAGTTATATTTTTCAACTCTGAAGCAAGTACATTGTTATTTACAATGGGTATATTACACCCTGCATGGTATGGATTCTTGATTAATGGAGTGTGTTAGAAGATATGTGATCTAGCATCCATTCTCAGTCTGATTTCCTTAGTGATACCTTAGAGTGTCTTGTTCTAAGTTTAGAAGGCTCATTCACTAGAGTAACTGAGTGTAGGTCTAGTAGATACTTTCTTATGACTAAGGCAACACCTTTTAGGTGAGTCTGGTGAGAAATCTAAGGGAGATGGAGAGATTCATGGGCCCTAGGCACCTCCTTCTTTTGAGTCTATATAAACAAGGTCTAATACTCACACTAGAGAGCTAAGTGGAGAGTGTAATGCCCATGCTTTGTGTACTTTATTAGTGATCAATATACTACTTAGTGGTCCTTTATGGAAATACTCTCCTCTTTGAATTTTCCATTAGCTTGTGTTTATGTGAGGCTTGTGGTGACCTTGAGTACACTCTGTTGCTCATTGCTTACATCTCATTATTATCTAAGTGGTGGCATGTGTTGCTCTAGTGGTGTGAGTTTGTCTATGTGATGATCATTTCCATTGCTCGATTCATTCATTGATTAAGCTCACACCATGTCTTTTAACACGTGCCATGTAAGTGGCACATGCCACACACGTGGCACATACAACACGACACAATGTAGTGGTGCGGGTGGCCTGTGTCAATATATTTTATTCCTCTTTTTTGAGCTCAGAATTGTGGGGACCACTCTGACAAAAAAGATCCATGTTACATGGATCTAGAATCCAAGCACTCTCATTGGCTGGCCTTATATTATTTTATGGGGTCTAAAAGGGCCCATTTGGAGCCCAACTTTTCCCTAATGTAAAAGTCATGCTTAGTTCTTTACTAGTCATCATGCAATCCCAGTGGAATTTAGTTCTCTACATTTTTCCAAGTATTAGCTCTCACGTTGTTGATGCAGTGCTAATGCAAAAGGATCCAAAGAGCCAATGTCCTTTGCAAGCAAGGTGATAACAGAGGCTGAGAGGAGTTTTCCAGATGTTGAGCAAATGATGTTGGCTCTCATGTTTGTAGTCAGGAAGTTCAGGTCTTACCTTTTACCTAAACCCTTTATTGTTTTAACAATTGAGAACACATTTCCTTATGTGGTTCAACACATGAATATTTCACCAAAGATTGCAAAGTGGATCTTGGAATTGCAAGAGTTTGAGTACACCTTTTTTGGTGAAGAATAGTACCTGAGAAAGCTTAACAGATGTGTTAAAATACCACTATCATGAGAAGAAGGTGGCCCCAAAAGTAAGGAAGGAGACAGAAGATCCAAAGGTAGAGAAAACTTTTACTAATGCATTCAGACTGTATTTTGATGGAGCTTACAGGAGGAAGACCAACTCTGTAGGAGTAGGGTTCATCATTCTAAGCCCCGAGCAAGAGGTGGTCCTTCTGGATAGAAAATTACAAGGTTGGTTGTAAAAGGAGATGACATGCTGCTAGTAAAACAGATCTAGGGTGTTTGGACATGTAAGAATTCTAACCTCTTAAGTTCGTTAAGGCAAATAAAAAGTCTAATGCAGGCATTCGAAATCATTAAAATTGAGCATGTGTTTAGAAGCAAAAATAGGGGTGCATACGTTGTGAGGAGAATATAGAGCCCAATGAAAACACAATGTATAGGTAGATGTAATGTGTATAAGATATGGTGTAGAGGATCCATAGTGGTGAAAACAGCACGTGGTGGCAACAGCCTGGTGAAAAGGCGCATGTGCAAGAATGAAAAAGAAAGCGTATGGGTGACCCAAGGAAGCTAGTTGTGATTCTTTTTGGAAGAATCAAGGATGACAATGGGGTTCAAGAGAAAAAAAGAAGGTTTTTTTGGATATAGTAAGAGCGGTGGTGAGAGTAAGAGATGTGGCTGAGAGAGACCACTAGAGAGCAGAGAAGAGGAGAGACTATAGTTGAGTGGACTCCTGCAGGTTTGTTTTTTTGATTGCAAGTTGCAAGCTAGAGTTCTTGCATTTTTTTAAAGGTAACAGAGTAGATGTCAGTGTAGTGTGAGAGGGATTTATTGGGTCAAAGTAGAGGGAGTGCTGGAGACTAGAGGATTGGCTAGGAGGTGTGTCCCCTAGAGTCTCTGTGTAACACCTCTGTTAGATACTTGGTCCAGAATAGTTCTTCCTTAACTATAGTTGCTAAGTGTTAGCAGAATGCTAATATCTATGAAGTTTTAAGTCTTGAAGAGTTGCTTTGCTAGAGGACCCTAATGGTTTTTTGTGTTTTCTTCTTTTTTCTTTGAGCCCCAAGTCTCAGGGATGTTGAGACTATCTAGTTTTGTTTCAATGAATAATAGAGTGTGTGGAGTTTGAAGTTCTGTGTGCATTGATGAGATTTTTGTGTTGTTTTGATTGAGATTATGGAGGAACACTTGTGAGTGCAAACCTATAGAGTCGGCTATCAAAGTCAGTTGTGAGAGGCTATAGAGTTAGACTGAGCTAGTTAAACATTAGTGCTTAAATCAGCTGTGTGTGTAGAGGATGAGAACTACTCTTTCTGAGTTGAGAGGAATCTTTTTGGGATTTGGTCTAATAGCCAAAGGACTATCAATAGTCAGTATAGTCAGGTTTGAGTTGTGAGCTATAAGCATCTCAGAGTCAGTATAGGCAGGTTAACTATTGTTGTGGTGGGTCTTGATAAGTTATGAGGTATCTAAGAGTATAATGGTGCTAGAGGACACTGTGATGAAGAGTTCTGAGTCAATTTAGAGTCAGCTATCATAGCTAGGTCAGACTTGGGTCAGCTATCATAGCTAGGTCAGACTTGGGTCAGCTAAGTGTTAGCAGAGAGCAGTTGACTGGTTCAGAGAGGTTATGAAGGTAAGATCTTATGGCTCGTTGATGTTTGAGGAAGGTTGGAGAGCCTAGAGGGAATTTATCTATCTGGGACAAGAGGAGGATTTCTAAGTCAGATATTGGTCGGTTGATAGTTAGCTAGAGCTATTTAGGTCAGCTGATCAGAGAAGGTGAGCTGTGTTGTGAGAAGAAGTGATCAGGGTTGTGGGAGGCCTAGGTTGACTCGGGAGGATATTTAGAGGAATCAATTGAGTCAGTTTGTGGTGGATAAGATGTCTAACTGAGTCATAAGGTCAACAGGGAGTCAACAAAGGAGTGATGTTGGGTTCAATGAAGCTCTAAAACAAGGTTTTGAAGTTTTATGTTAGAGGACATACTGGGAGTCAGGTGGATAGGTTTCTGTCTGGAATTAACAACTGGCTTCTAAATCAGATTACAGTCAGAATCTAATCATAACTGTGTGTTAAATGGGTTCTGTTTTGGTCAGGTAGATGTCAAATGAAGTCATTTGAGGCTTATAGGAGACTGATCAGAGCTTTTAAAGGTCAGTGCTGACTTAAGAGGATAGCTAGGTCAGATTGGGAGGTTTGGAGTGTGTTGAGGTGTCCAATAGAGTCAGCTAGAGGGCTAAGGACATTAGAGCAGAGCTGATTGGTGCCCTTGGAGCTAGGATTTTGGTGTCCCTAGATCTGATACATTGTGTTTTCTTCTTTTATTAGAACTACAAAGAAAAACACAAATAGAGTGAAACATTATATTGTATTAAGACAATTGTTAAGTATTCCCCACAATTGCGTATCTCGCAAGATTATTTTATAGGAATACAATGATGGATCTGAATTGGCACCTGCCAATTGGAGTAATATCCCTTTGATGAAATACTATAAATAGAAATACAAATGGAATGAAAGCTCATATAGCTCATCCATTAACACTTGGCACACTCGGTGGGTCGGCTGGCAGGACGACAAAGAGAACCCACATTAGCTTTCTGCAAGATCTGCATCTTCATTAGCATTCGGGTAACCAAGACCCTTTTTTATTTTTCGGTGTGTGATAAAATTCCTCTAGAGGAGTCGCCTGTGGATACATTAGGACCTCAATGGAAGGCTTCTTGGGCCCTTTTATTTGGCAGCTTAAGGAGTCAAACCTTTTCTCTTAAGAAGAAACGTTTTCTAATTAGAAGCTTCAAAACGGCTAATTTATTCGAATTTAAATTTTGGAGAAAAAATGGAATTTAAAATCTAGCGGACAAAACCATATCATGTAGCATATCTATGGAAAGCTCTTGATGCGTAGATCACGGATCTATAATCTCTGCTCAAATCGGAGCTTGTATGTAGAAGTTATGGAGGTCCGAAAATTGTAAAATTGCCTCCCCCTTTTTGGGGGAAAAAGTGCACCCTTTGACCACTCTTACACCTCTCTTACAAACCCAACATTTCAGTCCACATGGCAACCCCCCATCTGGCTATTCCTTAATCACCTTGATTAGGCTTGGGCAAATTAAAGGGCCCAAGAAGACCCCATTCACTTCCTAATGCTTCTCCTTGTAACACACAGAGATGTCAATAGAATAGGAAGAATGAAGAGATCACCAGTATATGAAATGCTGTGGATGCATGTAGGAGCACGGAGCCAATAATGATCCCAAGTAATCGTGCCATCCGGCCCTACATGCATGTCCTCCAATCCTTTAATGTGGTGGGAAGAAGAATATTCTCTAGGGGAGTACGCCGAGGTGATAGAGATCTTCTAGGAGGGGTCCGTACGAGGAGCACCAGCAGCAGTAGATCCTCCAGCAATAGCACTAATAGAATACTTTAAAATAAATAAATTAATGTCATTCCAAACTAGGAAACCGGGCAGTGGTGTGGTTAACAATATCCACAAAAGAAGTAATATATTCGGCTACTTGAACACAATTTACATGAAGTTTTGTAGCACCTTAGGCTGGTGCAACTGGTGGGATATATTTGGTCAACAAGCGGTTATGAGAGGTACGCGCACCACCATTCAAATTTTGTTGGAGTGACCCATGAGGTATTAGAGAGAAACATTGTATGGGTGGGTGCTCCAAGGCTGTCAGTAATCACACTGAGTCATGTCCTTATACAGTTGCTGCATGTCTGCTAGGCCTCTCAATTGCCATTCATCCCATTCAGTTGGCGTAACCTCATAGACGTCTTCCTCCATATCATTATGAATGGCAGTGAGGGCTTCCACTCTAACCCACAGAGCATGCTTCTCTACTTTGTCTATATCAGCTGATTGCTGTGCAAAGAGTTGACCATATCCGGTGGGTCTAGACAACCTACTGCACGCGGATATCTTCCTGCATTGTTAGAGGCAATCATAGGGTGTCTAGAGCTCTATTTTCATCTCAATAATAATATAAGATTCCTCCTCAGCCTGAATAATGAATAAGCTTTTACCTCAATCCCCTATAATCATTCCCTATTTCAGAATGCAAGAAAATATTATTTTTTCTTCTTTTTGCCTAGAAAGAAGAAAAATTCTAGAGAGAGGTAATTCAATATTGAGATATTTTTGGATATAATAATTCTCCTAATGTCAAAAATACAATTCCTTGAAATAGAAATTCAAAATAAATTCTCTAATGTGCATTAGGAATTAATTAAAAATATGTATTAAAGACCTTCGCCTAAGGGTCTAAATTTTTAAAATTTTTTGGATTATGGTCCAATTAAGGTTCCTATGGGCCAATAGGATTAATCCAAGTGTTGGGATGAGATAAATCCAAAGAATAAAAGAAAATACCCAAAAATGAGTAAATGCTCACATAAGATGAAGAGTTGATTGAGTACAAGGTTTATTAAAAATTAAGAGATATTAGTAAAAAAATGAGATATTTAGAGGAAATGATGCATTTTTGACACCTCAATATAAGGAGAGAATGCCACATCAAGGAGGCACCTTTTTCTTCATGGTTACTTGAGTTTTTTAACCCAAAAAATGGGATATTTTTCTCTCTCCTCTCTCCTGGACCAAACTGGATAAAAAAGGGAGCCAAACTAGTCCAAATCTTATCCAAATTGAGTCAAACTGAAGCTGAAAAATTCTAGAACCCAGTTGGACTTGGTTAGTGGCCTCCCTCACCTATAAATAGACCCTCATTCCTTTGTATTCTCATCTACGAGCTATACCATGCCAGTATTACATTAAAATAATCATATTTTCTATTATCCCTTAATTTTCCTCTACTTTTGGAGAGCTTGGAGCTTCTCTCTCTTCAACAACTCTTGGAGTCTCTCCTCTCTTCTTGCTTGCTAACAAATTTCTAAGATTCCTCCCCTAGCCCCTCAAGATATCTAATCTCTCCCCCTATAATCATTCCCCTTGTTAGAATATTAATAGATCTTGTTTCTACCTATTTTGGCTTAGAAAGAGAAAGTATTCTAGAGAGAGATTATTCAATTTTTAGATATTTTTGGATGAAAAAATACATCTTCTTATTAAAATAAATTTTCTCAAAATAGAAGTTCAAAAAGAATTTCTAAAGGTGCATTAGAAATAAATTATAATCTGTTCAAAAAGAATTTATGAAGGTGCATTAGAAATAAATTATAATCTGTTCAAAAGGCCTTAGCCTAAGGGTCCAGATTTTCTGAAAATTTTAGATTAAGGTTCTGAGGGCCCAATTAGATTAATCCAAATGTAGGGAGGAGATAAATTGAAGAAATAAAGAAAATCCTCCCAAAAATGAGTAAATACTCACATAAGACGAAGAGTTGACTAAGGACAAGGTTATTAGTTAAAAAAGAAGAGATATTTAGAGGAAATGATGCACTTTTGACACCTCAGTGTGGGGGAATTCCCCTCATGAAGGAGGAGCCTATTTCATATGTGTGGATGAGTTTTAAACTCACAAATAATGAGATATTTTCATCTCTCCTCTCTCCTGTTTCAACTAGAACCAAAAAGTATGCTAAACTGACCTAAAAATGGATGAGTTTTAAACTCACAAATAATGAGATATTTTCATCTCTCCTCTCTCCTGTTTCAACTAGAACCAAAAAGTAAGCTAAACTAATCTAAAAATGGTCAAAAAGTGACCAAACTGATCTAGAAAATTCTAGAATCAGTTTGCTTGGTTAAAGGATCACTTTTTCCTATAAATAGAAGCCTCCCCCTTTGTAAAAGCTTAATAGTGTTTTATGCACTGTTACTCTACTCCTCCCCAGAGCCAAAAACATTGAATTCATTGATAATTCACTTGTTTTTGACTATTTCCTCTACAAAGAATTGGTGGCCACTCTTGATTCAAGCAAGAGTAGAACCCTTAATCCCTCAAGCCAAAGGATAGCTCACAAAACTCCATGTAAGTTAGAAATTCTACTTTTTTCTAATTCTATTATATGGTTTTATGTTTTTTTGCTTCTTTTAAATTGAAATTGGATGTTATGCCTTGATGGAAAGGCTTCCCCCTTCTCTTCATTGAATTTAGCCCTTCTTTATCCAAGATGTGTAATCAAATAAATAGAGTTAAACTTTCCGTATTGTTTTCTCTTAAAAAATGGGAATTGATTAAATTAGAGTGCTAAATTCATCTTGGGGTAAATTCTAAGTAGATTTAGAATATAAAAATTGAGAAATGGTCAGCCATAAAAGGACGTTATGGCAAAATTTTCTTAAATTTTGTGGAAATAAGTTTTATCTTTATGTTATTCAAAAAGAGTAATCACCTCCGTTTGTGTATTCTAAAAGTGTTATTTTCATTCTATGTATAGAAAGATGCATATTGAAAATATTTTTATTATAAAAGCGTTGTTTTCATTAGAATTAATTTCTATGCATAGAAAGATGCATATTGGATATATTTTTATTATAAAAGTGTTACTTTCACCAATATTGATTTTTATGCATAAAGTGGTGCATAAAAGATTTTTTATTATTATAAAAGTATTACTTTCATCAAAATTGATTTTATGCATAGAAAGATGCATAAAGAATTTATTCTTATTCCAAAAGAGTTATTCTCATTAATTTTAATTTTATGCCTAGAAAGATGCATAAAGGAATTTATTTTTATTTCAAAAGAGTTATTCTCATTAGTTTTGATTTTATGCATAGAAAGATGCATAAAGGAATTTATTTTTATTTCAAAAAAGAGTTATTCTCATTAGTTTTGATTTTATGCATAGAAAGATGCATAAAGGAATTTATTTTATTTCAAAAGAGTTATTCTTATTAATTTTGATTTTATGCATAGAAAGATGCATAAAGGAATTTCTTTTTATTTCAAAAGAGTTATTCTCGTTAATTCTGATTTTATGCATAGAAAGATATATAAAGAAATTTATTTTTATTTCAAAAGAGTTATTCTCATTAATTTTAATTTTATGCATAGAAAGATGCATAAAGGAATTTATTTTTATTTCAAAAGAGTTATTCTCATTAATTTTAATTTTATGCATAGAAAGATGCATAAAGGAATTTATTTTTATTCAAAAGAGTTATTCTTATTAAATTTTATTTTATGCATAGAAAGATGCATAAAGGATTTATTTCTATCAAAAGTGTTATTTTTCTTAAAATTGAATTTATGCATAAATAGATGTATAAAAGGATTTTTATAAAAGTGTTATTCCCACTAAAGTGATTTTTATAAAAGAATGAATGGATGGATAGATGTGATGTAAATATGATAAATGTGAATGAATGGATGGATGTATGTGATGTGAATCAGATAAATGTGAATGAATGGATGGATAGATGTGATGTGAATCTTATAATTGTGAATGAATGGATGGATAGATGTGATGTGAGTCAGATAAATGTGAATAAATGGATGGATAGAGTTTAACTTTAAACCGAGCATGCATGAATTGAGCAGAGATAGAAACCGAGCATGCAAAGACCGAGCGGAGCAGTAAAAAGGAACAACATGAAGAGAAGTGATAGAATTCAACCACTATTGAACCAAAATCACACCTCTTATCTACTCTACTTGTTTATTGAAAACTCTCAAACCTTACAACACCAGGACTTGAAGCGATAAAAAAACACTCCATGCATGCTCAAATTTGCATTTCAAAGCACATGGCAAAAACTCACACACAAAAGCATATCATCCTCCTAGAGTGCATATAATGTCCTAAATAAGTCAATAGTAGTAACCTTAACAAACCATGACAAAACATAAGTCAATAGTAGTAACCATACTAATCAAAAGGGCAGCCATATGAATCATCCACTGGGGCACTCTCTGAAATCTCCTCGTCTGAGCTGGACTGCCCTCTACCAAAGGTCGTAGAATGCGACCAACAATGTCAGGGTCACTATCAAAAGAATAACAGGGGCGGCCAGATGCGATGCATGCATGCATCAAAGGGGCTGTACCACTACCCATCTCCAAAGCCAATCCTCCAGGAGGACAAAGAGCCTCTAGAAAGCATCGCACAAATCTGACACTCTGCTGTACACCTGATCTCAAATGTGCCTCCTCGCTAGCCTCCAATACCCTCGCAGTATGACGAATGACATGCCGCGAGAACTGCACACCATGATCATGTCGTAATGTGGCACTCTCCTGAAGATGTAAAGAGGCCATGTAGCCTCGACGTCGTAGCATGTACACGTAGAAGGCATCCATCTGTCGCACAATAATGACAAAAAATAGAGACATGTCACAAACTAATCATCAAGAACAACAAAGCGCCAAGAAAACTAAGTGTACAATAACCATGTCAAATACCTCTATGGCAATACCCTCAATCGTAACCTCATCCATGAAGGCTAAGTCCTCAACTATGAATCCACGCACAATCTCCAGCTCACACCACGGGGCATATTTCTCCACCCACGAGGGAGAGTTCCCTGACAGAAAGAAATACATTTTAAACATTGACAATTACCTAACAATCTTATTCACAAGTACCTAACAATCCTATTTACATATTTCTGACTGAAAGAATCACCTGAAATGGAGGCAAGACAAACAACCCCCATCCTGAGTCCGCCAAACAAGCTGCTGCCACTCCAAGCCCATGCCGAATATGATCCTCCGACACCTTGTTCCACAATGGAACACCGTCTCGTCCATGCGCAGAGTCCATGGGAAGATCTAAGAGCACAAAGTCAGTAGCCCATGACACCGCCTTTTTCTTTTTCTTATACTCCACCCCCAATTTATTGTTTTCAAAAAACAATGTATGGATCTTTGCATAATCCTCATTCCTAATAGAGGATGCAAAATCCTTACCCATAGAAATATAATCTCCATATCCAAATGAAAAGATAGAGCGATCCAAAGAAGCCCCCCTTGTATGGACAAGAGTGGCACATATTCTTTTTGGGATGGTGGTCTAGGACGTGAGGATGGACCTAAATAATCACGGGCAAGTATAATGAATGAACAACAAGCATAACATACAAAACAATCGACTTGCGTATATCCATAAAAAGAAGTATACCACTATGAAGCTACCATGCATACCAACATCGAGTGGTGGTGAATTGTCATCAACAAAAATATCACGATCTAAAACAAAACAAACAAAGAAATATAAATCTTTATTTTACAAGGAAGGTATATAAAGTATCCAACATAGATAGCTAGACATGAATATGCAAAGTGAATTAAGCAAAAGTCACATGTACTCTGTGTCTCACTAATGTGAGCTTGCTTGCCCTTTTGAGCTTGCTTGCCTCTTTGAGCATGCTCACCCCTTTGCGCTTCCTTGCCCCTTATTTGATCACCTTCAAAACCACTTCTTTGTTAGAAAAGTAAAGCTTAAGGAAAGAGAGGAGACAGTTGTGGAAGCCACTTTACCTTGACTTAGATAGCCACCACTTGCACCCTTTCCCTTTGATTTTTACCATTCCTCAAACTTAGCTTTCTCACTTGGCAATACATGGGGCGAGGGCATGTCAATCCACCAAGGGCATGTCTCAATCTCAAAAGGTGAGAGAGCAATTCTCCCCATACATAGTGGACTCTTTGTTAGTGATATCCACCCATGTTTTACAAGCCTTGGGCAAATCAACAAGCAGCTTGAGGTTTCTCAAGTGCAAAAAATACCTGGAATATTCAAAGATAATTTATCCAAGCCAACACAAACTACACACTGCAATGTCAAACAAAAGGCATTAAAATAGAAAACCAACCGATAGAGCAGCCGACAAGCAGGTGCATCAAAATGGGACTGAATAGGTTGACCCTCTTTTTTTGGACTTTTCTTTAGCACCAGTTTTCTTAATGTTGCCAAAAATATATTTTCTACCCTTATATCGTATGGATGCAAAGTAAACATGAAGAGATGGCTCATCGGGCAAATTAATTGGATGCTCTGTGGTAGCTGCTCTTCTTATCTCTTGCTCCAAAGAACAAAGTGCATTCTTTTCTATCATGTCCAGCAACAGTTCCCTCGACAACCACCTACAATGATAGAAATAATGAAAGGCACGAAAACATGCAAAGCGAAGATAATTTTTTTCTATGAAGCATAGAGATAAAGCAAGAAAAATGAAAAACTCTTACGCTCTGAACTCTTTCGCTTTGCACGAAAACATGCAAAGCGAAGATAATTTTTTTCTATGAAGCATAGAGATAAAGCAAGAAAAATGAAAAACTCTTACGCTCTGAACTCTGTGTTTGTTGATGGCATACCATGGGTATTGCGAACGAATCTTGAACTCTCAAGCAATCTCAACCAAGTTATCTTTTTCTCCGCACTGAGACAGAAGAGATTGCTATCAAATTCAACTTTTCAATACCCACAATGGTGTCCGTTCCATCAAATTGAAGAGAAATCAAAGTTTCTCTCCATTCCTTGCCAAGGGATGGATTAATAATATTCAAAACCTAATAAATACACCAAAACCATTCCATATTAGTAGGAGACAAGCACAACAATAATAATTTTAAACAAATCAAACATTGCAATACTTTTTGCATATGATCAGTGTACTTTCGTCGCAACTCAGTGGAGATCTCCTTTTCTTTTAAAGCCCTCTCCTCCATACTTAGACCTTTTGTCACTTCAACTACTTTGGTCCTTACTTCCTTTTGAAACTCAACCTATAAAATTTTGGGGAAATCATTGCATACCATACTTTCTAATCCTCTCATAACAAGAAAGAGCCCAAATATATATCTACCTAGTAAACAAGCTGGGCCAAATCCTCTCTAGCCAACGGATACCATGGGGGTGAAGTCTTTGATTCAAGCTTATTTTTGGCTTCCAAGGTTTTAGCCACATTAGCAGGTTGCTCTTGCAAATAGGATTTAATGTCACACTCACAAATATTTGCAGCATTGACCAATGTATCCTTCAAATTTGTGACTATGACTGCATGCTCATTCAAGCTTCCAAAAAAACAAAAATTTAATACAAATGCATTTAATGAGAAGGATCACATGCGCATTGTGTTTTGAGAGGAACTTACTCATTCATGCAAAGAAAGCCAGCAAGCAAGGAGACTTCACTGAGTCTAGTTGGATCAACAACAATAGTGCTAAAGACCTTCAAATGACATTCTTTATCATCTTTATATTTCTCTGTAATGAGCTCCATCCAAGCCACTGTGCGATGGTTCCCCTCCCACACATAGAACATTTTATTGGAAAGAAAAGACAACCCCTTCTTGGTTCTCAACTCATTCTCAAACTCTTTATCTATAGCCTGCCAGTGGGCATCCACAATGAAGCCCTCATCTCACTTGTCACTGGAATTGCAACACCACAAGGGGAGACAACAGAGACAATGAAAATACCCTTCTCTGGACAGTAAGTTTCACCCTCTAAGTCTATTTTGAGTAGTGAAGTGTCGCTTCTCAAACCTCGAACACCCTAGGGTATGGAAACATCCTACAAAAGGGAATGGGTGGGCACCTTGAAACATCTAAAACCCTGCATTTAGCCAATACATCTCCACCTTTCATAATTTCCACCACCTCATTTTCTCCTTCCTCTTCTTTCTCACTACACATGGACTGCATAGTGCTGCTATAGCGGGTTGAGACAATACTTGTTCTTTATGTCTTCTTTTAGAAACCTAGGAAGGCATTAATCAAACACAAAACAAACAACATTTGAAACATAGAACTTAGAAACTGGCAAACTCAATATGAGCAACATAAAATATTCCCTAGAAAAAGCATACAAACAAGAACCTGGATAGGAGAGAAATCATCGCTGCCTCTCTCATCTGCTGTAGGACTAGATGCACACACTCCTTTCTCCTTGCTCATTGGCTGAATTCTAAATCATTAGTTCACATGGAAATATCAAGAAATCAAAGCTGTAACAATTGAATGTAAAATATTACTGTAAGAGACCCAAATTCCTATGTTTTTTTGCTTGTTGTCACTTTCGTGGAGGCATGATTATTCCCTAACATTTCAGAAAATTAAGATCATGGCCACAAAATGGCCATGAGGTAATCAAGATCATGGTCATTGTGGCAAGCATCCTAAACTCCTCTACTCACTCCTAATAAATTTACCTATCATAAGATTAGTGGCAAGGGGCTAAGGTCTCATTGTCTGTGGCCTTAGCAACTTGCCACCAAGGGCAAGAAAGCCCATACACTGGCCTTAGCAACTTGCCACCAAGGGCAAGAAACCATGCCCTTAGTATTTTGTGCTTCTATTTTGTGCTTGGCCAATGCATAAATTTGCAAGTAAAATTGAAACTAGACATTGAATATCTGCGTGGTTTTTGTTGCTAGTAAATAGATGAGGCAACCCACAATGAGTATGAACATCAAACTCTTCACTTACATCAACAAGAGAGAGATGCTGTGTCCATTACTCTAATGTGGTGGAGGAGGGAGCCGAGGGAGTGGATGGAGGCTAGGCTGCACATGCCTCAACATCTCCGAGTTGCTCTTGCAATGTGGGGATGGTAGCCTGATGCTTTTTGAAAGTCTAACTATGTCCTCTGCAGCCTTCGGTGCATCTTGATGCAGCCCTTTGATGATAATGAACTCATGACGTGCTCATAATGAACTCATGATGGGCTTGGGTGACTTTATGGAGCACAAGGAAGGCAAGAAAGCCCATACGCTGGCGTATGGGCTTTCTTGCCCTTGGTGGGAAGGAGCTAAGACCCACGAACAAAACTGGATAGCCTTGTACTTCTCTAGATTCACTAATCCCTCAGTCAATATAATTAGCTGTGCAGATCGCTACGGGACAGATCTAGGTCTTATCTCACCACCCAAGAGTGGAGACGGGGAGAGTAGAGTGCATTGTGAGGGGCGGACAGGAACTGTAGACTTTGTTCTACAGAGGCCGAGATGGAAGAGCATTACTCCAATGTCAGTCCATGGTCAGGAAGGTTGAGAACAGAGGCAGGTACACATGTATCATGCAAAGGGAAGGAAAAGATAGATCAACCTTTTTTGCCTGATCTATCAGCATGTCACTCATATGTGGATGGTTACTCTAGTGGCTGTAAGCAGAGCCTTAATGAGGAGATTGGCATTCTATGTGTTATTACTCCTAGTGTAAAGAGAACCAAGGCTGTTTTGAGGACACCTGGTAGTGATCCAAGTGTACGAAGGTCTACAAGGGTTAGGTACCTTGTTGAGACGGGTTGAGATATGATGGAGATAGAACCCATCATTATGCTTACATGGTTAAAGCAATAAAGGAGTTGGAGCCCACTTGTTTTGAGCACGCACTTGGAAATAAGAAATGGGAAGATCCCATGAATGAGGAGATGACAACATTAGATATAAATGCAACATATAAGGTCAAGCATAACACTGATGGTTCAGTGAGCAAGTATAAGGCAAGATTGGTTGCCAAGGGCTATGCGTAGACTTATGGCATTTACTATGAGGAGACATTCAACAAGAATGGCAACCGTGAAAGCTCTCATTGTTATGGCTATATAGCAAAGGGTTGGTCTTTACATCAGATGGATGTAAAAAATATCTTCTTGGATGGTGATTTGCAAGAAGAAGTATACATGATGCAACCACCAGGTTAATGAGAGTGATGCGCATCTAGATTTTTTGTGCAGGTTACACAAATCCTTGTATGGCTTGAAGTAGCCATGCAGAGCATGGTCAAACAAGATCAGGGAGTATCTTGTCACCGCCGTTGGATTTCAAATATCCAATGTAGATTTTTCACTTTATGTGAAAAAGATAGATAGAGGGATCATGCTATTAGTCATCTATGTGGATGACTTGATTATCACTAGTGATAGTGATGTTGATATACATGATGTCAGGAGGATTTTGAAGCAAGAGTTTGCGATGAAGGATTTGGGTGAGCTGTGGTATTTTGTGGGCATAGAGGTGATGAGATCACCTCTTGGCATTTTGTGGGCATAGAGATGATGAGATCACCTCTTGGCATTTTGTTTGCAGAGATAGTATGGCTTAGAAATGTTGTCCGAGTATGGTATAACAAGTTGTAAGCCTATTTCAGTGCCATTGGAGTAGAACATAAAGTTTTTCGCAGATATAGGTGAGCTTTTAGAGGACCCCACTACTTACTTACAAGCACATAGTGGCCAGCTTGATTTACATGACCATTACTAGGCTAGAATTGAGCTATGTTGTTGGACTTGTGAGTCAGTTCATGCAGGCCTCTAGGAAGCCACACTTGGGTGCAGCTAGATGGATTCTCAGGTACATAAAGTCCATATATGATTATGGACATTTCTTTGAGGTTAGTACAGAGATACAGCTACATGGGTACATAGATGATGATTAAGCTAGTAGTGTTGTAGATAGGAGATCTACCGGTGGTTTAATGTTTTCATTTGGAAATGCTGCTATGAGTTGGAGTAGTAAGAAGTAGCCAACACTTGCCTTATATTGAGTACAAAGGTAGAGTACAGGGGTGCTGCTATGGTAGCTTGTGAGGTAGCTTGGTTTCAAAAGCTACTTAGGGATATGGGTGAGCCTAGCGGATAGGGCAATTATCATTTATTGTGACAACATGAGTATCATACAGTTGGCCACCAATTGTTGAAAAATCAAGCTTGATTAAGCTCAAGGTAGATTAAACCATATGAGAAATATTATTAAGCATATTAATTAAGATAATATAAAAAATAAGATTAAGCTAATATCAAGGTAATAACAACAATTAAGAAATACACCATCATAATGTCATTGCATTAGAGTTGATCCAAGTACATCCTTTTATAGCTCTCAGGGAGCTCCCAACTCACAAGATATGTGCACCCTAGTGCCAACCATGTGTCCATAAAGTCTCACACTACATGTGCCTCCTTTGCACTTTCCATGTGCTACCTTTTTTACCTTTGGCTTTACCTTTACAAATGACCACACAAATCAACCTTTGCCAATGTACCCTTAGTCTATCCTTTTCTAATGTGCATGTTCCTCTCCTTGATCTAAACATGTTGCACCCTCACACATTACATTTCTCAACACCTCCCCTCAATGTGATGAGGGTCTAACACCTAATATGTATTGACTTGACCTACACTCCATACTCATATGGTTGGAGCGGTCCATCTAGGTTGCTCTATGAGCTACAATGTTTACAAGTTACAACCTATTAAAATCCTAATATGGGATTGATTAAACCACACAAGAAACTCCATGATGAGAGAGAGAGAGAGAGAGAGAGAGAGAGAGAGAGAGAGAGAGCATACTCAAGAATAGCTCTATTACAATATGCTATAAACCATACAATGATATAGGCCTTCTAGCCTTATCCCACTTCACACATCATCATACTATGTGGCACTCCCTTTTCCACATATTTTATGTGGCTCTCAACATTCACACATTATCTTATGTGGCATTCTTATCTTGCACCTCTAGGGTGCATTCACATACTCAAGCCCAAGATTCACTCTCACATGTTACATTGCACATTTCAACACCCTTCCTCAATGTAAACTTGGGTGTGTGCATACAATCTCTCCAATCAATTTGATTAACTCACCTCTCACCCCCAACAATTTGGCATTGCCATCAACACTCCCTCAATGCAAATTGTAGTGTTCAACAAGTGTGTGTGCATGTGTCTAGCCAACCTAGACACGAAGTTCATTTTGAGCCCACTTGCTCACAACGAAACCACTAAGTCTAATTTGAACATAAATTTTTTTGTGGGAACCAACCCATGAAGTTCGATGCCTATGCATGCAAAACTTAATGCAAACCACATTTACAAACCATTACGGGCTCAGGCAAGGGACCCTCATAACATGGGTGTGATATAATTTATAGTCCTTTTTAAGGCTCTTCGCTTATGGCCACTTTTCGTATCTCACAACACAGCTACGTTAGTATCTTTTGCATCTCTTGAACATATCAGAGTGGGCTCCTCATGGCCCCATTGTGGTTTTTCATGACCACCAAAACACTAAGTATACTTCATTCCATGTATCCATGTAAATGAATTTAACCATTTTATATAACTCATGTGAACACTTCCCCTATGGAGGATGTTTTAAACCATAATTTTAAGATTACCCCTTTCGGGTGTGCTTTGAACCACAAGAAAAAATTTTACCGGTCATTATCTTATCCCTAAGATAAGCACTCATTTATTGGAAGATGCCACCAGCACACAATTTGACTTGCTGGCTCTATTAAGTATTTCCTATTTGCTACTCAAAACTTAAGTTTTCTGAACTTTACCTGCAGATTTGTTGCCGAGTTATTATGTTCTTGTACTAGCTAGCTGGTGCGCACTCGAGGATACCTATCAAGGTAACTCTGTTGTGAAGCTCCTGCTAGGTGGGCATCTTTACAACCACTGTTTGCTCTCTCTCTCTCTCTCTCTCTCTCTCTCTCTCTCTCTCTCTCTCTGGACCTCCTACTAGGTAGAGAAGATGACTCTAAGGTGTTCGTCTTTTGTTGCTGCATCACTTTTGGTAGAGAAGGTGACTCTGAGGCCTGCGGAACACTGCAACCACCTATGTCCTCCAGAGGTCATCGCCTTCCTTTCATGCTTCAATAATAAGAATATCCTTCCAATCCCTTACTTTCTTGTACACGTAATGCTACCTTACTGCTGCTGTTGTTTGCTTTCTTGTAGATGTTTGCTTCTGGCTACTATTCGTACTTACTGGCTTCATACTCCCTTCTATCTCCTATAGCCATCAACACACTGAGCGCCAATCATTAGCTCCATGTTGAATATTTCCTTGCTTTTTCTTGTGACTGTAACCCTCCTTGAGCATGTTGCCCAAGCTTCATTTTCCTCTGCTGATGGCTGCCTTCATAATGCATCCCTCCATCATGGTCATTTACCGAGACGAAATCCTTGCCTTCACTTAGCACTTTGCTAATCTCCTTGTTGTGAAGTTGCTTTGACGCAAACTTGGTGACGTTGGCTCTTTGTCGGCTTGACACCCAAGTTGAAAACCTTGTTGTGAGGTTTCCATGACAATCATCAACATAGTCATTGAGTTCCCCATTGAGCTTTGAATCTATAGCATCTCCTATGCAAGGCCATTAACATGGCCTTGCAAGCTCCCAAATGAACTTGCAACTCTCCAAAAACCTAGTTTTTCACGATCGTAAAAATCTCAATTTTTCACACCTAAAACACCTGAAAAATCACGTCATGAATTTTTTGAGAAATTCACATTGAATATTTTCATAAATTGAGGATATTGGCCTGTCCACAGATAGTGAATCACGTTCAGCACATCTTAACAAAATGAATATCATAACACAATAATTGGCTGGCATTGAGGCACCACTAGAAGAAGAGGATGCCATAGCCATATTGTTAAAAAGCATGAAACTTGAGGAGTATGGGCCCTTAGTATAGCTACCTTGAAGAACCTCCCATATCCAACTATTGCAAGAGTGGAAGTAGGACTCATAGAAAAAGAGAAGCGAATTTGAGGAAACAAGTCAAGCTACATTAAGTGAGGATAAAGAACTCTTCTCAAGAGTTCCAGGAGAAGAAGAAGATGCCATAGCCATATTGTTAAAAAGCATGACACTTGAGGATTATGGGCCCTTATTGGCTACATTAAAGAACCTCCTAGATCCAACTGCTACAAGATTGAAAGTTGTACCCATAGAAGAAGAGAAGCAGATTTGAGGAAACACAGGTCATGGTACATCAATTGAGGAGAAAGCACTCTTCTCAAGAGGACGAGGACTGAGGACTAGAGAAGGACTAAGGAAAAAGATGACATGTCATCATTATGGCAAAATTGGTCACATAGCAAGGGATTGTTGGCATAAAAAGAGAGCCGAAGAAGCCAATGTAATGTCAAAGAAGGAAAATAGTGTTGAGGCCTTCGAGGATGGAGGCAACACAAGATGATATGAGGAGCATGGCTTCTAATCCCTGGTTGTGTTGAAATGTGCATGTGCACTGTAAAATGTGTGAGAGTAAATCTTGGGCTTGAGTATTTAAACGTACCTTAGAACATATTGTAATAGAGCTATTGTTGAGTGTGTAATCTCTCTCTCTCTCTCTCTCTCTCTCTCTCTCTCTCTCTCTCTCTCTCTCGTCATGGGGTTTCTTGTGTGGTTTAACCCACCTTCATTATGTTTCTATGTTTGATACCCAAGTTGAAAACCTTGTTGTGAGGTTTCCATGACAACCATCAACATGGTCATTGAGCTCCCCATTGAGCTTTGAATCTATAGCATCTCCTATTATAGGCCATGTTAATGGCCTTGCAAGCTCCCAAATGAACTTGCAACTCTCCAAAAACCTAGTCTTTCACAAACGTAAAAATCTCAATTTTTCACACCTAAAACACCTAAAAAATCACGTCATGAATTTTTTGAGAAATTCACATTGAATATTTTCATAAATTGAGGATATTTGCTTGTCCACAGATATTGAATCAAGTTCAGCACATCTTAACAAAATGAATATCATAACACAATAATTGGTTGGCATTGGGGCACCACTAGAAGAAGAGCATGCCATAGCCATATTGTTAAAAAGCATAAAACTTGAGGAGTATGGGCCCTTAGTGTAGCTACCTTGAAGAACCTCCCATATCCAACTATTACAAGAGTGGAAGTAGGACTAAGAGAAGCGAATTTGAGGAAACAAGTCAAGCTACATCAAGTGAGGATAAAGAACTCTTCTCAAGAGTTCCAGGAGAAGAAGAGGATGCCATAGCCATATTGTTAAAAAGCATGACACTTGAGGATTATGGGCCCTTATTCGCTACATTAAAGAACCTCCTAGATCCAACTACTACAAGAGTGAAAGCAGCACTCATAGAAGAAAGAGAAGCGGATTTGAGGAAACACAGGTCATGGTACATCAATTGAGGAGAAAGCACTCTTCTCAAGAGGACTAGGATGACTGAGGACTAGAGAAGGACTAAGGAAAAAGATAACATGTCATCATTGTGGCAAAATTGGTCACATAGCAAGGGATTGTTGACATAAAAAGAGAGCCGAAGAAGCCAATGTAATGTCAGAGAAGGAAGATAGTGTTGAGGCCTTCGAGGATGGAGGCAACACAAGATGATATGAGGAGCATGGCTTCTAATCCCTGGTTGTGTTGAAATGTGCACTGTAAAATGTGTGAGAGTAAATCTTAGGCTTGAGTATTTAAACATACCTTGCTTTTGGCTCAGGATTCATTGCTAGCTCCAAACTCTTTTGCATTCCTTTACTATCACCACCAAAGAGATATGGGGTTGCTAGCTCCAAACTCTAATGCATTCCTTGCTATCACCACTAAAGAGATACGCTGTTGTCACCACCAAAGAGATACTCCACCAGTGATTGCTAACTCCAAACTCTAATGCATTCCTTGTTGTCACCGCCAAAGAGATACTCCACTTCACTACAAGGACTCATCTCTCTCACTCTTAGTCACTCTCACACAATGAGCAAGAGGCACATGAACCAAGAATCACACACTCTACTCTCAGCTCTCTCTCTCTCTCTCTCTCTCTCTCTCTCTCTCTCTCTCTCTCTCTCTCTCTCTCTCTCTCTCTCTCTCTCTCTCTCTCCACAAGAGAGAATAAGTAGACATGCATATAACTCAGTTGGCATAAAGGAGGACTGTGTCTATTCATTATAAGAAATTCACTTATATATAGCAGGTCCTTATTCACACTTGGGCACCCAAAATTAACCCTAATTTACTAAGCTTGGTCATTTGCCAACTTTTCTCATAATATGTACTTTTTGAGTGCCATTTACATGACACTTATTTGGCTACTCTTGTGTGTAGTAGAGAGCACATTTGTTAAGCCCAAAATGGGGTTAACAAGTAAGTAAGTAGATTCTTTTGGGCAAGGGAATGTGGACAGGACTAACAAATGGGAATGTAAAGTTTTCCGATCGCGTTCTATCCATTGCATGAATGGATATTCACCCTGTGAATAGCCAAGAACTTAGATCTAGGAGGTTATCATGCTTTTGTTCTTGGTGTATGCAGGGAAAATGGAGAAGATGCAAAAACAAGGAACATGTTGACATGTGGGAGTATCATATTCCCTACCCACTAGTGGAATTGATAATGACAAAGATGACATTGGTGAGCCTACTTATGTAGGCTATCACATGAAGCATTAATCAATGCTCTTTGTGTGGTGGATAACTCTGTAGTGAATGCTGATGTCAATAATGAGGAGGGTGCAAAATTCTATATTGTCAGCATGTGCAGTGTGGCAAAGGAGCTTATCCAAGGATGGGTGTGGGAATATTATTGCTACAAGATCATATGTTGTGAAGGGTTTTTTATGCCAAAGTAAAGCAGGAAAATTACACCTTAAATGATAGTAGCTCTCCAATTTTCTTGTTCTCCCATCTTCTAAAAGTAATCAAAATTTTCTATGGAACCTATTTCCACAATGTAAATTTTATTGAGTCTGCATCTGAAGTGTATGAGGAAATCTATAATACCATGTCCTTTAACCTTTAAACCTTTCTTCAAACTTAACAAGCTTTCCTACCATGAATGTAACAAGTTTTCTTGATAGTAAATCGATTACTTTAGACTATTTTTGACACTACTATCAATTTATTATAGTAGTGCTTTTAACTAATTTATAAGTGCTCTATGACTACTTGTGATTTGCTTTTGAGTTCTTTATGACTACTTATTATGGACTACTCTATGACTACTTATGGAGTGTTTAACTGCTCTATAAGTGCTTTACGACTGTTTTTTGATTGCTTTTGGGTGCTTTGAAAGATCTTAAACCATATTTATATGTTAAAATTTACACAAAACTTCAAACTCAATACCCTCCAACTTCTTCACAAATATGAGTATTCAAGTACACAAATATTTGCTATATAATATGCCAAAAACTTGCTTTCAAAAATTTTATAAGTTAGTAATAGGACTCATAAAAAATATGACAAGATAAAAAAATTGTAGTTTATTGCCTTTGAATTGCTTATAATGTTGTCGATTACTACTTGAGCTTGTTTTCTTACACAAGGACATGCTTTGAATCACCGTGAGAAGTTTAGGGCATGTCTACACCCAATTGCATGCTAAAATAGTACTACGGGTCCAAAAGACAACAAAAATGGGGCTGCTCATGCTTATTGTGGGACAAGGATGCCCACTGGCATATATTGCTCAATTTTTTTGGCCACGTGGTGTAACCACTCTCAAGGTTGAGAATGGGAGCTCTTGGGAAGCATGTGTGTTCATCGGTTTGGAGTTAGATTTTCATTGCCAATGAAAGATTCACATGCAATCGAGCAACATGAACATGGCCAATGGCTTGGTTTTGGGGTGAATACCCATGCACATGGATCCAAAGAGGTCAAAGCTTACAAAAATCTCTTCTTGCTTGTTGGCTCAATTTTTCCTTTAGCGCCTTTATTTTTCTATTTTTGGATTTTTTTACTTTTTTTCTTTAACTGCTAGGAGATTATCATTCCAAAGGGCAAGGAAAATAGCCTGACTGGCAAAGGAGTAAGGTCAAATAAAAGGTATATGTATAAATCCTCGTTTTTTTTTTAGAGTCCTCTTGTGGGAAGTGCCTTAGAAAATCCCCTAACACCTCCCAACCCAAAAATAACATGTAATTTTTGGATTTTTCACCAGAATAGCTTCTACATGGGCACACTTTTAGCCCCATGCCCATGCACAACACCCATGGACTCTGCATATAATAGACACATAGGCACCACTCTTTCAAGAACGTACATCGCTAACATGCATCAAGGTACATTTTGGATAACGAGACCATGGTAGCGCGCCAAGTGCAAACCTGGCCCATGGTATGACTCATCATCTGGATCCTCCTCAAATCAGAAGGAACATCCCATGGCCTCATCTTTGACTGCACCAATCTTGGTCCACCTTGCTTTTATCCTTAGTGCTTATGCCAAATCCCTCGAGCCACAAATGCCATCCAGCTCCATTGTAGCTATGGGAAAAGCGAGCTACCCTACATCACCAATCTAATGAACTTGATTCCCTAAGAAAAGGGATGTCTCGAAGAAAGCAGATGAGTTGGAGAAGTCTTCGTGTTTGAGAAGTGCATACATAGGGGTACACCAACCCACATTACCTATACACGTCACTTGCATACTTCACTATGGGCATCACATTTTCTTTCACATCTCACACCTAACATTATGCATGCACATATACACCTAGGACTAACCTTATCAATACCAATCCTCTAGGTACATCTTTGAATGGAGAGACCATGCCAGGCATGGCACAAGCTTGACCCATGGTACAGCCCATTGCATGGAGAACCATGGGCCTTGTAGGTAGGCCCAAAGAGCTTCAATGAAATAAACCTCTTCTTTGATTCCTCTTCAACACTAACAAAACCTTGCCCTGTGGGGGGTTGACACATAACCCATCACATGGAGAACTATGAACCTTATAGGTACGTCCAAAGAGCTTCAATGTAGGCAACTTCTACTTCGATTCCTCTTCAACACCAACACAACCTCACCATGGCCGACATATTCACCACCGTGAAGAAGCCTAATCTCTAAGCATCACACTTTGATATTGGAACATACTATCATGTCGGATTGTCGAGAGAACCTGAATCACCATCTACCCATACAAATCATTCATTTGATGATGGTATTGGCACTCATTCTGCCAATCATAGGGTGTGGACTGCTTCTACTAACTACCTAATTTAGAAAGGTCCATGCCATATCCACAATAAAAGGAGTCCTCGCATAAAGAACTTCTCTATCGCCTATCACCTTTTCCATGTCACCCCTCGACAAGTTACCTACCACCAAGGCTACCTAACGCTCACCACCATGCCCTATATCCGATTGTGGATTGGTCCTAAAGCATACCACTTCATGGTGTATCATGGACCATCCACACCTTTCCACTTTGACTACAAGTTCACCACCGACTTGGGGGGGACACGAGGAATGTGGTCACCATTAGGAAGGAGGGTCTGTTAACCCTGTTGTGTAGGTTAACATGGTTTCACCTGCCACCCGACCTCCTACTGTAAAAAGGTGCTTTGCAATCTTACCCACTCAAACATTGGTACTTAGATGGTGCTAGAATATATAAAGTACCCTTACCATGCTTAGTGTACATACTTGCTTAAGACTAGGGAAACGCTATCGGACTTAGTGTACATACTTTCTTAAGACTAGTAATATAGACCAAACCATTTTTAAGTTTAGCCACAGCCTATTGTGAAAACTTATAACTTGTATATATGTTATTCTTGACATTAAGCAAGACACAATCATTCCGATTGTAATAGAATATTTATGATGTCTTCTCTTCTCTATTCTTACTTATATGTATGCTATTGGATCTTGCTTTCTTGATGGATGCATACTAGATAGGTTTGTTTATAGGTTTCCCCCACCTTTTACAAGAGAGAACCATTGTTCTGAAGACGAATCTCTTTTTATCCCCATCTAGGCATAGAGATCTCTTCCTTCACCCCATTAGCACAGGAGCATTCCAGCATTCATATGTGATAATGGAGTGAGGATGGGACGGACAAGCTAGCACACCCACATCGGGAAGTTGCATTTACGGCTCTAAGGGAAGGCCTAACAACACATACTTCAAGGCTAAGGTAAGCTTTTAACTTGAACATAAGTGCAAGAAGTAAAAAATTTCCCCCTAGAATTCAACTGTGGTTCTAAACTTAAGTTTTTCACACCATGAAAATTTGCTTGTTTTTTCACATATGTGAAAAATCTTTTCAGGACATGAAAAACTTTGAATTTTTTAGTTTTGATTTAGATGTGTGGAATGATATTCACTTATGTCCTTTGATGTTTAATAATTATTTTGATCTCACATGGTGTGAAAAACTTAATTTTTCACAAGGCAATTATTGAAATCACATCATGATTTTTGGGAGTTTTTCATGGCCATGAGAAAAATGATTTTCACGAGCATGAAAAACTATCGTGTGAAAACCTAGGTTTTGACATTTTGATTATGTTAATGAGTGTTTTTCCTATTCAAAGTTTCTAGTTTTCCACAATTTTCTCATTGATGATACTCAATTGAACATCATTTTTTTATTTTAATCTTTCAAAAAGATATAGGAAACTTAAAACCTGCAATTTCACATCATGAAAAAGCAAGGATCTAAACAAGAAAAAATGTTTCTTTCCTCTAGAGTACCTAAGTACTCATCACAAACCCAAACAACACAAAAAAACATAAAAGTGATTTCTCTCAAAAAGCTCTAATCCTTATCCTCTTCTCAAACAACTAGAGTTTCCTGATTTCTCTCAAAAACATCTAAACCTGATCCTCTTCCCAAACAACTAGATTTTCTTGATTTCTCTCAAAAAACACAAGCCTGGATAGCTCAAGACCCCATACATGAGGTCTTGTATCAAGCCTACCTTCATCCTCTTAATAAAGGAAGCACAGTGTAGTAAAGAGAAGGAAGGGGACAAGAAAGGGAAGGAGACCATGGAATGTTTTCTCTCTAAACATTTTTTTGAATATATGTATTTATTGATTTATGGCATGGTTCAACTATCATCAAAGAAAGTTTATTCTAATGGTTGGAGGTTTTTTCTGTCAATTTAAATGTTATTGGTTCAACTCCTATGATGCATATCTTTCATTTCCATAAAAGAATAAGGTTTTTCCCTTATTTTTCAAATCTTCTTAGGATCCATCAAATATGTTTTTAGAGCCCTACAACATAGGAGATACAAGAACTTATTTTGTATGTCAAAGATGAGCAGGGTCATAGCATACAAAAGCCTAAGGAGATGGATAGAAAGTGCATGGAGTTTATGGCAGACACTTTGTACTCGAAAGAGGATACTTTAGTTGAGAGGTTTCAAGGTATGAAAGCTAGTTGTATTGAGAGAACTATTTCAGAAGATGAATGCCTATAATTGCATTGAAACAAATGGGTATGGATAAAAAAGCCATAGGGTGAGTTTTGGCATCTACTCAAAGCTTATGTTATAGTCATCATTAATAAGGCCTTTAGATCATGCGAGTTAGAGAATAGCATTTAAGGAAGCCTTTTTTAAATTAGTTCCTAAGAAAACATATGACAACGTTTCCCACTGGAGACCTATAACCATGTTAGAGAATACATTTAAGGAAGCCTTTACCAAATTAGTTCCTAAGGAGACTGCATGTGAGAACTTTTCCTATTGCTATATGTTTTATATAAGATCCTTGCTAAGGTAGCTATCAAAATCTTCCCTCTATTAGGAGTTATTTTTCTAAGGACCAGCAGATTTCATTCAAGGCTGACCTTGACAGGAAAAGAACCAACCAAGGTAACTAGTAAAAAATGTATAATGCTTTGGTTGGGTCTTGAGAAGGCATATGACAGGAAGCATTGGTATTTTTTGAGTAGAGCCTAATATGGGCTTCTGCAATGAAATTGCTTAAATTATTATGCTTTGTTGGGGCATTGATGATTCCGATCTACTTCTTAATGGCTTTATGGTGGTGAGAATCTTTACCATTAGCAAATTTGTAAGGCAAAGTTTGTTGGAATTAGGGTTAAGGTTGCAACAATGCACATACACAAGATATAGAACCTTGAAAGCACACAAACTCACTAGATTAGAATGAAGAAATGTGTGCTAGAATACAAAAGATAAGTACACACCCCAAAATGAGTAGATAAGAGGGTGTACATATGCACGAGGGGAAAAACCTCCTAGTGAGGGAAAAAGTGCCCCAATGGTCCTAAGTGTGTTCACACATATCACTACCATATAATGCTACAAATCTTCCCTAGAGTGATAATGTGAACATGTACAGGGTATGGCTGATCAATCCTGAAAAGGCAGTAATCCCAAAGCTTTACGAAAAGCTTCAAACTTTTCATAAGGAAGAGCCTTCGTGAATAAATCTGCCATGTTGTCATGTGTAGGCACATAGACCAAGCTGATCTCTGCAGAGATTCTTTCCCTGACAAAGTGGTAATGCACCTCAATGTGTTATTACGTGGATGAAATGTTGGGTTCCTCGGTCGTCGCAACTGCTAATGCGCTCTAGCTATCAGCGAAAATCGTAGTGCTAGATGACTATCCAACACCTAAATCAGCCATAAGACGTCTGAGCCACACACACTCAACTGTAGCTGTAAAATCTGCCCTCCTGTACTCAACTTTGTAGTTAGAAGTGGCCACTTCAGGAGGCTGCTTCTTGCTGAGCCATGATATACATGAATCACCAATGCGAAAGCAAAACCCACTAGTGGACACTCGTGTGTCATAACATCCAGCCCAATCTGAATCACTAAAAGCATGCAGCTGTGACTCACCCCCCTTTGGATAAAACAATCCAAAATACTGAGTGCCCTGCAAATAGCAAAAAACCCGCTTGACAGCCTACCAATGCTTCGTACGTAGGCTATGCATAAATCTGCTCAATTGTGAGACCGCATACTGTATATTTGGCCTCGTGTTGCATACATAAAGAAGGGATCTAACAACCTGCTAATACAAACTAGCATCAAAAGAGTCTCCTGCATCTTGAAGACTAAGTCGAGTACCTATCTCCATAGGTGTAGCCACAAGTTTACAATCTTCAAGATTAAACCTCTTCAATAGCTTATGTATATATTTAGATTGGAGCATAACAATGCCATCATTGCACTGCATAAACTGAATCCCCAAATAATAATGCAAGGGTCCCAAATCTGACATCTCAAACGATGATTACACATCAGTCTTAAAGGCTGAAATCTGATCTATATCGGGTCCTGTGAGCAGCATGTCATTAACGTATAGAACGATCAGATTTCAGCCTTAAAGGCTGAAATCTGATCTATATCGGGTCCCGTGAGCAGCATGTCATTAACGTATAGAACGATGACCAAAAATGTGTCCTTACTCCTCTTCACATAGAGGGTACTCTCTGTTGGACTGTTGCAAAAATCATTTGCAACCAAGTATGCATGAATCTTCTCATACCATGCTCTAGGAGCCTACTTAAGGCCATAAAGAGCCTTTTTCAACTAGCATACTTTAGACTCTTCTCCTTTCACATCAAAACTAGGAGTCTGCGATACATACACCTCCTCATGTAAGTCACAAGAATGCAGTCTTAATGTCCAACTGATGTACATTCCACCCATAATGTGCTGCCAAAGCAATGAGACACCTAATGGTAGTCATACGAGATGTGGGTGCAAAGGTCTCATCATAATCAATGCCCTTTTGCTGGGCATACCCCTTTGCCAAGTCTGGCCTTATAAAACGATCAATGCTACCATATGCTTTGTGTTTAACTTCTAAACCCACTTAGTACCAATGGCCTTCTTGCCATGAGGTAGATCTATCAAATACCAAGTGTCATTCTTGAGTATAGAGTTATATTCATCCTGCATAACATGCATCCAATGATCATCATCCTGTGCTTCCTCAAAGGAAACAAGTTCCTCCTCATTACATTAAGTAGAAATGAGAACATGATCCACATGAGAATAATCTGCATGATGAGAACCTGCACGAGTTTTGCTAAGTAAAGGAGCTACCAACTTGCTAGGTAAAGGAGCTACCAACTTGCTATCCCTCAATGTCTTCACAAGCCATTTTGGCATATGCCTAGATTCTTCTATGGCTGCTCTCTCCTCATCCACTAAATCCTCAATAATTGCCTCATCAAAAGGCTAATTTTACACCTAAGGCTAAATTTTAGCACTTGGTTGAGCATTCAATTGCTCTACATAATGACTGCCCTCCATTAAACAAAGGTAGGATCGAGTCAAACATGTCATGTGAGCATATATTCTGTTGTTTTTTGCATGAAAGCATGGACTGAACTGAGTTTTTAACAAAAGCAGCATCTCTACTTTACTAAAATCTACTTTGAGGCTGGACGGTAGAGTCTATATCCCTTGCTTTTTGAATTGTATCTCACAAATATGCATTTAACTGCCTTATCATCAAGGTTACTGCGTTGTTGCTTAGACACAATTGCATAAGAAAGACAACCAAAAACATGCAAATGAGCCATAGAAGGCTTCCTGCCATGCCAAGCTTCATAAGGAGTTTTAAACTGCAAGGCCTTGGTCGGGCATTTGTTCATCAACACATAGTTTACGTAGATAGTTGCCTCTAACCAAAAACCATAAATCTTGGGCTTTCACCATACATCGTGCCATCTCCATGAGAGACCTATTCTTCCTCTCAGCCATACCATTTTGCTAAGGTGTGTATGGCACTGTACATTGATGCCTTGTGCCTTTTTCAGCCATATATGCATGAAATTCCTTGGACATATACTCCCCCCCTCGATCTAAACGAAGGGTGCCAACTTTACATTCACATGCATTTTCAACCATGGATACAAAGTGCCTAAAGCACATAAAAACCTATGACTTCTACTTTAATGGATACACCCAGCTATATCTAGAGTAATCATCAATAAAAGTGACAAAGTAGAGATATCCCCCAATAGATGGTGTCCTCATAGGACCACATACATCACTATGTATAAGCTGTAATTTCTTAACAGCTCTCACGGATCCATCCTTTGGAAATGATGCCCGATGTATTTTACCAAGAATACACCCCTCACATACATGTCTAGTAGGGGTCTCAAGAGTTGGCAACTCAGACACCATATCATGCCTTTGAAGGCATAACAAACTACCATCATTCAGATGGCCAAATCATACATGCCATAATTCTGCATCACTCATAGCATGAGTCGTAAAGACTGAGCAAGCATCATGCTACAACTTCTCAAATACATCCATCTTGTATAGGCCATGAAACAAGGTACCTGAGGCAATGATAGAATAACCATCATTTCTATCTTGAACTGTACATCTGTCATCCACAAATTTCACCGTGAAGCCTGACAAGGCTAAGGCTGAAACTCACAACAAGTTCTTCTTAATGCATGGCACATATAAAACTTTTGAGAAAGAGTAAATGCACCCCCATTTGCAGCAGTGAGCACAACTCTACCAACTCCTTTGACAGGATATAAGGAACCATTTGCACATGTGACGATTCTTGCACTTGGGATAGATTCCACAGATGAGAACAAACCTTTTTGTGAAGTAATGTGCTTACTAGCACCACTGTCAAAGTACCAATCATCTGATTATGCCACTGACATGTATACATCATGAACAGAAGGGTCATAACTGTAATGTACAGTCCATGCCCAATCATCTTGAGCAAAACTTGCAGATTTCTTCTTCTCTGCACTTGGTGCAGATGCATCAGCCCAGCCATGCCCGATTCTTTCTTTTTCTCCTTCTCTAGCCTTTTCTTGCACTCATGTATGTAGTGCCCTAGTTTCCTGCAATAGTGACACTTGCCCTTCTTTTTAGGCTTATCACCTTCTTTTTAGGCTTATCACGTTCTTTCTCTGCATCCTTACTTGAGGATTCTGATTTTGGCTTATAGCCACCATGCGAAGAAGCTTTACCTTTTCCTTTTTGATTGGCAACAAAAGCTTGGTCACCAACTCACATATTAGATTTATTTTGCCTAGACTGCTCTTCTTGCAAGAGTACTGAAACTAGCTCATCAAATGTAAGGGAATGGATTTCCCTTCATCATGAGTCTAAGGGTAGAGGCAAGACTCTCATAAGAATCTAGCAATGCATTGAGAACTATGGGCATCAATGTACTATCATGATATATCTCATCCACACTAGCAAGCTACTCCTTAAAATCTTTGATCTTGGCCAAGAAGCTGTCCATTGAGTCTCCCTCATTCATGTGCGTAGACTCCAACTGTTTCCGTAGATATGCAACACATGCTTCATTGTGCACATGTTTTTTGCAAGTGCATCCCATGCCTGTTTTGAAGTCTTACATGACTGAATATCAAGAATAATGCTTCGCGTCACAGAAAGTGCAAGCAGCAATGCATGTGCATGTGATAAAACCCTAAGATCTCTCTAGATAATTGTTATGCATAAACATGCATAAATCAGGCATAAACATCATACCTCTACCTTGATGTCCCATACCATCAAGAGGTATAACTCCAATCCAATAGCATGTAGCTATAGTGTAAAATGGTAGGTGAGTAGATATGGACCTCTACACAAGAGACCATAGCCTAAGCCTCCAAGCCCCCAAGCCTCCCTTGAGCATAAACATGCATAAATCAGGCATAAACATCATACCTCTACCTTGATGTCCCATACCATCAAGAGGTATAACTCCAATCCAATAGCATGTAGCTATAGTGTAAAATGGTAGGTGAGTAGATATGGACCTCTACACAAGAGACCATAGCCTAAGCCTCCAAGCCCCCAAGCCTCCCTTGAGTGTGCCCCATGCCCCTATTATATAGGAGGGCCCTCAAGTGACTCTTAACTCTCTATTTCCCATGTGTGACCCTTGGATGCCTGACCCTAACCTTAACCCTTAAGGTTAGTCCTAACCCATGCTCCACTAAAGCTTGTTCCCATGCTCCTATGCTCACAAGCCTAAAGTGGGTTAGCCTCCTAGTATATGCACACATAATGTGCCTATAACATAGCACACATAATGTACATATAACATAGCACACATAATGTACATATAACATACTTTCCCTCTCTCAAAACATTGCACTCTTGCAAATGAAAAGAAGGAGAATTGCGATGAACAATCTCAACCGACTCCCAAGTCGAATCCTCTATTTCCCTATCTTTCCACCTAATTTTAACCTCAGGGATTAGTCAACTACAAAGTTTCCTTTCCCTAAATTTAAGTACCTTATCAGGTTCATGTGGAACGTAGGATAAATCTTCGACTTCAACGAGTTCTTGAGGAGTAACTGTCTTATCCTCACCTCCCACTTTCCCTTTCAATCTATCGATATAAAAGACTGGATGAACTCTAACAATTGGAGGTAGTTTTAGTTCATACGCAACCGTGCCAATCCGATGTATAACTCGAAATTGACCACAATATCTAGGAGATAAATTCGAGCATTTTCCTTTTGACAGTCTGAAAATCTTTAGGAACTTTTAAATAAACCAATGCTCCTGGTTCAAAAGACCAAGATGAGCATCCCCTATCAGCATAAAACCGTGCCCTATCTTGAGCACTCCGGATAGAATCCTGAGCTTCAGTCAGCATTTCTATCAAGCTCGATGTCCTTAAGACCGACATCAATAGGTGCCCTGGGTTAGTACCCATACATAAGCATGAACGGACTAAAACCAATAGCCATATGTTTAAAACTGTTATAAGCAAATTCCATCATTGGAAGATATTTTTTCCAATTTGATGATTTTCTAGAGACATATACACAAAGCATATACTCTACACTCTAATTCATACGCTCTGTTTGCCCATCAGACTGCAGAGATGATCAGAGCAATTCACATTCAAAGTAACTTCCTCATTGTAAACCATTCGGAATAAAGTAGAAAAAACATGGCATTATAACAACAGAAACCAGGGATTCATCGGCGCCCCGACATACCCACATTTGCATATGGAATAATCGACGTCTCGAGTTACCCATATCAACATAGAGAGTCATCAACATCTCGATGAGTCACATATGTCCATCCGTAAATAATCAGGTTGACTATATAAATCACCTAAAGTATGGAACTAGAAAAAGAAATGCCAACAAAGGAAGAATCCAAATTTCCTTATCCGAACACAACAAGATAAACTTGTTTGAACTCTAAAGAAAGAGATATCAACAAGTGAAAATGCCGACGAGATTACATTCATCAAAACATGTAGGCTATAGATAAAAGAAGTTTATCTAGAGAATGCCCACATTATAACTTCTAGTGAATTCAAAAAATGAGATTGTCTTTGAATGTTGAGATCAACATGCTAAGTGATGTAAGCAAAGCAACAATCTTGAGCCCAAATTATCCCATAAGATAATATATGTGAGGGATCACTAGCATCCCATACCACCATGATACCACCCATACATACCTTAATAATTTGAAAACTCCCTAGTATGCCGTCTAGGAAATATGAATAAAATCCTGTATAATAAAAGAAATAAGATGGCCTTATCCAAACTTTCACATACTAAAACCTGTCTCTATATACTGAGACTATATCAAGGAGTAACTCTTTTCGAGTGTATCATTAGAAAAGAAATTGAATTATTGGCGCCTTTCTAATGATAGCTACCCAATAAACTCAATAAAGTTAGGGTAGAAAAATAACTCACCTAGATACATAAACAACTAGGTATCCGAGTTGGAATATGTACAAGAGTACAAGAAATATACTCTAAACTTACGTGTAAAAAACGAAGGCAAATGCTACCTTCAAAGTACATAAAATTATCCAAAAGATCAAAAGATCCTTATAAAACCATGGATAAAAGCATAGAAGCTCCTCAAGTCCATGAAAACCATAGTTGATCATAAAAATCAATGCATACCATCTAATGGATATTAATCATGCCAAAAGAAGCATTAAAATTGGTTGCTAACTCATCAATCCAGAGTATATGAACATGGTGTTGTTCAAACTAAACTCCAAAGTAAGAAAGTGAAACACATGTGTGTAACACTCAATAAAAAACCCCTAAAATACAAGTGATCTAGGCAGAACCTGATGAGACCGTATAAAACTTGAAAAATATCCAATAAAATCCACCAAAACAAACCGATCAACTAGCCCATGACAGAATTTGTCTTAGGCTTAGGAAATTAAGCATAGACCACACTTAAATAAGTGCAAAATAAATTATCATAAAAAAGTATCAAAGGTGAGACACACTTTGAACTTAGATTCTAGCCATCAAAAGTATGGAACATATCCAAAAAGAATGGCTAAACAATGGCAAAAAATCATGAAAACATCGTTTAGAATAAATCCAAACACAAATATCTACTAATACGAGGTATAATCGTATTAATAATATGCGAATAACCCACATCTATCTAATGTCAGCACGTGAAAACGTACTTCAATATTAAATAACCCTCAAAAATATTAAATTCTCGAGAAAAAGAATTATCATGATTTTTTTCAAATTTTTCCTAATTTTATAGGGTCTCAAAATTCGATAATTTTGAATTCCACCAAACCTATCTTATGGCATTCCAAACCTATATTTTTCCAGAAATTTTTAAGCAATTAATTTTGCCAAAATACCATTAATATTTTAAAAATACCAATTTTTAAGATTTTAAAAAATAGTTTCTAGAATATTCCTAATTTTTTCTGAGAATCCCATCATTCACGAAATTTCCAATTCCGCCCAACAATTCTCAAATCCAATGAAAATTTATAATTTTAATGGATTTTTTAAATTTTTGGGTCAAAAAATATATTTTTAAAGGAATTTGAATGGTCACGGGTGCCCAAATGGACACACCACATGCCAAACACCAACCCCACATTTTCTCGAAATTTAAAATAATCTTTGTCTAATTTTTCACTAATTTTTAAGAATTTTTTAAAATTTTTAATTTACGCCGAATGCATTTAGAATTCGAATGATTAAAAAATTTCGGAATTCCAATGGTTTTCTCGAAATACGGAAAGCCAACAGTTTCGGGAAAATGAAAAGACCAAAAAAAAATCGAAATGTGAAGGGTCAAAAGTTTCCGATATACGGAAGGTCAAAAGATTTTCCGGAATTCGGAAAGCCAAAAGGTTTCAAGAAAGCTTATGGAAATTTTTTGGGGGGGGGGGGGGGGTTCGCCGATGCTACTGCGCAGCACTCCCCCCCCGCACGTAGAAAAGATGGGAGAGTGAAAACTCTCCTCTCCATCTTCTCCACTCAAGTTCCACTCCTTCTCTCTCTCTGTTAACAGAGAGTTTAACTTTAATCTTTTGATTAAAGCTTTTAATCAAACTTTACTTAATCATAATTATGATTAATGTTTAATTTAAAAAAATCCCTTTTAAGAGAAATTCACACGGGAAAATCGGGCGAAGAGGGTCCCACGTACACGGGAGAGCATTCCATGCATCAACATGATGTCCCCTACTGCACTTTAGCAGAAAATCGACAGAAATTTGATCGCATACCCGAGGAAAAACTCGCAAAAATGTATTAAAAACATTTTTAACTATAAAAATGCTCTAAAAATTTCTTTAAAATTAGGTAAAATTTCTTAAAATTTTTAGAAATTTAGGAAATCCATTCTACCAAAAATATCCACAATAAAATATGTGGTATTTTTATAAAATTTTTTAATAATGCTTATTTTAAACCATAAAAATAGAAAAAACTTAGCATTAAACTCACGGAATTCCCCCGCAATGTCGATTCGTCCATTGAATTGTAGTAACACGCATTCCAATCACCATATCGATGATCCACGTGTAAATCATCAACACAAATAAATAAAATAATATTTTTATTAGTAAATATTAAAATTTACTTCAACAAAAATACCAAAAAATACAAAGAGAAATCAACAACAATTAGCTAGAGATTACTCTAATACCACTGTTAAAACCCTAAGATCTCTCTAGATAACTGTTATGCATAAACATGCATAAATTAGCCATAAACTCATCCACCCAACCACCCCCGAGCCCAAGAGATGCACACATGAATTATAAATGAAATACATCATACCTCTACCTTGATGTCCCATACCATCCAAGAGGTATAACTCCAATCCAATAGCATGTAGCTATAGTGTGAAATGGTAGGTGAGTAGATATGGACCTCTACACAACAGACCATAGCCTAAGCCTCCAAGCCCCCAAGCCTCCCTTGAGTGTGCCCCATGCCCCTATTAGATAGGAGGGCCCTCAAGTAACTCTTGACTCTTCATTTCCCATGTGTGACCCTTGGATGCCTGACCCTAACCTTAACCCTTAAGGTTAGTCGTAACCCTTAAGGTTAGTCCTAACCCATGCTCCACTAAAGCTTGTTCCCATGCTCCCTTGCTCACAAGCCTAATGTGGGTTAGCCTCCTAGTATATGCACACATAATGTGCCTATAACATAGCACACATAATGTACATATAACATCATGTTCATCTCTTCCATCCCATCTTGTTTGAGCAACAGTGGGAGGTACTGGTGGTGCATGTGGAGGAGCCATATCTGTATTAGATTCTACTTCAGATATACCTGCAGCACCTGGTTGCACTAGTAGTTGTGAAACAGGTCGAGTTTCACTACCACTGACTACATTACAAAGGCCTTTATAGCAACCAATACATGCCTCATCATTTAGGACCACAATGGGTAGTTAGTCCCATCAAGTTTTTCCTCAGTTCCGCCATGACTTTCTACCAAATGCAAAATCTTTCAACACACTGCAAGTACTCAGTATTGACTGAATGCAACCTTGGATGGCTACCAAAACTGACTGAATCACTTGCAAAGTATACAAAAAATAACACAGAGTAGAGAATAGAGTGTTACTGGTGAAAGTATGATGGTCGATGTTGTTGAAGACACTATACATGCTGCTGCACACCAAATCTTTACCGCTACACAGCCCAAACACCCAAAATCGAGCGGAACTAATGCAAAATAATGCCTCTCCAAAACGTTTGCAGAAACCTTGTGGTGCCCAAAACGCGCTCTGCAAACCCCGAAAATTTTGTATACTTCATATACATCATAGTATAATATACACCTTCTTCTCCTAAAAGGGTATCTCAATCAGAGACAGAAAAATAGGGTCGTGCGAAGGGAGGCAGACTACTAGATCAAGTGTCAAGAAAGCTAGCTCTGAAACCAATTGTTGGAATTAGGGTTAGGGTTGCAACAATGCACACACACAAGATAGAGAAGCTTGAGAGCACACAAACTCACTAGATTAGAATGAACAAATGTGTGCCAAATAGAAAAGATAAGTACACACCCCAAAATGAGTAGATAAGAGGGTGTACATACACACGGGGGAAAAAACCTCCTAGTGAGGGAAAAAGTGCCCCGACGGTCCTAAGTGTGTTCACACATATCACTACCACATAATTCTACAAGGTTACCATTCTCATCTATTTATTGTGAAAACTCCCCCTCTAATCATGGCTAGAGTTATTACTTGAAAAAGGTTAGATTATTGATCTTCAATTGGAAGAATGTAAGCGAGTATCATCCAATGTTTTTCTAGTCCATCCTTTTTCTCCAAGTTGAGGAGAATAACCTCAGCAGGCAAGTTCTTATAATTATTCAAGTATTTGTTGGGGCCAAGGTGTAATCTAAGTACATTCAAGATCATCAGCTTAAATTAAGTTCTTATAATTCAAGACTTTTTTGAGGCCTCTCTTGGTCAAGGTGTAACCTAAGTAAATCTAGGATCATCAACTTATCTAAGGAAGATTCCTTACTTGCCTAGGTGGGGCACATGATCAAGGAAGATTCCTTGTCTAGGATCATCAACTTATCTAAGGAAGATTCCTTATCTAGGATCATCAACTTATCTAAGGAAGATTCCTTGCTTGTCTAGGTGGGGTACGTGATCAAGTAAAGGGAATGTAGTCATACACCTTCGTT